>NC_084695.1:0-300000 GCF_028389875.1 Rhea pennata | reverse complement strand
CGTGTCCCTCGACACGGGCACCGCTGTGTCGGGGCAGCATCCTTCCCTGGGACAGCCCAGACCCCCAGGAGAGCCCGGCCTTCCCGATCCTCTCCTGCCCCCCGGGACAGCCCGGCCTCCCCGATCCTCTCCTGCCCCCCGGGACAGCCCAGATTCCCCCCCGATCCGCTCCTGCCCCCAGGGGGTCCCTTCCGCCCCCTCCCCGCCCCCCGCGCTGCCCGGACCCTGCCTCGCTCCTAGCCCGGTCTGGCTCCCTGCTTCCCCGGCTCAGTCGCGGCCCGGCCAGGCCCCGCGGGGAGGGCGCGGCCGCCCCCGGATCCCGACTGAACGCCCCCGTCCCCGGAAAGGACCCGGGCCCCCGGCTCAGCCGCGCCCCGCGGTCGCTCCGAGCCCCCCGGGCCGCACCTTGCTCGCCCGCCCCATGCCTGCGCCCCCGCCACCATGCGGGACGCCGGCACTTCCGGCGGCGCCACCGCCCGCGAGCTCCGGGCACTTCCGGCCAGGCACTTCCGGCGGGTCCGTCGCCCGGCGCGCTCGGGGCCGCCCCGCCGCGTTCCGCCCCGCCGCGTTCCGCCCCCCCCGTTGCCATGGCGACGTCGCCGAGCTGCGGCCAAGCGCGTTTTTATTGCCGCCGCCGCCGAGTCTCGCAGCCTCCGGGGCCGCGGAGCCCCCCGGAGCCCCCCGGGGCCGCGGAGCCCCCCCGGGTCTCGGAGCCCCCCCGGGTCCCTAAATCTCCTGGTTCCCCAGAGCCTCCTGCACCCCAGGTTCCCGAAACCCATTCCAGGTTTCTTATTCCCCTGATTCCCCACATTCCCCCATCTTGTTCCCCAAAGTCCCTCCTTCCTTCTCTAAAGCTTCCTGCAGTTCCCTACCCCCTCCCCAAGTTCCCCAACCACCCCTGGTCCCCTAAGTCCCCTCCAGGTCCCCTAACCCCCCTCCCCCCGGTCCTCTAAATCCCCTGCAGGTTCCCTAAATCCCCATCTGATTCCCTAAATCCTCTCCAGGTTCCCTAAACCCCTCCAGTCCCCCTAACCCCCCTCCAGGTTCCCTAAAGCCCCTCTCAGCCCCCTAAATCCCCCCTCCCAGGTCCCCTAAAGTCCTCCGGTTCCCTGAATCTCCCCACTCCCCCCCCCAAGTCCCTTACAGCCATCCCTGGTCCCCTAAAGCCCCTCTGGCTCCCCGAAGCCCCAGAGCTCCCCTCCTCCCCCCACCCCCCAGGGTCCCCCCAGACCCCCCTCACCAGTGACTCCCTAAAACACCCCTGGACCCCTCCTGGGACAGGGACTCCCGTCCCGCCGGGGCGCGCTCCCCTCCGCGGTGGCCGTGGCCGCGGTGGTGGCCGTGGCCGCGGTGGTGGTGGCCGCGGTGGCCGCGGCGCTCACGCCGGGACGACCCGGCGTCGGCAGCAGGCGCAGGTGAGGCACCGCAGCGCGGCCATGCTGAGCTGGAAGAGGGTGCCGTAGCGGAAGAGCAGCCGGTAGTAGGTGCGCACGGACAGGTCCCCCGAGGGGTCGGCGTACTTGAGGGCCACCAGCGGCGTGTAGAGGCGGTTGGTCTGCGTGCGGAAAGCCGGGCGCCGGGCCCCGACCACACGCGCCACGGCCTGCGGGCACGGCGGGGCTCAGCGCCGGCCCCGGGGACCCCCGCCGCGGCCCCCGGCCCCCGGCCCGGCCCGCACCTCGGCCACCGCCGTGGGGCTCTGCCCCAGCGTGGCGAAGATCTCCTGCGAGGCCGGCAGGTAGACGTCCCTGAAGTACCGCACCGTGGCCGCGTCGGCGCCGGGGGTACTCGCGCCGCGACACCTCCTCCATCAGCTTCAGCTCGAAGTCGGTGTTCACGGGGCCCGGCTCCACCATGGAGATGCTGCGGGGCCCAGGGCGCCGTCGGGGCCGCGCTCCCGGCTTTGCCCCCGCTCTCGGCGGGGCGCGGAGCTGCCGCCGGCCCGGTCCCCGCTGCCCCCGCGCGCTCACAAGACGTTGAACTGCAGCAGCTGCACGGCCAGGCTCTCGCAGAAGCCCTCCACGGCGAACTTGGAGGCGGCGTAGACGTCGTTGAAGACGATCCCTGCCGGCGGAGAGGGGCTGAGCTCGGGGGGCCCCGCCGCCCGCCGCCCCGCCGCCCGGCCCCCGCCTCACCCTGCAGCCCCATCACGCTGCTGATGACCACGATGTGGCCGCTCCGGCGCTGCTTCATGTCGGGCAGGACGGCCTTGATCATCCGCACGGCGCCGAAGAAGTTGGTCTCGAAGAGGCGCTTCATCTCCTCCACGCTGATGCTCTCCACGGGGCCGATGTGCCCCACGCCGGCGTTGTTCACTGCGGCACAGAGGGGCTCGCCGGGCCGCTGCCGCCGTTGCCGCCGCCGGGCCGCCCCCGGCCCCGCGCCCCGGCTCACCCAGCACATCCACTCGGCCCCCGGGGATGCTGCCCATGCACTCGGCCACCGAGCTGTCGCTGCACACGTCCAGGCGCTGGATGCTCAGCGTCCGGCCCAGCGCCGGCCCCGCCGCCTCCTCCAGCTTCTCCTTCTTCCGCAGGTCGCGCATGGTGGCGATGACTGGGGGGGCGGGGAGGGGGGCAGCGGCACTGGTGGCCCCCGCCACCGCGCACTGCCCCACTGCCCCGCGCCCGTCCCCGCTGCCCCCGCGCCCGGGACTGAAGGTCGCAGGGTCAAGCCGGGATGGCGCTCCTTAAGCCGCTTGGGTAACACAGCGGATAATCCGCCCCCCTCTGCGGCTAATCGCCCCGCACCGGGCAGCCCCGGCGCGGCGAGCTGCAGGCGCGCGTGTGCGCGGCGCTGTCGTGTGCGGGGTGCTGCGTGTGCGTGCGTGCGTGCGCTCCGCGCCTCGGCGTGCGCTGCGGTCCCGCGTGCACGGCGCTGTTGGGCGCAGCGTTGCACCCGTGTGCGCCCAGCGTGTCCCGTGGCCGTCCCAGCCCTCACGCTGCCGGCGAGGGGTCTGCGCGCCGGCTCGGAGTCATGTTGTGGCCGCAGGAAGAGGCTCTGGGGCTGCCCCACAGCACCCGTGTCCCCCCGCCCCGAGCTGCCCCTGCACGAAGGGGTTGGCGCCAAGGGGTGGGAGAGGCCGGCGGGTCCAGACGGGGTGAGCATCAGCCCCAAAGCCCGCACCCCTGCTGGGCCACCCCGTCCTGGGGGGCTCCTGGCCCCTTCCCGCCGTGCCGGTGGGGAGCAGAGGCCCCTTCCCGTCCCGTCCTCCCCCCCGTGCCCGGGGCGGCAGGGCCGGGCCCCTGCACGCTCCTCACCCTGGAAGCGGTGCTGGGGGTCGTGCGCCAGGCGCACGGCGATGGCGAGGCCGATGCCGGAGGAGCAGCCGGTGATGAGGACGGTGCGGGGCGCGGGGCTGGCCATGGCTGCGCCGGCCTCGGGTCCAAAGGCTCTTATGAGATCAGGACCCGGCATCACGTGGGGGCAGGATCAGCCGCCGCGGGCGGCCCCGGGGAGGGCACAGGGACGCGGGGCTTCGGCCCGCTGCCCCGCACCGCCCGCCCCGGGCAAGGCCGCCCGCAGGGAGCCCCCGGCGGGGCACGGGGGCTGGGGCCGCGGCATCCGGAGGGCGCCCACAGCCCCCCACGGCCCCGGCCGGCGCACAGCCCGGCTCGAGCAGCCTGAGGGGCTGGGACGAGGCAGCTGCAGGGTCGGGGAGGGGGTCCGGGCCGCCGCGCCACGGGGCAGGGGCTCAGCCCCCCGGGCCGGGGGCGTCTGCAGCCCCGCTGAGCCTGGGGGCCTGTTACTGCAGAGACAGCAGTAAATATTTGCCAGGAAATGGAAAAATGGGTCAGTGGATCAGAGCCGAGAGGCTGTGAGTCAGGCGATGAGGCAATGGGGGCGACTCCGGCCAGCCGGGCCCTGGGGGCTCCCGCAGCCCAGAGCCGGCTGCACTGCCGGCTGTGGGGCCTGGTGCCCCCGGGAAACCACGCTGCCGTGGGGCTGCCTGTGGGGCTGGGGGTCCCCAAACAGCCAGCCTCACCGTGGGACCAGGCACCCCCAGTAGCTGGCCTTGCCATGGGGCTAGGAATCCCCAAACATTTGGTCTTGCCATGGGGCCGGGCACCCCCAAGAGATGGCCTCGCTATGGGGCTGGATGCCCCCAAACAGCCAGCCTCGCCGTGGGGCCGGGCACCCGCAAGAGCTGGCCTCACCGTGGGGCTGGGGGTCTCCAAGAGCCAGCCCTGCGGTTGGGACAGGTGTCCCAAGATTGTCGGCTCCACTGTGGGGCTGAACACCCCCAAGAGCCGGCCTCACCGTGGGGCTGGAGATCCCCAAACACTCGGCCTCGCCGTGGGGCCGTGCGTCTCCGAACAGCCCGCCTTGCTGTGGGGCTGGGAGGGGGGTGGGCGTTGCAGTGGCTCCCCACAGCCCCCCGGGGAGGGGGGAGACTGGGCCGGGCCGGGGGGAGCTGCCGGGGGCCGGGCCGGGCCGGGCCGGGGGGGGCTGCGGGGGGCCGGGCCGGGCGGGAGGCGGGGGCGCCCGGCGGGCTCGGCCCTCCCCGCCGCGCCGCGCCGCGCTGCGAGCAGCCCCGGCGAGTCTGCGAGCGGCAGGGCAGGGCCGGCCCCGCGCTCCCGGCTCCGCGCTCCGCGCCCCGCGCCCCGGGCATGGAGCGGCTGCTCGCCCTGCTCGCCGTGCTGCACGGGCTGCGCCCGGGCAGGGCAGGTAACCGCGGCGGGGCGGGGGGGGGGGCGCGGCGGGGGGGCCCCGCGGACACACGTTCCCACGCCTGCGGCGTTCCCACGTCCGCGCGCGGCGCCGCCCGCGCCCAGCCCGCGCCGCGCCGCTGGGGGGGGGGCTTGGCGTCGGGCTCCTGCCGCCCCCAACCCCAGCCAAGCGGAGGGGGCGCGACGGCGGCCGGACCCCACGCGTGGGTCCCCTCCACCCGCAGTCCCCGGGGGCCCCGCCGCCTTCAGCACCACGGACAGGGCCTGGAGGGCCCCACGCCGCCCCGCGGGGACCGGGGGTCCGGGGGGGGGGCTCCCCGGGCCCCCCCGGACCTCGTGGGTGCTCCGGGCCCCACTGCAGTGCCTCTGCGTGCCCGGACGCCTGGGCCCCCCCGGGGCTGGTGGGGGGTCCCAGACTCCGTGGTCCTCTCTCTGCCAGGCCGGGGGGGGGGGGCTCGGGGGGTGGCGGACTCTCCCCCTTGTCCCAGTCCCGGGAGCTTTGCCACATCTCCACTGAGCCGGGACGAGGTGCCGGGGGGTTATTCCTGGCGCTGCCGCCCCGATCCCTGCACCCCGACATCCGTGGGGCACGGGGAGGTTGGGCCACACCGGGGCTTCCCTCCTGGGGGGGGCAGTTGCTGGTGTCCCCCATGCACGCCCGGCGTGCGGCGGCCGTGAGCCGGCCCTTCCCCGGGGAGCCCGGCAGGAAGCCGGACCCACGCGCCGGGGTCAGGAGGGCCTGAGAGACGTCCCGGCCGTAGCGGGGTCAGGCCGTTCCCAGCACGGCCCCCACGCGCGGCCCCTGCCTGGCGCGCGGGTGGGAGCGTGGGGAGGGGGCAGGGAGCCCCCAGCAGCGCTCCCCCGCCCGGCCGCCCCTTCCCGGCCTGCCCGGACAGGCGTCTCCGGCGGGCGGGGGGAGGCCGGGGGCCGCCGCGGGCGGGGGCCCCGCGCTCTCTGATGTGCATGCGATCCTCTCCCCCGAGCTGCACCCCCCGCACACCTGCCTGCGCCGGGATTAACACTCCCTCCGCGCCCGGCCCCGGGCAGGCACGTGCAGGGCCCCGGGCAGAGGGGTGTCGGGGGTCTCCCGCGGGCGGCAGAGCCCTGCGGCCCCGCGGGGCGCCCCGGCACCCCGGGGAGCAGAGCCTGGCCGAGGTGGGCCGGGGGCGGAGGAATGCAGCGAAGGAATCCGGCTGCCGCGGGCCGGACCTTGGGCCCACACAGCTGCCTGGCACCGGGCCGGCCCCGCTCGGCAGCACGCAGGCAGGGGGGTGGGGACGCGGTCCCCGGCCGGGAGCGCCGAGCCCGCCGCCCAACGGCTCTCCGCTCGCCCCGCAGCCATGCCCGTGGATGTGCTGCAGACCTTGGGCGTGCAGCACGGCCGCGAGGGCATCTCCGTCACCACCGGGATCTGCGCCCAGCGCCCGGGGGCCGACGACCCCGACTTCGCCTTCCGCGTGGACAACCGCACCCAGCTCAGCGCACCCACGAGGCAGCTCTTCCCAGGTGTGCCAGGAGCTGCTCCGGGGGGACAATCCGTCCTGGGGGTGCAGAACTGATCTCTGGATGCAGAGCTGCTCCCAGGGGACGATCCGTCCTGGCGGTGCAGAGCTGCTCCCAGGGGATGCTCCGTCCTGGGGGTGCGGAGCTGCTCTCAGGGGACGATCCGTCCTGGGGGTGCAGAGCTGCTCCCAGGGGACGATCTGTCCTGGGGGTGCAGAGCCCAGGGGACGATCCGTCCTGGGGGTGCGGAGCTGCTCTCAGGGGACGATCCGTCCTGGCGGTGCAGAGCCCAGGGGACGATCCATCCTGGGGGTGCGGAGCTGCTCCCAGGGGACGATCCGTCCCGGCGGTGCGGAGCTGCTCCCAGGGGGATGATCTGTCCTGGCGGTGCAGAGCTGCTCCCGGGGGACGAAGCAGCATTCGGCCTGACGGTCCCTCCTTCCCCCCGGCGCAGACGGCCCCTTCCCGGAGGACTTCTCCATCCTGGCCACGGTGCGCGCCCGGCGAGGCGGGCAGGCCTTTCTGCTCTCTGTCTACGACGAGCGGGGCGTGCAGCAGCTGGGCCTGGAGATCGGCCGCTCGCCCGTCTTCCTCTATGAGGACCAGGATGGGCAGCCGGCCCCGGAGCAGTATCCCGTCTTCCGCAAGGTGGACCTGGCCGACGGCAGGTGAGTGCCGGGGCTGGAGGGGAGCAGGTGCCCGGCTGCCCCGGCTGCACTAAGCCCCGCGCCCGCAGGTGGCACCGCGTGGCGCTGGCCGTGGAGGGCAGGAACGTGTCCTTGCTGGTGGACTGCCACCTCCTCGTGACGCTGCCCCTGGAGCGGGGCCCCCAGCCCCTCGTCAGCACCGAGGGGGTGACGCTCTTCGGGGCTCGGCTCCTGGACGAGGAGGTGTTCGAGGTGGGTCCCCCCGTGGCCTCCCTCCCCAAAGCCTCCCCGCTGGTCCCAGCAGTGGGTGCAGGGGATGTGGAGACCCGGGAGCTGCCGGGGGACGGGGATCGGCCGGGTCGTGGGTGGCCAGCAGCGGGCCCGCTCGCTCTGGGCTTGCTCCTGTTCCCCTCCCCATGCCTGTGGGTCAGCCTCTTTCCCACTGGGAAAGGCCTCCGGCCACATTCCTGCCCGCTGAGCTCTCCTGCTGCAAAGGTCAGGGCCGCGGGCGAAGAGGCGGCCGGGTGCGCGGGCTGAGCTCCCCAGGCCCTTCTCCCCGGCGGGCGAACAAGGGCACGTTTGTCTGCTCCTCTCCGCGGCGCTGCATCCGGGGCCGGGGCTGGCTGCCCCGAGCCGTGCACGGATCCCGCTCAGAGCGGTGCACGGATCTGCCCCCATCCGTGCACAGCCCCTGCTCAGCACCGTGCACAGCCCCATGCACAGCCCCATGCACAGCCCCTGCTCAGCCCCATGCACAGCCCCGTGCACAGCCCCATGCTCAGCCCCATACACAGCCCAGTGCACAGCCCCTGCTCAGCCCCCTGCACAGCCCCGTGCACAGCCCCATGCTCAGCGCTCTGCAGACTCTCGAGCTGTGTGCGTGGCCACGGCCCTTGCGCCATCCCCTTTAGCCTCCCCTGTCCTGCAGGGCGACGTCCAGCAGCTGCTGATCGTGGCCGACCCCGCGGCTGCTCACTCCTACTGCCAGCTCTACATGCCAGGCTGTGACCAGCCCCTGCTCTACCCGCTCGTGGCCCCCTTTCCCGAGGAGGTAGGTGCTGAGGTGGGAAGAAGAAGGGCCGGGGGCTCCGGAGGGCCTGCGGGGATGCTGCCGGGCTCGGGCCGGCTGCAGCGGGATGCTGGCACGCCGCACCGGGCGCCCTGCTCCCGTCCCGCTGACGCCGCACCACCCCGTGCAGGGCGGCCCCGAGGCCACGGCCGCCCCACGTCGGAAGGGCAAGAAGGGCAAAGGGAAGGGCAAGCGCAAGGGCAAGGGCAAGAAGAGGAGAAACAAGGAGCTGCTGGAGCAGCAGGAGGCCCCGGTGCCCTCCGCCGCGGACGACCAGGTAGGGCGCGACTAACCCGCCTCTGCGGCTGCAGATGGGGCTGCGGCGTGCCTGGCTCCGGGCGCGCCGGCTCCGAGCGTGGGCTGAGGCAGAGCCGGCCGCGTCCCGGAGGAAACCCCCGTGCACGCCGTGCTGCCTGCGGCAACCCCTGGCCTGCCGGCCTTGGGGCGCCTGGGGTGAACGGGCCCCTGCGCGCCGGGGGCCGAGCTGTCCCCGGAGCTTGCGGGGGCGCCCGGCTGCAGACCCCAGCGCAGAGCGGCGGGGAGCCCCTGCCGCCGCCTTGGCCCCCCTTGGCCCTGGAAGCGCGTCGTGGCCGCAGCTGGAGGCGCCGGTGCCGGCCAAGGGCGGCCCGGGGGCTGCGGCCCCTCCTGCCGATGAGTCAGCCGCGGCCCAGCCGGCACCGGAGAGCCCCGGCGCGGCAGGAGGGCGGCTGGACTCCAGGTGCCGCCGGGAGCCGGCGGCCGCCCCCGCGCCCGGGCAAGGGGCCTGCCCCGGAGCGGCGTTCCCGGGAGCAGCCGTCTGCCGAGCCCCGGAGCGCGGGACCCCCGCGGGCTGCGCCGTGCCGGGGAGCCCCCTTGCCGCCCCGCGCCCCCCAGCATCGCCCCCTCCCTTAGGGCGCTGGCGAGGCCACGCTGCCGCGGGAGGCCGGCAGCGCGGAGCCGCCGGCGGGTGGCGAGGACGACGCCGGCGAGGAGTCCAGGCACCGGGAGCGCTTGGCGCCGGCCGCGCGGCCGCTGGAGCAGCCGGGGACGTGGGTGCCCCAGGTAGGGCTGGGGAGGGGGCGCGGGGGGAGCCGGGGCCGCGCCGCCGGCGGGCCCCACTCCCCGCAGTCTCCCGTCTTGCAGGAGCCGGGCACCAAGGGCGAGAAGGGCGAGAAGGGCGAGGCGGCCGCCGTGGAGCCGGTGAGCGGGGCCGCTGGTGCGGGCCGGGATGCCGGGGCCGCCGGTGCGCACCGGGCTCACTCTCTCCTCCCCTAGGGCCGGCGGTTTGTGGGGCCGCCGGGACCCCCGGGCGCTGCGGTAAGGAGCCGGGGCCGCTGCGGGGAGGGGGTGGCACGCGGGCTGGGGGGGGCCGCACCGGCACTAACGCCCCGTCGCCTCCTCCGCAGGGGGAGCCGGGTGCCCGGGGGCCGCCGGGGCCACCGGGGCCGCCGGGAGACCCCGGAGAGCAGGTAGGGTGCCGGGTTGAGGTGGGGGGCAGCCGTGCCAGCGCCCCGGCCCGCCGGCACGGGGGTGCTGACGGCCGCCCCCTCCGCCGGCAGGGCCCCGCGGGACGGCCGGGGCTGCCGGGATCCCATGGGAGCCGCGGCCCGGCGGGGACCACGCTCATGCTGCCGGTAGGCGCCGGGACGCGTCCGGCGGGGACACGCGCCGGCTCTCGCGGGGGGCCGGGCGTCCCGGGGGCTCCGCTCAGCCGCCGGCACCCCCCCAGTTCCAGTTCGGCGGAGACTCCCCCGAGGGCCCCGCCGTCTCCTTCCAAGAAGCCCAGGCCCAAGCGGTCCTGCAGCAGGCGAAGGTGAGGGTCCGGCGCCCGCCCCGGCCCCTCCGCCTGGCTCCCGCTGCCGCTCAACCCTCTCCCACCCTCTCTCCCCAGCTCGCCATGAAGGGCCCCCCCGGCCCCATGGGGCTCACCGGCCGCCCGGGACCGCTGGTGAGTCCGGTCCCCCCCCCCCGCCCCGACGCGCAGCACGGGGCGCCCCGGCCCTGCGGCGGCTCCCCGAGCTCTCCCCTTTCCCCAGGGTCTGCCCGGACACCCCGGCCTGAAGGGCGACGCGGGAGACCTGGGGCCGCCGGTGAGTCCCGCGGCGGGTGGGAGGGCGGCTGCGGGCCGGGGGTCTGTGCCCGGCCCCGACGCCTTCCCCTTCTCTCTGCCAGGGCCCGCGGGGGCCGCCAGGGCCGCCGGGGCCGCCGGGCAAGCTGGGCAGGCGGGTAAGTGCTGCGAGCCGGGGTCCGCGCCGCCCCCCTGCCCGTCCGGGGGGCGCCCGGCCCTCGGCCCCCTCCCACCCCTCTGCCTCTCCCGCAGGGCCGCGCTGGAGCTGACGGCGCCAGGGGCCTCCCGGGAGAAACCGGACCCAAGGTGTCATGCGCGGGACGGCGCTGGGCGCCGCCGGGGGGGTCCCTGGGGGTCCGGGACGCCCAGGGCCCCTCTGCCCCCCTCGACGCGTCCCGACGCCTCTCCCGTCCCGCAGGGCGACAGGGGCTTCGAGGGGCTCCCGGGGCTGCCGGGCGAGAAGGGCCAGCGGGTAAGTGGGAGCGGGCTGCGCCCCGTCCCGGCGCCGCCGGCCCGCCGCCCCGAGCCCTCACCGCCTCTCTGCCGCAGGGCGACGCGGGGCCGCTGGGCCCCCCGGGCCCCCCCGGCCGCAGAGGCGCCCAGGTGAGCAGCGTGGGAAGGGGGGCGGCAGCGGGCCCCTGCCGGGACGCGCTCAGCTCTGCTCCGTCTCCTCCAGGGCCCCGACGGGCTGCCGGGACCCCGCGGGCAGCCGGGGGAACCTGTGAGTACCTGCGCCGCGGGGAGCAGGGCGAGCCGGGGCTGGGGGCTGCCTTTCTCCCCCGAGCTTTCTCCCCGGGGGAGAGATTTCCGGAGAGCTCTGGGCTCTCAGCTGCCTGCGAGCCTAGGGGCGCCGGGTCCGTGGGGGCTCGGCCGGCAGCGCTGACCCCTCCGTCCTCGGCCCTAGGGCGCGCGAGGTCTCCTCGGCTCGCGTGGCTCCCCCGGACTCCCCGGACCACCGGTACGAGACCCCCCACCCCGTCCTTGTGTCTGTCTGTCCATCCTGGCGCCGAGGGGACGTGCTGCCGGGCGCGTTGCCCGGGCTTGGCATCACCCTCGGCACGGCGCCACCTCGGCCCTGACCCTCCTCCTCCCTTGTCCCGCAGGGCGCTGGCGGCATCGACGGAGCACCCGGGCCTGAGGGCAGCACGGTGGGTGCGAGTGGAGCCCCACTGGGGAACCCCACCTGCGCCAGACAGTGGTGGCGTGGGATGCTCCTGGGTGGGAGAGCAGGATGCTCCTGGGAGGGGGCATGGGATGTTCCCAGGCAGGGGTGCGGGATGCTCCCAGGTGGGAGAGCAGGATGCTCCTGAACAGGGGTGCAGGATGCTGCTGGCAGGAGGGCAGGATGTTCCCGGGCAGGGGTGCGGGATGCTCCCGGGTGGGAGAGCAGGATGCTCCTGAACAGGGGTGCAGGATGCTGCTGGCAGGAGGGCAGGATGTTCCCGGGCAGGGGTGCGGGATGCTCCCGGGTGGGAGAGCGGGATGCTCCTGGGTGGGGGCGTGGGATCCAGCATCCCCACTCCCACGTGAAGCAGGAGTGTGGCAGGGCGGCTGGGGCTGTGGCGAGGCTCTGGCAGGAGGGAGGTATCCGGGCATCCACAGCGGGCTGATGTGCCCCGATGGGATTTCTCCATCACCTCCAGGGCATCCCGGGGGAGCCAGGCCCGCCAGGACAACAGGGAAACCCGGGTCCGCAGGTAGGTGTGGGGTGTCCCAGAGGGGCTGGGGACTCAACTGCTCTTTCGGCACCTTCCCAGCGCCTCCGACCTCTTCTCTCGCAGGGGCTGCCTGGCCCCCAGGGTGCCGTGGGGCTGCCAGGGGAGAAGGTGAGCAGGGTGCTAGGGCGGGTGGCGGGGGCCACGGGGGCCCGTGGCGCCCAACACCGCCTCCTCTCGCCCAGGGCCCGCCAGGGAAGCCGGGGATGCCGGGTGTCGCCGGGGCCGAGGGGCTGCCAGTGAGTAGTCATGCAGGGCGGTGGGGTGACGCGGTGGGGAGGGGTCCTGGGACCCCGTGCGGGGCTCACCCCTTGCGCCTCCCTGCAGGGCCACCCTGGCCGAGAGGGACCAGCTGGAGAGAAGGGCCTCCAGGTAAGCGGCCGCCGTGGGAAGGTGCTCAGCCCCCCATCATGGGGCGGGGAGGGCACACCAAGGTCCCCCCCCACATCCAGCTTGGACAGGGCTGGCTCTGGCTCTGCTGATGCTCTCTGCACCCCCAGGGCCCTGCGGGCTCCCCTGGCCCCGTCGGCTACCCGGGACCCCGTGGGGTGAAGGTAAGCACAACCCCCCCCCCCAGCCCCTGCAGTGGGGCCAGGCCATGCCCCCCCAGCGGGACCCCCTCCTCCCGGCCCCTCTGTGTCTCTGCAGGGAGCTTTCGGCGTGCGCGGCCTGAAGGGCAGCAAAGGCGAGAAGGTGAGGGGGGGCAGATGGGGCGTGCCCCCCAGGACCGGGGTGCTGGGTGGCTGCAGACTCCTCTGCGTGGGGGTCTCGGCCCCCCCCAACCTGTGCCGCCCTTCAGGGAGAAGACGGATTCCCTGGCTTCAAGGGGGACATGGGGTCGAAGGGCGACAGGGTAAGCGGGGTCCCAGGGGGGCCGCGGGGGGCATTTGCACCCCTCGGGTCCCCCTTGCTCGGGGTCTGCAGGAGCCCGGCGCTGGGTGCGCCATGGGGGGGCTTGGGGGCGGCGGGGCGCGAGGGGCGGCCGGGCGGCACGCTCCCCGCGCCGCCGCCTTGCCGTTGCAGGGCGACCAGGGCCCGCTGGGCCCCCGGGGCGAGGACGGCCCCGAGGGGCTGAAGGGGCGGACGGGCCCCCCGGGCGCGCCGGGCGCCCTGGGCCCCGCCGGCGAGAAGGTGGGTGCCGGCCCCCCGCCCCGCGCCCGCGGCGCCCGCCGCCCGCCGCTCAGCCCCGCTCTCTCCCCCGCAGGGCAAGCTGGGCGTGCCGGGCCTCCCAGGCTACCCCGGACGCCAGGGCCCCAAGGTGAGCACGGGGCGGGGGGCGCCGGGGGGCTCCGGAGACGGGCTCCCCCCGGCCCCGGGCTCCAGCCGCTGCTCCCCCCGACAGGGCTCTGCCGGCTTCCAGGGCCCCGTGGGGCTGGCGGGAGAGAAAGGCAAGAGGGTGAGTCGCCGCCTCCCGCCCCGCCGTCCCCCCTCCACGGGGGTCCCCACATCCTGCCCCACTGTCCCCCCCCTGTGTCCTGCCCCATGTCCTGCCCCGCCATCCCCCTGCGGGTCCTTCACATCCTTCCCCGCTGTTCTCCCGTGGGTCTCCCACATCCTGCCCCTCCGTCCCTGCCCCACCGTTCCGGGAGCCAAAGAGGGGCTGGGAGAGCAGAGGGACCCAGGCGTCCTGGTGCTCCCACCATGGCCCGGGCTCCAGATCCCGTGCGTGCCCAGACCCCTCTGGCCCCAACCCGTGTCCTCCCGCACACGTGCTTGGGCACAAGTTGTGGGGGCACGAGATACCCCGTCCCTATAGCGGGGGCACAGTGGTGCACAGCAGGAGTGGGGGCAGGTGCAGGGTGGGTGCAGGGTGGGGACGGGTGAAGGGTGGGTGCAGGGTGGGTGCATGGTGGGTGCAGAGTGGGGGCGGGTGCAGGGCGGGTGCATGACAGGTGCACAGTGGGGGTGGGTGCAGGGTGGGTGCACGGTGGGAGCACAGTGGGTGCACAGTAAGTGCAGGGTGGGTGCACGTTGGGGGTGGGTGAAGGGTGGGTGCAGAGTGGGTGCACGGTGGGTGCACGGTGGGGGTGGGTGCAGGGCAGGTGCACGGTGGGTGCAGGGTGGGTGCACGTTGGGGGTGGGTGAAGGGTGAGTGCAGAGTGGGTGCGCGGTGGGTGCACGGTGGGGGTGGGTGCAGGGCAGGTGCACGGTGGGTGCAGGGTGGGTGCACGGTGGGGGTGGGTGAAGAGTGAGTGCAGAGTGGGTGCACGGTGGGTGCACAGTGGGGGTGGGTGCAGAGCAGGTGCAGGGTGGGTGCAGGGTGGGTGCAGGATGGGTCCATCTCGCCTCCCCGCAGGGCAAGGCCGGCCAGGCTGGGCAGACGGGACAGCGAGGACCCCCGGTGAGCGCAGCGGCCCCCACCCCGCCGGCCCCACGCTGGGGGCCGGAACCACGCGCCCACCCCGGGGCTGCCCGTATCCCGTGGTGACTGCCCGGGACCTGCTGTAGCCATGGCAACCACCTTGGGGCTGGCTGTATCCCATGGCAGCCACCCCGGAGCCAGCCATATCCCACGAGGACCCAACCCTGAGGCCTGCTGTATCCCATGGCAACCAGGCCCTGGGGCCCATCATTTCCCGCGGCAGCCAGGCCCTGGGGCCTGTTGTTTCCCATGGCAACCAGGCCTCAATCTTCTGCCCTGTGTCCCATGGCACCCAGCGCGGGGCCTGCTGTAACCCGTGGCAATAGTGCCCAGGGCCTGCCGTATCCCATAGCAACCACCCTGGGACCCGGTGTCCCATGGCAACCGAGCTCTGGGGACTGCTGTATCCCATAGCAACCACCCCGGGACCTGGTGTCCCATGGCAACCGGGCCCAGGGGACTGCCATACTGCGCGGCATCCAGGCCCCAAACGTCGGCCCCGGGCGCCGTGCCGGGGCGCCCGCCCGGCTCGCGCGCCCTCACGCCGCTCTCTGCTCAGGGCCTGCCGGGGGAGCGCGGCCTGCCCGGCGCCACGGGGACGCCCGGCCCCAAGGTAGGTCGGCGCCCGGGCGCCGCGGGGACGGGCCGGCGGGTCTCCGCCGCCCGCCCTCAGCCCGTCTCTCCCCACCCAGGGCGATGCTGGCCACGATGGGGCCCCCGGCGCCGCAGGGGAGAAGGTGAGCGGGGGACCGGGGGGCGGCGGGGCCGGCCGCCATCCCGCCGCCCTCCCGCCACCCACGGGCTTTTCCCTCCGCCCCGCAGGGCCCCCAGGGCGCGCAGGGCCCCAGCGGGTTCGCCGGCGCCAAGGGGCCCCCCGTAAGTAGCGATGCCTCGGGGAGCGGCGCGGTGGCCGCCCCGCGCCGCGGCCGCCCCACTGACTCCGCTCCCGCAGGGCCCCGCCGGGAAGGACGGCTTGCCGGGACACCCGGGGCAGCGCGGAGAGCCGGTGAGGGGTCCCTGCCTGCCGCGGCCGCCCCGAGGACGCCCCCCGCGCTTCCCCGCCTCAGCCCCTCTGCTCCGCAGGGCTTCCACGGCACAACGGGGCCGCCGGGCCCCGCCGGCGTGGTGGGACCCCAGGTGAGCGGCCGGGCGCGTGTGGTGGCGCCGGCACTGCCCAGCGCCGGCCACCCCGGCTCAGCCCGCTCCCCGCCGCAGGGCAAATCGGGCGAGACGGGGCCCGTGGGAGAGAGGGGGCACCCAGGCCCCCCTGGCCCCCCGGGGGAGCAGGGGCTGCCCGGAGCCGCCGGCCGAGAAGGAGCCAAGGTAGGAGCCGCCGTGGGCCAGGAGCGCGGCTGCCCGCCGGGCTGAGCCGAGGGTGCTGACACCCCCCGCTCGGCCCCATGGCGGCAGGGAGCGACGGAGCCTGCCGCGACCTGCCCCCCCCCTTCTCCTTACAGGGAGACCCCGGCCCGGCTGGCGTCCCCGGCAAGAACGGCCCCCCGGGCATCCACGGCTTTGCTGGCACGCGGGGCGCGCCGGGAGAGACGGTCGGTGCCGTCCCAGGCTCGGACGCAGCCCGCTGCGCTCCCCGGGCGGGGAGCGGGGACGAGCGGGGCCCTGACCGGCCGTCTCTCCGGCAGGGTCCTCCTGGCCTGAAGGGTGAGGAAGGCCCCCCCGGCCCGCCCGGCCCCACAGTGAGTGCTGAGCATCGGGGCGTTCCGGGCTCGTGCGGAGTTTTGGGGTCCCCCTTGCTAGGGGCTCCCTGGGGAGCAGTTTCGCCACCCCGGCTGGCGTCCTAGTTGATAAAGAGTGAGTTTTCCTTGGCGAGGAGGGAGGATCCCGGGCCTATCTCTCCTAGGGTTCCCCCGGCGAGCGAGGCCCCACCGGGGCAGCTGGAGGCATCGGACTGCCGGGCCGCGGGGGCGCGCAGGGCCCCCCCGGCCCCACCGGAGAGAAGGGCTCCCCGGTAGGTGCTGCAGCCTCGGCATGGTGGGGCGCGATGCAGGAGGAGGTGTGGGGCAGGGCTGGGAGCAGCCGGGAGCCTCCCGTGGGTCCCAGCCAGCCCCGCTCTCTCCCCGCCGCAGGGCGAGAGGGGCCCGATGGGCCCGGCCGGACACGATGGCATCCAGGGCCCTGTGGGGCTGCCGGGCCCAGGCGGCCCCCCCGGCCCGGCAGGAGAAGACGGCGACAAGGTAAGTCCGGGGCAGCAGCCAGCCCCCAGCGACGGCTCCTTTGCGGAGAGGAGATGTGCTGCGCCTGGCTGCTGACAGCCGGGGGAGGTACCCGGGCCGGTCCCCTTGGAGAGGGCCGGTTCCTGCGGCCGCTTCCTGGCAGCGGGGAGCTCCTGGGCAGCGGCGCGTCCATGTCCGTGCCGGGCGCTGGCAGGTTTCCTTGGCAGTGCTCCCCAGGTGGAGGCAGGTTTCCCTGGTGATGGGATTTCCTTGGCCACGGTTCCCCGGCGATGGCAGCCTTCCCTGGCCGCCAGCGCTCCCTGGCCACTGGTCCCCGGCAAGGGCGGCTGCGGGGTTTCACCGTGTCCCTTTGCCGTGGCAGGGCGAGATCGGGCCGCCCGGGCAGAAGGGCAGCAAAGGCGACAAGGGCGAGGCGGTAAGGGCCATGGGGCTGGCCAGCCTGTGCGGGCCCGGGGGCTGCCGAGGGCCAGAGCGCCCCCGGGGACGGGAGGCGTTCGGGGGCCGCTCTGAATGATGCGGATGCTTCTGCCCCCTCCCCCAGGGCCCCCCAGGACCGACAGGAATCCAGGGGCCTCTCGGGCACCCCGGCCCCGCGGTGAGTAGCTGGACACGCTCTTCCCACCCAGTTCATCCCCCCCCACACCCCGAGCCCCACGCTCAACCAAGAGACCCCGAATGCAGCGCTTGCTGCTCCCTCCAGCAGCACGAGCATCCCCCGTCCTGCCCCGTCTCCCCGCTTAGCCCCTTCCCGCCTGCACGCCGAGGTCCCTGTGGGGCAGGCGATGCCTGCGGGGAGGTGCTCACCCCAAGCTCGCCCTTGGCAGGGAGCGGACGGGGAGCCCGGGCGCCGCGGGCAGCAGGGCATGTTTGGGCAGAAAGGAGACGAGGGCTCGCGGGGCCACCCCGGCCTCAGCGGCCCCCCGGGCCTGCAGGTAAGGAGCAGGGAGCAGGGCTGGCTCTGCAGGGCTGGCGGGGGCTGTGGGCGGGCAAGGGGGGGCCGGGACAAGGACTCCGCGCGGCGCCAGGGTGGCTCTGCCCTGCCAACCCACGCGCTCCTCGCAGGGCATGCCAGGCCCACCGGGCGAGAAGGGGGAGAACGGAGACGTCGGCCCCATGGTAAGGAGCCCCCCGCGGCTCAGCTGCCCACCTCGGCGCCTCCCCGGCTCCCCAGACCTCGCCTACTCCCTCTGCCCCACTCCACAAGCTCCCTCTCCCGTGGGGGCCTCGCAGCCCCCCGGCTCAGCAGTCGCTTTCCGCGGTTCTGACCCGCCCTGTGCTCCCTGCAGGGCCCCCCCGGCGCCCCGGGACCGCGCGGGCCCCAAGGACCCAGCGGCGCAGAGGTGAGCATGGCCGTGGCGCTTGGCTGCCGGGCGTGCAGGGTGCCAGGCCGTGGGGCAGGCTCTGGGCTTTGCCCTGGGTAACCCCTGTCCTCACATCTTTAGGGCCCCCAGGGAATGCCGGGCGGCGTGGGGCAGCCAGGTGCCGTGGGAGAAAAGGTGAGCCCACGTTCAGTGTGCGTGGACCGGGCAGAGCTGCGCACTCCCCCCCACCCCGCAGCGCCCGGCAGCACCCGGGGCACGGCCGGCAGGTTTCCCTCTGCTCTTCTCCCGCGCAGGGTGAGCCAGGCGAAGCAGGAGACCCTGGAGCCCTGGGGGAGCCCGGCCCGCCCGTGAGTGTCGCAGGGCATCTCTGCGAAGGCAGGAGCATCGGGGTGGGGAGGAGGAGAAGCTCGATGGAGTGGGGAGCAGGGAGCGGGTCCCGCTCTCCCCAGGCACGCGGAGCTGGGCCAGGGCTGCGGGTGAACACCGTGTGACCCGGGCTACGCCCTGCTCTCCCCATCCCTCTGCAGGGTGTGAAAGGGGATGTGGGGGAGAAGGGGGATGCAGGACAGCCAGGAGCAGCTGGCCCCCCTGGCAAGAAGGGGCCCCCAGGAGAGGATGGAGCCAAAGGCAACTTGGTGAGTGCAGGAGTGAGGTGCGGAGAGGCAAAGGGAGCCTGCCCTGAGATCCCTTGCACACCTACCCACAGCCCCTTTCCTGCTCCTGCTCTGCTCTCCTGGTGCGCTGCAACTCTCTTCCAGCCCCGTGCTCATATCTCCATCTCTCTGCAGGGCCCCATCGGCTTCCCTGGAGATCCCGGCCCCCCTGGAGACCCCGGCGTGCCGGTGAGTAGCCCCAGTTGGCCCGCTGGAGGGGCCGCAGAGCAGAAGCAGCCGCAGCCTGGAGGCTGCTGGCGCTTCCCCAGGCTCGGAGCCAGCACTTGGAGCTCCCGTGCCATGGGCTGCCCCAGGCGCCGTCACCCCGGTGCCGGCAGGGGCCGTGGGTTGAGCAGGGGGCTGGGGGAGCCGGGCGCCAGGGCTCTGCCGCTGTGCTGCCTTGCAGGCGCTGCCCTGCCGCACCCCCCTGCAGAAAGCCTGGGGGGGCCGGGGCAGGTGGGCGAGCGCTCACCCCGTCCTGTGCCGCAGGGCCTGGACGGCGCTGCTGGAGAGAAGGGCGACAGCGGGGACCCCGGCCTGCCGGTGAGTGGGGCACCTGGGGGTGTCAGGGCCATGAGGGGGGGCTGCGATCCCCCACGGGGCTGCAGGGCTGTGGCTGACCTGTGCTGCTCCCCGGGGTCCTCGTGCACCCCTTATCCCCCCAGGCCTCTCCGTGCTTCCCCCAGTGCCTGCTGCGGGACCTTTTTCTTCTCTTCCCCCCTCCCCAAGCTGCCACTGACCAACTCGGGTTTGTTTCAGGGCCCCCCCGGTGCGTCAGGGGAGCCGGGGCCCCCGGGACCCCCTGGACGGAGGGTGAGTAGGGGAAGGGGGCGAGGACGGGGAGGGAGAGCACAGGGTGAGGTGGGAGGGGAGCAGTGCTCTCTGTGTCAGGGGGCAAGCGGGGCTGCTCCAGGCCGGAGCGCTGTTCCCAGGGCCCAGCTCACACGCTCGCTGTCTCCTTGCCCAGGGGCCAGCAGGGCCAGCTGGGCGCGAGGGCCGTCAGGGCGAAAAGGGTGCCAAGGTAAGCCGAGGCTCTCCAAGCCTGCTCCCCTCGGGGAGGAAAGCGCCATGCCTCTGCCAGCCCGGGGCAGAACCCGAGCCCTCCCAGACACCGCCGGCAAGCGGGGGCCAGGCCCCTGTGCCACCCCAGGCCCCGCTCAGATGCTCCATGCTCGCGTTCCCAGGGCCAGCCTGGCACGGAGGGGCTGCCCGGGAAGATGGGCCCTGTGGGGGCGCAGGGCCCTCCAGGGCGGCCCGGCTCCGAAGGTCTCCGTGGAATCCCTGGTCCGGCTGTGAGTCCTGGGGGGGGTGTGGGGGTGGGGCTGTGGGGAGGGCCCGTGAGGCACACCCCTACAGCAATGCAGGGCTGAGTGCATGCCCGAGGCCCTGGGCAGCCAGGTGCCCACACGGCGTTGCCTTGGGCGCTGAGCCGCTGCAGGCTGGATTTTGGGGGGGCTCATGCCGCTCTCCCACGCTGTGTCTTCTCCAGGGTGAACAAGGTCTGCTGGGAGCCCCAGGACAAGCAGGACCACCCGGCCCCCTGGTAAGTCAGGGTGAGTGAGCCCTGGGGACCCTGGTGTCCTGGCTGGGCTC
The DNA here is from genome assembly GCF_028389875.1 of Rhea pennata. Taxonomy (NCBI): domain Eukaryota; kingdom Metazoa; phylum Chordata; class Aves; order Rheiformes; family Rheidae; genus Rhea; species Rhea pennata. The sequence continues at coordinate 280,227 of NC_084695.1, read as the reverse complement.
AGTCCGGGGAGCGTGACTCCCTCTGTGCTCCTTGCAGGGCCCTGTGGGCTTGCCTGGCCTCAAGGGAGACCCTGGCCACAAGGGAGACAAGGTAAGGTGAGGTGACGGTTGCGCAGGAGCTGGGGCTGGGGTGCCCCTCACCCCAGACTCGCCCCCACACCTGGTCCTGGGGAGGAGGCTGCCTGACACTCCCTTCACCCCCAGGGCCACGCGGGGCTGATCGGGCTCATTGGACCTCCAGGAGAGATGGGAGAGAAAGGAGACCAGGGGCTGCCAGGCATCCAGGGTCCCCCAGGACCCAAGGGAGACCCTGTGAGTATGTGGGGTCTCTCCTGACATTGAGGCTGGACAGCAGGGAGAGGAACAACGTACTTGGCAGGACACAAGCCCTGGGGACAGGGCTGATGCTGTCTCTACCCGCAGGGTTTGGCTGGACCCACAGGTCCCACCGGCCCCCCAGGACCCCCTGGGCTCTCGGTGAGTAGCTGCCTGCACCATCCAGGTGCACCAAGCTTTAGCTGAATGTCATTCTGCTCATCCCAGGATCGTCAGTCTGCCCTTAACTCCTCCGCAGTCCTGGAGGGGGGGATTCTCTCCCCAGGACTGGTGAAGGGGGCAGAGGGGACCGAGGCTCACGGGAGGGTCGAGGGCAGCTTCCCCAAGCTGCATAACCACCTCACGCCTGGGATCTGGTTGCTCCCAGCCAGCACCCCTCTCCTGTCTTCTCTTTCCCACAGGGACCCTTGGGCCAGAAGGGCTCCAAAGGCTCACCGGTGAGTGCCGAGGAGGGGACGGGACGGGGAGCACGAGCAGGGCCATCTCCTACCGCATCCCTAGGGGAGCTGGGGAGCGAGCAAGGCACTCGGAGCCTTCTGGGCTGGTTGGCTGATTGCCCATTCCTCCTCTTTTGCAGGGTGCGCTGGGTCCCAGAGGTGACACGGGTCCCCCTGGGCCCCCAGGGCCACCGGTGAGTGAGAGGTGCTTTGGGCACAGAGACAGACAACGCCCTGCCTGGGTCCTGCCAAGCCCCCTGTTCCCCCTTTGCCTCTCCCCTCCGGGGACGGCTCCTCCATCCCCAGGCCCCCCTTGCTGGCGCAGAGGCTGGTCCGGCCTTTCTCACGCAGCTCTGCTCCCTGTGTCTGCTGCTCTCACCCCTCTGTGTGTCTGTCCCAGGGCCGCCCAGCTGAGCTGCTTGAGCCACTTCCCTCGAGCAGGGCCAGGAAGCGCCGGCAGGCTGTGGACAGGGCTCCAGGGGAGCAGGGAGCCCCCTCAGAATACGAGGGGCTGGAGGAGGTGTATGCTTCGCTCAGCTCCCTGCGCACTGAGGTCGAGCAGCTGAGACGGCCCCTGGGCACCCCCGAGAGTCCTGCTCGCGTCTGCAGGGAGCTGCAGCTCTGCCACCCCCACCTCAAGGACGGTGAGGTTCTGGAGGTCCAGGCTGCAGGACGGAGAGGGAACGGTGGAAACACCTCCAAGGGGGGTGGGACTGGGGCTTTCCAGACCTCTGCCCCACGCCAGGTGCTGCACGTACAGCATGTCCCTGGGGAGGGGGCCAAGGCAAGTGCAGAGCCCGCAGGGAGCTGATCCGTCTGTCCATCTGCCTGCCTGCTGACCTCCCTGCCCTCCTTCCCAGGCGAGTACTGGATTGACCCCAACCAGGGCTGCTCCCGAGATGCCTTCCGGGTTTTCTGTAATTTCACGGCTGGCGGCGAAACCTGTCTCTTCCCTGATAAGAAGTTTGAGGCTGTGAGTTGAAGCAGGGATCAAGAGGGCTGGGGTACGGCAGTGCTGGGTGTCCAGATCTGTGCTCCAGCAGCCTACTGGGCTGGGGAGCCCCTGAGATTGGGGGGGGAGGGCGGGCTCAGGGCATGCTGCACCCCATGCTGCAGGGCGCTGGGGTTAGAGACGCTCTCTAACACCTTCCCCTCCTCTGTCACCCCCAGGTGCGGCTTGCTGCCTGGAACAGGGAGAAGCCGGGAACATGGTACAGTACCTTCAAGAGGGGCAGAAAGGTAGGAGCCTGGGGGTTACGCTCCATCCTGGGGCAGAAGGGAAGAGGCACCCAGTGCGTGGTGTCGGGTGGCTGCATCTCAGCCCCTGTGCTGTCCTCCCAGTTCTCCTACGTGGACGCAGATGGGAATGGGGTGCCCGTGACCCAGCTCACCTTTCTGCGTCTCCTGAGTGCCAGCGCCCGCCAGAACTTCACGTTGAACTGCCAGAACGCAGCCGCCTGGTATGACGCTGGTGCCAGCAGCTTCGCCCGCGCCCTGCGCTTCCGTGGGGCCAACGATGAGGAGCTGGGGCACGGCCACCCTGCTGCCCTCATCCGGGCCCTCCGCGACGGTTGCCAGGTGAGGCAGCCCAAACCCCACTGCACCCTGCCACCCCCCTACACGCAGCCCCTTCATCCCCTTCCCCACCCCGTATCCCCTCGCAGTTGGAACCACCCCTGTCCCTGTTCACCCGCTTCATCCTAGCTCCCCTGGCGCCATGTCTGCCAGGTCCCGGTGGGTCTCTGCCCCGGGGTCCTATCCCTGAGCCTGCCCCATGTCCGCAGGGACGCCAAGGCCAAGAGCGGACAGTGCTGGAGGTGGCCTCGTCCCGCGTCGAGCGGCTGCCCCTGACGGACGTGGCCATGGCTGACTTCGGAGACGCCAACCAGAAGTTCGGCTTCGAGCTGGGCCCCGTGTGCTTCCTGGGCTGAGCGTGGCCCCAGACGGCGCGCGGGCAGGGGGCTGCTCCGCCGCCTCTCACGCCAGGGACAGTGACCCAGTGCCTGCCCTGGCACACTCAGGACTTGGAGCTGCCGCTGCGCGCCCCCCTCCTGCCCCTCTTATTTATACTGCCGGCTCCCAGGCGGACGAGCTGGGGCAGGGCGCCCCGGACTGTCGGGAGTGGGTGCGAGCCGGCGCCCTCCCCATGGTGCTATGAAGCTCCCCGAGAGCCCCCTTAGTGAAGCACTGGACATGCCCTCGGCACGGCAGCACTGCGGCACCACTCGCCCAGCCCCATGGGCGCCGGAGCACTGGGACCCCCGTGCAGCCCTCTCCCCAGCCCTGCAGCCCTGCTGCCGCCAAGTCTCTGCCGTCCGTCGTGGCTGTGCCTGCCCATGGCTCCACGTACGAGCCAGGGCTGCCTCCTCCGTGCCTGCAGCTGCTCGGCCGCTCTGCGGGAGAGCCCCACTGCACCGGGGGACTGCGCCCCGGCCGGCGGCAGCAGCTCGGGAGCTGGGGTGTGCGTGGGGCTGGGCGCAAGGTGCAGCCCCGCTGCCCAGCCCAGCGCCCAGCTCTGTGCTGTTCAGTGTCTTGACCCCAGCGCCTTGCGGTCGCTGTACCATAAACCAACTGTATTGAACCTCCCACCTCGCCTGGTGCCACTCTGTGCCCCATGCCCCAGGCTGGCACCCTGTGGGTGCCAGTCCCCCATCCCAGCACTCTGCTCCTGCCTCAGATCTCTGCTGCTTTCCATGGAAACAGGCAGTGCCAGGCCTGGCTGGTGCCTGTGGACCCTGCCAGGATGCTGCAGTGCCCAGGGGCTGCAAGGCACAGCACGCATAATGCGTGTGGGTGCGTGCGTGGTGCATGCAGCAATGGCCGTGGTGGGCCAAGGAGGGGCACAGGCTGCCCCAGCACCACTGTCCTGGCAGCAGCTGCACAAACACCTTTGGCCTTGCTTCTGCAGCCGCCCGGGCTGCCTGCCACGCCGTGTTTGCAGCACGGTTGGAGATGGGGCTGGAATCCCCCGCTGGCCCGGGACGCTGGGCTCATGGGCGGCCTCAGGCGGATATGGCTTCTCCCTTTCTTTTTTCCCTCTTGCCTTGGTCAGAGCAGCCCCATCTGCAGCTCTGACTTCCAAGATCATTCTCCCGCACGCAGGATGCCCAGGTTCCCCCTCAGTCCTGCTGCTGGTGGCCTCCCCGCTCCCCTGCCTGTTGCTCTGAGGGGGCCTTGTCCCCACTGCACATCCCGAGCGTGGGCTCAAGGTGCCCAGACCCTGGGACCAAGGTGGCTGGACTTGCTCCCGCTGCCGCCTACTCAGTGCCCGGCCTCCAGCAGGCGGGCAATAAGGCGCTGCGAGGGAAGAGGCAAGAGGTGCGGGCGCTCCTCCCCTCCTTTGCCTGGTACCACATCCCTCTCCAGTGGCTGGCTGGCAGCCCTCCTTAACCCTGACCACAACAGACGCGTGTTGAGTTGGGGCCGGGCAGCTCAGCATAGGCTGGGGAGCATGGCTGGCAGGAGACGCAGGCGATGGCGAGGCCAGGAGCACGGCTCTGCCCCAGTCGAGGGCCATGCCGCTGTCCGCGGGGCAGGTAATTGCTGCTCTGCTCTATGCGGAGTGTGGCACAGCAGTGGGTGCCCAGGCCGAGGGTTTCCCAGGCCGCAGTTGGTGTGAGTCTCCCCTCCAGTCACTGCTGTGGGGCCTCAGGACCCCGTTTGCACGAGAAGGGGGCATGCGAGGGGATGTTTGTGCAGCTCTCAGCGTGTGGAGGCCCTTCTGCCCCTGGCCAGCCCAGGGCAGGCTGCCCCTGCACAGGAACACGTAGCGTGGCATCATGGTGGGATGGGGTGGGGGACCGGGAAGGCTTTGTCCCTGGGGGGCTGCTTGGGCAGGGGGGCTGGAGCACCCGACGCGACGGCCCCCACTCTCCTTGCACGAGGCTGCCAGCAGGGATCAGGATGCGATGGGAGTGGACTTTGGTCCCGGGACAGCGGTCCCGCCCCCCGCCACTGATCCCAGCGCGGGTGCGGGAAAGCCCGGCGAGTGCGTTCCCAGGCGTCCTGCCGCCCCGCTGCCCGCGGGGGGGGGACCGGGCCGCCCCCGGCACCCCGGGGCCACGCTGCCCGGCGAGGGGCGCCGAGAGCCGGCTCCCATCCTGGGCCCGGCCCGGCCCGCTGCTGCCCGGTACAGCTCGGTCCCCGCCGGCGCGGCGCGGCTCGGTGCCGCCCGGCTCGGCTCGGTACCGCCCCGCGCGGCCCGGCGCGGCGCCGCCAGCCTCCCCTGCCGGGCGCGGCGCGCCCTGCACCGGGCCGGTGCCGCGGCTGCAGCCGGCGGCGGCGGCGGGGCCGGCGGGGGGATGCGGCAGCGGCGGCGCTAGGCGGGCGCGGCCCCGGTACCGGCTCCGGCTCCGGCGGGGCGGCCCGGCCTGGCTGGGCTGCGGCACCGGCACCGGCACCGGCACCGGCACCGGCACCGGCACCGGCGGGGTCCGCGCCTGCAGGATGCGCCTCCTCCGCGGCCTCCTCCTGCTCCTCTCCGCCGGGTCCCCCGCGATGCAGGTGAGCGCGGCCGGGCCGGGGGGGCTCGGCGCCGCCTCGGCGCCCCCCCACCCCGCGGATGCCGGTTTGCAGCGGGGGGGCGGGGGGAGGCGGGGCCTCCCCGGAACCGGCGCGGGGGTCTCGCCGGGACGGGCGCCCCGGGCGACGCCGGACACCCCCGGTCACCCCCCGCGGCTCGGACGCCGGGGCCCTTTCCCAACTCCCGCAGCGCCTAGAGTGGCAGGGGGGACACTGCGCCGAACCCCCTGCCACCCCGGCCCCACGGACACCCACCACCGCGGACTGCCTTTGCTCCGTGCGACGCCGGGCCCGGACCCCAGGCTCCCCGCTTGGCACGTGGGCGGCTCCGGAGGGATGCGCTGGAGCAGCTTTGCACGTGGCGGCGGCAGCCGCCGAGGCTCCTGGCTCGGCCCCCGGCTCGGCGGCCGCCGCAGGTAGCGGGGCAGCTTGGTCGCTGCTGAGCGCCGCTCATGCAGCCTGTGGAATGTGCACGAGCCGGGCTGGCGTCAACGGGGTGCTCCGGCCCGGAGCCGCTCCGTGGGCACACCTCTCCGCAGGGATCCCCGCCGGCCGGTGGGCGCGGGGGCTTTGGAGCCCGATGCTGAGCATGGGGAGGGTTGAGGCAGCCGATGCTGCCCCGTGGGAAGCAGAACCATGCGCAGAAGGTGCTGAATCCAGGCAGGAGCCGGCAGCCCAGTGGGACTTCCCTACTGTGCTCTGGTCTCTGGAGCCGGGAAGGGCTGCCAGCCCGATGTGCAGAGCGAGCTCGGGGTCCTGCACCCCACGACCGGGCCGCTCCGAGCATGGCCTCACACGATGGCTCCGCCGCGGTGCCCTGGCGGCCTCCAGGAAGGGCCTGGAGCTGTGTGGCGGGAATGGCACTGTGCCCTGGTACTGCTTCCTGCCGCCCCACTGCCCATCCCTGGCATGGGGACCTGCACGAGGACGGGTCGAGCTGCAGATGCCTAGGCATTCGCAGCCAGGTCTGAACCCCCATCGCCTGCGGAGGGGCTGGCACTGGGCTCGGGGCGGCTGGGCCTTGCTGCCTCCCCACTACCCCCCTCCTCCTTGTGTCAGTGCCTCGTTCCCCAGCACAGCACTAAATGCCGGATAATGAGCTGGAATTAATGAGCAATTTGCCTGCAGATTCCCAGTGATGATGCTCCAGGCTGGAAGGGAGCCTTGCAAAGGAATAACGCAGAGGTGGAGGTGAGGGTGGGGGCGCCCAGCCCCCTGCCCCGTTGTGTTGGCAGCTTGGTGCATGCAGCCAGCGCATGCCCCAGTGCCCGGGAGGCGGGTGGGAATGCCGTGCTGCGGAGCAGCCCAGGATGTGCCCTCCGCTCCCGCAGGCCTGCCGGACGCCCGTGTCCGGGCGCTGAGGGCCTGGAGCACTGGGAATGCTGGAGGAGCGATGCACCGCACCCCTGTCCCTGTCCCCGTCCCTGTCGCCGTGCGGGGTCTGCCGGGAGCTGCCGGCCGGCGTTGGCGGTGCAGGGCCCGTGGGCGGCCAGGGCCAGGCTCTGCCCCGGGGCGCCCTGCGGGCGGGCACCGTGGGCGCCCGTGCTGTGCGTGCCCATCCCCACGCGGTGGCACTGCGCCCCCACGGCACGGTGCTGGCTGCCGCACTGTGGCACGGCCCCGGCGATGCTCAGGCCTCGGTGGGGCCTGGGGCTCTGGAGAGGGGTGCTCGGGTCCCTGCGCTGTGTCGCGGTGCACTATGCTGTGCTGTGCCGTGCCGTACCACACCATGCCCTGCCACACCGTGCTGTGCCATGCCATGCTGTGCTGTGCCATGCCATGCCAAGCAGCCTGTGCAAGGCACTGTGCACCACAGAGGCGGACGATGCTGGGCAAAGCAGGCATCTGGGGAGGCCACCGGCAGCCCTAGAGGTGATGGCAAGCGTTGGGGAGCGCGGGTGGCAGTCTTTGGGGACAGAGTGCTCCCAGCGCAGGAGTCGGGGCACGGCCGGGGGAAGGAGAAGGGGAATTTTGCACCCACGCTCCGGGCCTGGCACGTGGCACAGCCGAGTGCGGTGCGTGGCTGCGGGTAGGTGCTGGCCTCGCGCCGAGGGCTGCCGCTGGTCTTGGCATCTCCCCCCAGCCTGGTGCCCGACAGCAAAGCAGTTGCCCCAGGCCCAGCTCCCGGCATGACCCCAGCCCCAGCCCGGCACCTCTGCTCACCAGCTGCAGGGTCCCATGTCCCCGAGCCCGCTGCCCTCACGAGCCGCCCCAGCGCTGCTCGTCCTGGCCAGCGCGTGGGACTGGAAGGGACAAGGGGGGGAGCTGGGAGCTGAGAAACAACCTGGGGGCCCAGAGTGGGGCCATGCCTGGAGGGGAACTGGGGGCCACAGGGGGAGCCAGGGGGCTGGGAGCAGACCTGGGGGGCTGGGAGGGGGTGTGGGTGTTGGGAGGGAGTGATGCCCGGAGGGCAGCGATGCCTGGGGAGGGGGGGCTGCAGGCCCTGTCCTGTCCCTGCAAGGACGCGGTGGAGGGTCTGGGGGGGGGTCGCGCGGGTCCTGAGCCCTGCAGAGCCGGGCCACAGAGCGGGGTGCTGGGTGCGAGGGCAGAGACCTGCGGGCGATGACAGTGGGGGGCTCGGTGCAGGGGGTGCTGGAGGCCGGGGGACCGGCGGGGGGGGGGGGCGCTTCCCGCCGCCGGCCGCCGTCGGTGCCCTTCGGGGTGGCCCAGGACCCCCGAGCAGGGCGGAGCCGGGCCGAACCGGGGCCGGGCCGGGCTGGCCCGCGGCCAGCGGCGCCGACGTCACTCCGGAGCGGCGCCGGCCGCGCTATAAGGGCGAGCGCGGCGGCGGCTCCGCAGGCGGCGGGGGCGGTGCGGCCGGTGCGCGGCTCGCCCCGGCGGGCACCGGCACCGGCACCGGCACCGGCGGGGGGGGGGGCATGCGGCGGCGGCGGCGGCGGCGACATGACGGTGCCTCTGCTGAAGATCGGGGCCGTGCTCAGCACCATGGCCATGGTCACCAACTGGATGTCCCAGACGCTGCCCTCGCTCGTGGGGCTCAACGGCACCGCCGTGTCGCGGGCCGGCACCTCCGAGAAGATTGTGAGTCGCCCCGGTGCCGGCGCGGGGGGGTGGCACCGGGCTGCGGCGCGCAGCTCCGGACCGGGGCGCGGGGCTGCGGCACCGGCAGCGGCCCCCGCCCTGCCGCGGCGGCGGCGAGCGGGACGGGCGGCGCTGGGCTCCGGCGCACCGGGACCCCCCTTTCCCCGCCCCCCCGACGGGGCGCACGGAGACCCCCCCGCCCGGCGGGTCAGGGGAGCCCCCCCGGGCTGCGGCGCATCGAGATCCCCCCGGGTCTCGGGGATCCCCTCCAAGATGCGACGCATCGGGATCCCCCCCCAGACTCGGGTATCCCCCTGCCCCCCCGCGCAGGGCACATCGGGCCCCCCTCCCCCTAGACTCGGGGATTTCCCTCCCCCCCCCCAAGGCAAGGCACATCAGGACCCTCCTCCGGACTCAGGGATCCCTCCCCCTCCCCCGGGCAGGGCACACCAGGACCCCCCCCAGACTCGGAGATTCCCCCCTGTGCAGGGCGCATCAGGACCCTCCCCTGGACTCGGGGATCCCCCCTCCCTCCCGCGGGGTGCAGCACACCGTGACCCCCCCTCCCGGGCTTAGGGAACCCCCCCCCCCGGGATGCGGTGCATTGGGACCCCCCCCCTACTCGGGGATTCCCCCGGGGCCGAGTACCCCTACCTAGCTGGAAGGGCCTTGCGGTCGGGGAGCCCGGGGGTTGCACGGGGGGGCCCGGGCAGGGGGGCTGTGCCATGCGCAGCGCCATGCACCGGGGCGCTCTGCGGCGCTGGGGGTTGATAGAGGGGCAGGTCTGATGGGCTCCCTCCCTCAAGGGGGGGACAGCGATGTCAGGGGCAGCACCTGGACCCGGTGCCGGTCCTGGCCGGGACCTTCTGCCCAGGACCCCCAAGCCAGGCCCTTGCTGGGGACAGTGGGACCCCCGGGGCAGCCGGGCGCAGGGGGAGAGGGGATGCGGGCGGCGGCAGGAGCCTGTCCGGCCTCGGGCGGCCCATCTGGCGGCGGCGCGGCGAGGCCTCGCACAGCCCCGCGGCCAGCTGGGCTGCCAGACGCGCTGCCGGCTGGCAGGCGCCGGCGGGCCTCGCGCGCCGCCCGCGCCGGGCAGCACGTGCATGAGCCGGAGCCCGGCCCTGGCACGCAGCGCCGGTGGACGATGCTCCCCGGGGCCGCGCACTGCCCGACACTGCTGTCCACCCGCCGGGAGCCGTGGCCAGCGGCCGAGCGGGGCCGTCGCCTTGCAGGGCAATTAGTGGCGCTCAGGGTAGAGCGGACGAAGCGCTGCAATAATTGGCTGGTCATTAGTCACCCTTCGGTGTTCATTGTAAAATCATTAATCACCGTGGAGGAGCGCTGCTAATGTGGCTGTAATGGGCTGCCGCCGCCACCCACGCTCTGGCAGAGAGGCGCGCCGGGCCGCGGGGCGCAGGCGGCCTCACCAGTCGGGGCGCAATGGGCGCCCAGAGCTGCTGCAGCATCTGCACCGGTGCAAGGGTGCGCATGCAAGGGTGTGCATGTGCAAGGGTGGGCATACATGCCCGCATTGCCGTGCATGCGTGCAAGGGTGTGCGGGCACTACTGTGCAAGCGTGTGCATTGCAGGGCATGTGCATCGATGACAGCCCCGGCCAGGCGTGGGGCAGCCGGCAGCGGGGCTGCTTGCTCTGCCCCAGCCTGGGGCCGAATCGGCGCTGTGCTCGCGCCGCAGCTGCTCGCTGTCAGCGTGGCCGTGCACCAGCCTGGGTGCCAAGAGGTGGCTGCACGTGACTGGGGCTCCGCCACAACTCTCGTGCTGCGCCCAGCATCGCTGGTCCTGAGAGGCTCCTGCAGAAAGCACTGGTCCCTCGCCCGCGAGCAGCCCGACCCTCCCATGCTCCGGGGGTGCAGCTGGCTCTGCTGGGGGTGGCCATGGTGCCGGACCCCACAGAGCCCGGTGCAATGCGGGGGCTGCGCAGTGTCCCCTGGCAGGGCCCTCGGTGGCCCATCGGCACCCCAGGGCCGAGCTCGAGCCATCCCAGGCAGCTCTAAACACACGGTGACAGATTGCACCGGCCCTCGGATGGCCGCGCTCCAGCTCGCTGTGCCACGCGCGCCGGCTCCTGCTGCTGGCCGCCGTGCACCGACTCGCAAGGAAGGATCCACGTTGGCCTCCCACTCCGGCGCAGCCCGGAGGCTCCCGGATGAAGGGACCCGACTCCTCTGCAGCCGCTCTGCCTGCATCGCTCAGGGGTTTGGCATGGCACGTTCACTCCTTCAGGGTGTTTTGGGAGGAAAACAAGCTTTTGGCAAGGAGCGCTGCTGCCTGCCAAGTGTCGCGGCTGCACCACCGGCTCGGGGAGGTTTGCTCTCCGGGGAAGCCCACTGCGGTGCAGGGCTGGAGGCGAGCGGGCGCCGGGCCGCATGCTCCTGTGCTCCAGCTTTGCTAAGTAAAGGCATTACCTCCCTCCACAATAACCAGGGAATTTACTGCGCTTGGGGAGAGTTTTACACCATCATTACTTAATTTATACTTGTTGCACTGGAGATTTGAGAGCGGTGTTTAGCCACTGCTGTGCCCAATAAATCCTTCCGATGGGAAGCAGGACGTTAAAACCAGTGCGTGAGGAGCAAGGTGCCATCCCCAGCTCGTTGCGGCGATGGCTTATTTGTCTCTGCCTGCCTCCATGCAGCAGGAACAGGGAGAGGATGAGTTTGCTCTTGATTTCCATAGGTAATAATTACGGATTACCCACGAAACACTAAATGGCCCAGTGCAAAAATGGTGGCGGGTGGTGTGAATAAATCAGGCAGGCAGAGCAGGAAGGGGGACGGTGCTGCCCCCCGACGTGCACCAGCCTCGGAGGCACCGGCGCCCATCAGTGGTGGCTTGTTTGCAGCCAGGAATCGTGCAGGAGGATTGTGGGGTGCCTGGAGCACCATTTGCTGGGGATCCCCATGCCCCTGTGGATGTCACAGCTTCCCTCCTCTCTCCCGCAGACCCTCTTCCAGAGCCCCGATGAGGGCTGGCAGGTCTACACCTCGGCGCAGGCCCCCGACGGCAAGTGCCTCTGCACCGCTGTCATCCCCGTGCAGGGCACCTGCTCCCGGGACCTGCGCAGCCACCAGCTCCGCCAGCTCACGGAGAAGGTAAGTGGCAGCCGCCCCCCACCCCCATCCCCTCCCTGGCCGCCCTTCTTGGCCCAGGTGGCAAGCAGCTCCAGGCAGGCCCATGCTAAATCCATCCATTAGCAGTTGCAGCATTCAAATCCAGCCCGGCACTCACGGCTGGAGAAGCAGAGCCACTACTGACTGCGCCTGCAAATCATGTATTAATCAGCTGCAGGGGAGGACTCACAGGAGCCAGGAGCCTGCAGCCCACTGCTCCCTGCCCGGTGCCGCGGTGCGCAATGGCACCGTGCGCGATGGCACCATGCACGGTGCCACAGTGTGCGATGTTGTGACGCTGCGGTGGCACCGTGCACGGTGGCACCATGCACAGTGCCACAGCGCGCGATGGCACCATGCACAGTGCCACAGGGCGCGATGCTGCGGTGGCACCGTGCACGGTGGCACCATGCCTGATGCCACAGTGCCTGATGCTGTGGTGCAACACTGCACGATGGCACTGCATGATGCTGCAGTGCATGATGCTGCAATGTTGCAGTGCCACGGTGCATGATGGCACCATGCACGATGCCCTGGTGCATGATGCTGCAATGCTGTGGTGCGCGATGCCGTGGTGCAAAGCGCTGCTCTTTGCTGGTATTAGTGCCTTAATGCTTCTACATTCGGCTTCAGCTGCAGAGAGCCTCATCCCCGAGAGCCGTTCGAATTACGACGGCTTTGCTGGCAGAGCAGCAGTCTGCCTGTAATGTGTGGTTACGGCCACCAGCGCAGAGGAGCGCGCCGGGGCCAGCAGCCCATTCGCTCACCCTGCTGAACGAGCCCCTGATGCTGCCAGAAAGGTTAAACCTGGCAAAAAGAAAGAAAGAAAAAGAAGTGCGCTGGAGCCTGCGCTCCCACAACATCTCCGGTGGAGCCAGGGCAGTTGCCCCTTGGTGGGTGCACTGGGCTTTCCCCGTGGCCTTCCCGCGCCGCCCCTCCGCAGCGCGAGGCGGAACCGGGTTTCTGTCATCTCATGTCGGGCCCCGGCCGAAAGCCCAGCGGCGCTTGGCTGTGGCGGAAGCTGCCACGGCCCCTTCCCGGCTGCGGGAGGCTGCGTGCGCGAGCGGCAGCTCGTGTTTAATTTCCTCCGGGGTTTTATACCTCCGCGCTCACCACAAACCCGATTAAACTTTTATTACAACTTGCCGCAAAAATGCCTCTTAAAGAGCTCCCTTCAGAGGCTGCAGCAGCACCGCCAGTACCAGCAGGGCTCGTGCTAACAAATAAAGAACCGTTTCAGGAATGCGGCCACGTTCGCGTCATTTCAGAGCTCAGAAATAAAATAACTCTGCTGCCTGCACCAGGCGAAATTAAAGAAGGGGAAATGCGCGCTCGGGTGGTTTAGAAAACAAATAGCAGCTGAAGCAGGCTGAGCTCAGACGTGTTACGGTGCACATGGGCGCCGCGGCGGGAGGGCGGCGGGAGCCCGGGGGCCACGGCGGGAGCTCACCCTGGCCCCCCGCAGGTGCAGAACATCTCGCAGTCCATGGAGGTGCTGGACCTGCGGACCAGCCGGGACCTGCAGTACGTGCGCAACACGGAGGCGCTCATGAGGGGCCTGGACACCCGGCTGCGGGCGGCCGCCGATGGCCAGCGGAGCCTCAGCACCAAGAGCTTCCAGGTACCCGGCGCCAGCCGCGCGCGCCGGATGCTGCGCGCTGCCCCGGCCCCTGGAGACCCGTCACCCCTGGGTGCAGGAGCCCTCGGTGGCGGCAAGCTCTCACCCGCGGCAGCAGGGGCCGACCCCCGACATGGGAAGGCAAAGCTGCTGGGCAAGGGCACCTGCCAGGGCCGCAGCACCGCGTGGGAGTGAGGGGCTGGCAAGCAGTGGCACCCTGCAAAACCTGCTGCAAACCCCACTGGGGCCATGACGGGCAAAGGAGCCCTGGAAAACCCACTGCAAACCCCTGTGGGGCCGCAGCAGGTGAAGGAGTCCTGCAAAACCCCCTGCAAACCCCACTGGGGCCATGACAGGCAAAGGAGCCCTGCAAAACCCACTGCAAACCCCACTGAGGCTGCAATGGGCAAAGGAGCTCTGCAAACCTGACTGGGGCTGCAGCGGGCGAAGCAGCCCTGCAAACCTGGCTGTAGACTATGCTGAGGCCGCAGCAGATGAAAGAGCCCTGCAAACCTGGCTGTAGACCCTGCCGGGGCCGCAGCAGGCAAAGGAGCCCTGCAAACTCGGCTGTAGACCCCGCTGGGGCCGCAGCAGGTGAAGGAGCCCTGCAAACCCGGCTGTAGACCCCGCCGGGGCCACAGCAGGTGAAGGAGCCCTGCAAACCCAGCTGTAGATCCGCCGGGGCCGCAGCGGGCAGCTCTGAGTGCCGCTCCCCGATCCCCTGCACCAGCCCTGGCAGCGGCTCCTGCCACGAGCCCCAAGCCCCGGGGCGGGCAAGCGCTGGGTGCCACCTCTGACAGCTTCACTGCAGCTCCCAAGCTTTAGCTCCTTGACAGATCCATGCATGTCTCTTGGGGCTGCAATTTGCCCCTGGATTTATGCCCGCCTCCGCCACCCCTCCTCCAGGAAAGGGCACTTTGGTGGGGTTTCTGCCAGGCAGCGCAGTGCAGGCGCACACGGCTGCGTGCGCCCCGCAGTGTGCCCATGCACGCCCTGGCCGGCTGCGCCGCTGCGGGAGCCACATCCGCCCCCTTGGTGCCCATCTCCAGGCCTCGTGGCGAGCGATGCCACGGGAAAGCTGGGGAGGCCCTGCGGGTGCCTGGCCCCTCGCCAGCTGGAACGTGCGTTCACGTCCCTCTGCCATCACTCACCAGGCAGATGCAGCCTGGACCAGGTGAAACACCGCTTCCCAGCCGGGGTCAAAGAACCCCCAAAGCTCCTCATTTCACAGATTCGAGATTTTAAACCTCATGAGCCAAATCTCGGGGGAGGGGGTTCTGCCTGTTGGCGTTGCCACCAGTGCAGCGGTTTCAGCTGCGCATCACGCTGCCTGTGTCCCTCGGTGCAGGAGCTTCACCCCGTGCATTGCTGCCCTCTGCTCCGGCCGGGGGCATTTTACCTTGTGTTCCCACAGGGACACGGGAAGAGGCGGGATCCTGCCTTTCCACGGCGCCCAGGGGCACTGGATGGATCCCTGTTGCTCCGTGACCGGTTTCCATGTGCAGCGCGCGGCGATAGCGTCAGCTGTAACAGATTAATTAGCTCCCGGTCACCACGTGCTCGGAGGCGGCGAGGGGCAAAGCCTTGCAATTCCTGCGGATTCCCAGCGCGGGGAAGGGGCCCCCTCTGGGCGGCTCTGCGCAGCCGGGCGCCCCCGGAGCGGGCGCGACGGCGGAGCCGGGGCACTCGTCCCCGCGCCCGGCCTCCCCCCTCCCACCCCCTTTGCAGGAGCTCAAGGACAAGATGAGGGAGCTGCTGCCGCTGATCCCCGTGCTGGATCAGTACAAAGCGGACACGCGGATGATCGTGCACCTGAAGGAGGAGGTGAGGAACCTCTCGGGGAGCCTGCTGGCCATCCAGGAGGAGATGGGCGCCTACGACTACGAGGAGCTGCAGCAGCGGGTGCTGCTGCTGGAGGCGCGCCTGCACGCCTGCGTGCAGAAGCTGGGTACGGCCCTCGGTGTACCGGGCGCCCGGGGTCCCGCGCCAGCGCTGGGGGTGGCCTCCCGGGGCACCGGAGCCGCCAGCTCCCGTTTCGGCGCCCGAGATGTGGGGCTGCCGCCCGCACGCCCGCCAGCACCTGCTGCTGGGGCGCCCGGACCCCCACGGCGCCGCGATTTCCCTGCTCAGGAACACCCCCCGAGCAAAGCCTCCCCCCGAGTGCCCCCCGCCAGGCGTGCGGCGGCCGGGGCGCCCGCCCACCGCCCGCCCTGACCGCCGCCTCCGTCCCCACAGGCTGCGGGAAGCTGACGGGCGTCAGCAACCCCATCACCATCCGCGCCTCGGGCTCCCGCTTCGGCTCCTGGATGACCGACACGATGACACCCAGCGCCGACAGCCGGGTGAGTGGGGCGGCGGCGCGGGGCTCCGGCGACCCTCCCCGACGCCCCCCCGACGCCGCGGCGCGGGGATTTCGGCAGCCGCAGCCCGGCTCTGGACTTGGCAAAGCTGCACCGGTGGGGCTGGTGCCAGGCGGACAGAGGGCAGGCAGTGCCCGCTGCCCGGGGTGCATGCACTGGGGTGCTCACTTCTGGGGTGCACAGCCAGGTGTTTGCTTCTAGGGGTGCACACACCTGTGTGCACACTTCTTGGGGTGCGTGCACCCAGCTGCTTGCTTCTTGGGGTGCACACACCCGAGTGCACATTTCTTGGGGCACCCGCACTGGGGGCTTGCTCCCCAGGGTGCTGGCCCCTGGGCTCCCCGTGGCCCGTGGGGCCGGGACGTGCTGCCCGGGGTGCTGGCCCCTGGGCTCCCCGTGGCCCATGGGGCCGAGACGTGCTCCCCAGGGTGCTGGCCCCTGGGCTCCCCGTGGCCCGTGGGGCCGGGACGTGCTCCCCAGGGTGCTGGCCCCTGGGCTCCCCGTGGCCCGTGGGGCCGGGACGTGCTGCCCGGGGTGCTGGCCCCTGGGCTCCCCATGGCCCGTGGGGCCGGGACGTGCTGCCCGGGGTGCTGGCCCCTGGGCTCCCCGTGGCCCATGGGGCCGGGACGTGCTGCCCGGGGTGCTGGCCCCTGGGCTCCCCGTGGCCCGTGGGGCCGGGACGTGCTGCCCGGGGTGCTGGCCCCTGGGCTCCCCGTGGCCCGTGGGGCCGGGACGTGCTGCCCGGGGTGCTGGCCCCTGGGCTCCCCGTGGCCCATGGGGCCGGGACGTGCTGCCCGGGGTGCTGGCCCCTGGGCTCCCCGTGGCCCGTGGGGCCGAGACGTGCTGCCCGGGGTGCTGGCCCCTGGGCTCCCCGTGGCCCATGGGGCCGGGACGTGCTGCCCGGGGTGCTGGCCCCTGGGCTCCCCGTGGCCCGTGGGGCCGGGACGTGCTGCCCGGGGTGCTGGCCCCTGGGCTCCCCGTGGCCCGTGGGGCCGGGACGTGCTGCCCGGGGTGCTGGCCCCTGGGCTCCCCGTGGCCCGTGGGGCCGGGACGTGCTGCCCGGGGTGCTGGCCCCTGGGCTCCCCGTGGCCCATGGGGCCGAGACGTGCTGCCCGGGGTGCTGGCCCCTGGGCTCCCCGTGGCCCGTGGGGCCGGGACGTGCTGCCCGGGGTGCTGGCCTCTGCGGCAAGAGGCTGGGCAGGAGCTGGCGCCTCGTCAGCCCGGCTGCAGTCAGGGCGGGGGTCACCACTCGTTTTTATTAAAGATCAGCCACGTGTGTGCACTGCAGAAAGGCTGAAAGGATGCTTAACTCCATAAAGCAAAGGGGGGAGCCGTTAATTTTCTGGTAGAGCACTAAGGCGTGCGTGCGGGCGCAGCTGGGGCTGGGGGCGCCGGGGCACGGGGCCTCGCTCACCGCTGCCCGCTCCCAGGTGTGGTACATGGACGGCTACTACAAGGGGCGCCGCGTGCTGGAGTTTCGGACCCTCAACGACTTCGTCACGGGGCAGAACTTCGTGCAGCACCTCCTGCCGCACCCCTGGGCCGGCACGGGCCACGTGGTCTTCAACGGGTCGCTCTACTACAACAAGTACCAGAGCAACGTGGCGGTGAAGTACCACTTCCGCTCGCGCAGCGTGCTGGTGCAGCGCAGCCTGCCCGGCGCCGGCTACAACAACACCTTCCCCTACTCCTGGGGCGGCTTCTCCGACATCGACTTCATGGTAGACGAGAGCGGGCTGTGGGCCGTCTACACCACCAACCAGAACGCCGGCAACATCGTGGTGAGCCGGGTGGACCCGCAGACGCTGGAGGTGCTGCGCAGCTGGGACACGGGCTACCCCAAGCGCAGCGCCGGCGAGGCCTTCATCATCTGCGGCACCCTCTACGTCACCAACTCCCACCTGGCCGGCGCCAAGATCTACTTCGCCTACTACACGAACACCTCCAGCTACGAGTACACAGACATCCCCTTCCACAACCAGTACTCCCACATATCCATGCTGGACTACAACCCGCGGGAGAGGGTTCTCTACACCTGGAACAACGGCCACCAGGTCATCTACAACGTCACGCTCTTCCACGTCATAAAGACGTCGGGTGAGCTGTGACCCCTCCGGGCCCCGCGCCGGAGACGGGCTGCCTTCCTCCCCCTCCTCCTCCGTCCTTCTCCTCCTCCTCCGTCCTTCTCCTCCTCCTCCTCCGTCCTTCTCCTCCTCCACCTCCTCCATCCTTCTCCTCTGCCGCCTCCTCCTCCCCGTCCTCCTCCTCCCCCCCATCCTCCTCCTCCTCCCCATTCTCCTCCTCCTTTTCCTCCTTCACCTCTATTTTTTTATAATCTTTTCCATTTGTTTCTTCCCATGGTCAATGGCGCATGGATCTCGTCTGCCTTCATTCAAGCTGACCTCAGTCTGTTTTTTTTTTTTTTTTAATTTATTTTGATGGCAAATAAAAACAGTCTCTTTGACATTTGATGCAGCTTGTACTTTTATTTTTTTCCTCTTTTTTTTTTTTAATAACACCTTTTATTCACTGGCGGAGGGCTGGGTGTCCGCTCCATGCGGCTTCTTCTGGCACAGGAGCCAGCTCCAGCTCTGGCTGCTCCTAGTCCCAGTCCTGGTCCCATTCCTGGTCCCCACGGTGGCAGCTTTCCTGGGCCTCATCTGCAGGGATGGAGGAGCCGCCAGGGCATTTTCCTGGGGAAATGAGGGCTTGGGACTGTTGTCTGTGCTGGAGAGATGGAGGGACAGTGCTAGAGGGATGCAGGATGGAGGGATGAGGAGGGATGGAGGTGGCGGTGGGATGGAGAATGCAGTGGGATGGAGGGGACCGGAGGGCACAGAGTGGAACCAGTGCGCTGGAGGGACTGGCACTGCCCGGGGTGTGGGACAGCGCTGGTGCTCAACAAGCCTCCAGTGGGCATGGTCAGCCAAAATAACCTTTAAATCGGCCTTTTAAAAACATTTTGTGCCTCTTAATGCCATTCGGAGCAGGACTCCAGCCCTGCGCTTAGCTGTTCTGCTGCGCAGTCTTTCCCATTAATTTAGCCCAATTTGGGGCTGGAGGCAGGGGTGGCCAGGGCCAGGTTAAGCAGCAGCCGCTGCCCTCCCCACGCACTGCCAGCGCTATGATCAGTGCCAAAAATCAGCTGCAAAATCACTGGTGCAAAAAAGGCACAGTAGCTTTCCTGACGGTGCCAGCCCCACGAGCGGTGGCCGCCGAACCCTCCGCAGTTTTGCAGCTCCCGCGCTGCAGCGGGGATGTGGTGCGGGAGGCAATTAAGCCCATGCCGTGATTCAACTAGCGGCTGCCAAGAGAGTGGCTGCTGCCGCAGCGCAGCGCCAGCCCCTCCGCCGCCCCGCCGGCGCCTCTGGCTGCTCCGGGCTCTTCCAGGCTCGTGATGCGCTTGGGCCGCCCCAGTCCGGCATCTGCGCAGCTTCTGCTCTTGCTCCATCACCGGCCGCTTTCTGCACCAGCAGCTCTGCGGTGCATTTGCCTGGACCGGCGAGGGGCAGGCGCTGCCACCCCATCCCACCCCATGCGCAGGATGGAGCTGTGCTGGTGCATCCAGGTGGTGCTGCGCAGGACGGAGCCGTGCTGGTGCATCTGGACAACACAGCATGGCATGGAGCTGAGCTGGTGAGTCCAGCCAATGCTGCACAGGACAGAGCCATGTCGGGGCCTCCCGGCAACATTGCACGGGACAGAGCCGTGCCGGTGCATCCAGGAGACCCGTGCACAGGATGGAGCCGTGCCACTGCATCCGGACGATGCAGCAGGGGATGGAGTCATGCGGGTGCATGCAGGTGACCCGTGCAAAGGATGGAGCCATGCCACTGCATCCGGATGACGCTGCAGAAGACGGAGCTGTGCCAGCGCATCCTGATGACGCAGCAGGGACAGAGCTGTGCCGGTCAGCAGCAGGAGGAACCGTCCCTCTCCCTGTTTCTCACGCTGGACATTGCGCCGCAGAAGGGCGGGAGCCTGGAGGGAAATAACCCCAGGCACTTAACAACGGCACACGCGGAGACTGTCTCCCACAAATAGCCTGTCTCTGCCTGCAGTCGCTCCTGCAGTGGGCTGGGGTTTTCCAGCTTGTTGTGATTCCCGCGACAGCTCAGAGGGAGCAGGAGGCGAACTGGTCATTCGTTCACCATCGCCGTCCAGGAGAGTTTCCAAAACACTTCAGACAGGCCCAAATACCTTCCGCCCTCCCCCCCGCCCCGGGGAGCTCCCGGGGCTGCGCCCGCAAGAACCGAGCCTGGGCACCGCGGAGCCCCGGGCAGGCGGCTGCTGCCAGGGCTGCTCCTGGCGCCGGGCAGCGGCAGCCCAGCGGTCGAGGCTCCTTCAGGGACGGGAAGCGGCCGGTGGCAGCAGCACGTGGCCGCGTCTCCTCAGCCCCGCGGCTGCATCGCTGCCGGGACCAGCCGCGCCGGCGCTCCCAGCCCCTGCGGCGGCTCTCCTCTCCCCCGGGAGTGGGAAACACTCCCCCAAAGGATTTATCCGCCCCGGCTGCTGGCTCACTGGGAATGATTCACGGTTTCGGGTCCCTGCGGGGCTGAACGGCAGCTGCTGGAGGAGCCGATCCGTAAGAAAGCCCGGCGTCTCCCCGGGGAGGGCGCCCGGCAGGCGACCGGGCACGGAGAGGGGAAAGCTGGCAGGACGGGAGGCCTTCGGGAGCGCACGACCCCCGCGCACCCGTTGCAAGGGGGAGCAGGCGGCGTGGGGCTGGAGCACCCCAAGGCCCCAGCCGGGAGCCCCGACACTGCCGGGAGCCCCGGCGCTCCCGGGCCGCTCTCCTCCCGGCGCTCCCGGCTTTCCCACTGTGCTGCCCGGTTGCAGGCTGGAGCCGCAGCTCCCCCCCCCCTTAATATTTACCGTAAGATTAAAGATAAATCCGGGGGGCTATGTTTTTTTTTCATTCCAGTGTGTCACAGAATGAGCTATGAATAAAACTTAACTTGTGCAGAAGAGGATTTATTTATGAGTTTCAGCTGCAATTTGCTCCGAGGGCCCCAAGCGGGAAGGCGGGAATGCAGATGAGCTGCCGCTTGCAGCGGGCCCAGTCGCCAGCCGGGGAAGCTGCCGAGATAAATTTTGCCTCCGCCTCCCTCCGCATCCCGGCGCCGGCATTTGTTATTTTGTCTGATTTGGATTATTCCGGCGATGTTTGCTCTCCGAGGAAATCAGCATCTCTGGAAGCTCGGGGCTCCTTCCGCCGCAGCCGCGGTCCGCGGGAGGGTGCTGGCTCCCCCGGGAACACGGGGGCTCTGAGCCCCGATTTGGGGAAGGGGCAGCACGGGGCCGAGGGGCACTTCCCGGGGGACAAGGACCGTTCCCTGCTTGGCCTTGGAAAGCTGCTGCCTACCAGGAAAAGCAATTTCCTTTCATCTTTAATTAATCAGCTGATGCTAATGAAAGCATCACATTTCCATGAAGACCTGGGATTCCGGAGTCCAGCCCAATATCACAGCAATATTTGGAAATTAAACTGATAAATAATAAATGTTCACTGTTAATGAACTAATTTAAAACGGAGATAGACTTTTCTTTAAAAAAAAAAAAAAAAAAAACGCAACTTCGTTTTTGCTCTCAGGAAAGCAATTAGCTCCTGCTCAGAAACAGAATTAAGCCAGTGAATAGTAATCGATTCACTTTATTAGCAAACCAGGAGACACTTTAATATTTATCAGTTTATTGTTCAGAAATCATCTGGAAAGAAAATGCCCCTTTCCTCAGTGAACCTCCACTTTGGATCCCACACAAACTTTCAAGAATTCAATTTATTAGGGGTATAAATTTATAATGGTCTAACGCGCTACACAGATGGAATATATATTGCTAATGTAATTTTCCAAACCAGTGATGAGCGTGTCTGAGGGATTTTTTATGGCAAAGTAATACAGTTTAATATATTGCAGAACAGCAAAATATATTAAATATGTATATGAAACACATCAAAGGAAAAATGGGATGATGGATCGCCCTCTGCCGCATGCTGCCGCGCCAGGGCCGGGGCGGCCTTGGCATTCCCGTCCGTCACGGGGAAGCTGCCCCGTCTGGACACCCGGCACCGGCCCCAATTCCCACACGGGTGCAGAGGAGCCCGCTCCAGGCTTCATCCCGCGTAGCTCTGGCTGGGAAGTGCCTCTGGGCTGGGAATGCCGCTAGGGCCGGGACTGCCATGGGGTTGGGAATGCCATGGGGTTGGGAATGCCATGGGGCAGGGAATGCCGCCGGGGCAGGCTGCTCCCGTCGGCAGCTGCAAACTGCTGTCACCTTCCCCCGGCAGCCGCAAAGAGCCCCGGCGCAACGAGCATCTCCGAACGAGGCCAGCTGGAGCCTCCAAGGGTCCCGGGCTGCTGTGGCCTCTCCCTGCTCTGAGTGGTGCCATCGGAGGGCCGGATGCAGCAGCGGAAGCCCTGCGGACCCCTCGGCCCCATCGCTTCCCTCCCCGCGGAAACCCCACAAAAAATCCCTGCGCGAGCGATGGGGCAGCTCCGAGCCCCGTTCCTGGCCCGGGCCACGGCGGCCGCTGCGGGAAAGGCGCAGCCTGCCGGGAAGCCCCCTCGTCCCGCCGGCCGCCCGGCTCCTCCTCCCCGGCGCAGGTGGGTGCGAGCCTATATCAGCGGTGGGAGGGCGCCGGGGCCCCGCTCGCCCTGGGAGATGCAGCGCCCGGAGAGCGGTGCTCGTCCCTTCAAGCAGCGGAAGAGCCTCGGTGCGTCCCTGGGGGAGGCGGCGGTGCTGGCACCAGGGGGCCTGCCCTCACCCCTCCGCCTCTCTCTTTCACAGCCGCTAGGATGCACGAAGTGACGGAGATCCGTCTAAAATACCCCAACAAGATCCCGGTAAGGGGCTCCCGGCCCCAGCAGCGGCGCGAGAACGGGGATCTCCTCGTCCCGCGGACGGAGCGTCTCCCCTTCTTGGGGGCTCCTGCTGGTCTCGGGGCCCCCCAGGGCTCCTGGCCCCCCGATCGCTCCAGCCCCCTTGCCCCGGTGCAGGTGGTGGTGGAGCGCTACCAGAAGGAGAAGAACTTGCCTCCCTTGAGCAGGACCAAGTTCCTCGTGTCCCAGGACCTGCCGCTGTCCCAGTTCGCCGTCACCCTGCGGTAAGTGAGCAGCGTGGCGGGGAGGGGGCTCCTTCCCTGCGGAAGCGAGGCAAACGCCCAGCCCGGAGCAGCCGAGCTGGCCAAACGGCTCCCGGGAGAAGCCCCTTCCAGCTGCCTCGGGCACCAGCCCCCTGCGGGCCAGGGGCTGGAGGAGGCAGCCTGCCCGGGGGCTCCAGGTGCACGGGGACCCGTGCGGCAGGAATCCCTCGTCCTTGCGGGGATGGAGGTGGCTGCCGGGGCTGCCGCCACCCTGGTGCCCTCTCAATGTGCGTGAGCACAGCTGAACAGCTCGTTAGGGACGGGCTGCCGGCAGCAAGGCAAACGAGCAGCACCTGGCAGCACAGTGGTTCGCGATCTCTGGGAGAGGCTGGGAGCGGGGATGGCCCTTTTCCAGGGAACATCCAGCCCACCGGACGTGGGTGCAGCTGCTGGAGCCTGGTGCCGGCTGCTCCAGCTTTGCAAAGTCCCGTGCAGCCCCGAGACGTCCTCCTAGAAGGCCGTCTTCTCCCATGACGTGTTCACCCGCACACTGCCTTCGCCCTCCTCCTGCCAGGACGCGTCTGTGCCTGGCCTCCTCCCAGACCTTCTACCTGCTGGTGGACAACAGAGGGCTGCCCAACATGACGGCCACCATGCAGGAGCTGTACCGCGACCATAAGGACGAGGACGGCTTCCTCTACTTGACCTACGCCTCCCAGGAGGTGTTTGGCGGCCGGGGACCCACGGGCGCCTACCCGGCCCGGGAGCGCGGCTGGATCAAACCTCGCCTCCGCTCGGAGAGCAGCTCGGTGGGCTCAGGACCGTAAGGGCCTGAGAACTGCGCTCGGCACCTTGCTGATCCGGCGGCTTTAGGCACAAATTACTCTCTCAACACGGCGGGACGTGGGGACGGTTTACTCTGATCCACCAGAAGCTCCTTCTTCTAAGAGGTTCTTCTAAAGGGCTTTGTAG
Organism: Rhea pennata; assembly: GCF_028389875.1. NCBI lineage: Eukaryota > Metazoa > Chordata > Aves > Rheiformes > Rheidae > Rhea > Rhea pennata. Next base: position 256,726 of record NC_084695.1, on the reverse strand, counting down.
CCTCTCATCCTTCTCCCAGTTTGCTGCACTGAGAACTCGGGCCGCTTCCGCACGACACTGCCCCTCTAATAGGATTGGGGATGAGGAGTTTCACGGTCTATTTAGGTTTCTGTTAAGCCGCGTGTCTGTTTTAGTTGCTCCTTAAATTTCCATGCTCTTGAGGCTCAGAATAAAGAAAATAAGATTAGGCCACTTCCTCCAGTCGCCCAAAGGGACACGAGGCCACCCTCTGTCCGCGGTGCTTTATCCGAGGTTTCGGGTGCCGCGGCAGGCGGCTAGGGGAGAAAAGCGGCCCGGAAAGGGGAGCGGAGCTTGCTCCCGCCACCAGGCTGGAGGCAAAAGCAGCTCGGAAAGCAGTGCTTTGCCGAGGATCTGCCGGCGGGAGAGCAGCTCCTCTCCCCGGGGCTCGGCCGAGCCTGGTGTGGGGCAGAGAAAACCCCTCTCCGCCCGGCGCGCCGAGCGCGGCGTGCGCAGCTCGGAACGGCAGCAGGGATCAGCTGCGCTCGGAGCCCAGCGCTGCGCTGCCAGTCAGATGCAAATGCTTCTGCCGCTGAGGCTGCAAAATACCTCCTCGGTGTTAAGGCTTCCCTTGCGATGAAGTGCAGTGTCACGCCGGGTGAACGTTTCATGCACGTTTTATATTAAAATGTTAATAAATACACTCTGAAATTAGCTACCGGTGCCGGCTGTGATGGGGGATGGGGTGAGCGGGGACAGCTGGCTAGGGGCTCTTCGGCCCCCCCAGCATGACTGGAACCTCTCTGCCGCAGGGGTCTGAGCCCCCAGCCCAAGGCAGCACCTCCATCCGCCGAAGCCACTTTTCTGGGTGCTCATGGGCTCAGTCTCCCTGAGGAAGGGAGAAGTGGGGCGAAGATGGGGCGTTTGAAGACCATGGGAAGCAGGGCTGCGTGGGGGCCCTGCCGGCGTGGGGCTGCCCCACGGGCAGGGAGAGCGGGGTCATGAGCCCCAGCTCTGATGCCCCAGCCATTTCCCACCTGCCGTCCCATTGCTGGCGTCTGCTGCCGCCACCGGAGCTTCCCAGCAGACGCGCGGAGGCAGCGCTCGCTCCCCGTGCAGGCACCTCCTGGCGCTGGGTTTTTGCAAACACGTACTTAGCCTGTCAGCCCGCAGCTGATCCGCTTGGATCTGAAACTGTTTCCCTCCCCGCTGCAGCGGGAAGGGGCTGGCGCGGCTCGTGGTGTTTGCACACACGCGGCTGCTGCGTGTGCCGCCTCCGGGCCTCCTGCCGTTATTTTCCCTAGAGCATCCCTGAATACCCGAGGACGGTCTGCAAGCCCTCGAGTGCAAGAGGGAAAAGCAAGGGCAGCGTGGGGGAGCAGCTGGGTGCCGTCCCCTCCTCTGCGCCGCGGCAGAGATGGGGCCACGCTGGCGAGAGGAGTGCGCGTCCTTCCTGCACCCCCCCACCACGACGCGCGTTAACAGGGGAAGGACGAAGGACGGGGTGCTTCTGCCGCCAGGAAACTCCGCCTGCGCCTGAGGCACAGCTCACCTCTCCCCACCGCGCAAGCCAGGTTTTTGCTCCTTTTCCTGGGGGTTTGGGAGCACCCTGCAGAGCAAGGGCTCGTTGGGGTCCCCCCCAGCTACCTTCGTCCTGGCTGGATGGGTCCTGTCCAGCCTGGGGATGGAGCAAGGGCTCCAGGGCAGTAGATTTGGCAGCACCAGCACCTGCTTCTGGCCCAGCAGAACTTGATCTGGAAGACGGGATGGCATCTGCGAAATGTGGCTGTTTCTGGAAACAGTTTCCCCAGGGAGTGCTCGCCGTGCCCTGGGAAGGAGCACAGCCCAGGATGAGCGGGAGGGCCAGGCTGGCCCCCCGGCCGTGAGCACCCCACCGGCTCTTCCCATGTCACCCATGGGAGACGCCCAGGAGCAGCGGCTACGCTGCCCGGCTCCAACACCTGCCCCTGCACAGCCCCAGCCAGGGCCAAACCCGCAGGATTGGTGGTTGAACCTTCGTTCCCTGGCACGTTCCCACTGCTGGCTATCAGCCTCCTCTCACCCTGTCCTGATCTGGAGTTACTCCAGCGCCTGGGATTTGGTTTTGGAAGGAGCATTCGAGGCTGGGAGCAGCGTGTACATGTTTAGCCTCCAAGATGCTCATTAAAAGGAGCTTATAGCCCTATTAACCCTTCTGTCCTTGGTTCAGGAAACAGATGGGCAGTTTGGATGGGACCAGATGGGAGAGACATATCATCTCTAAATTAAAGGGCTTTTTAACGATGGAAGCTGCCTGAAATCACATCTCCTTTCCCTAGACTAATTCTAAACTCTGGGTCATTCATTACCTGTGCCCTCCCTTCTCCCTTCCTCCTTCCCAGGATCCAGGCTATGAACCTCCTGGGCTCCCCGCTGCAGTCACTGTCCTGGCACCAAGCGCTGCCAGCCACCCTCCACCAGACTCTCCCAGGATCTGATGCTCTGCACTGTCTCCAGAGCCTTGTGCAGCCCCAGCGGGGAAGCACTGCTGAAACTGTGGGCCAGGTGAGGACAGTCCCTCCTCCAGCAGAGGAGGCTTGGGAAGCCTCCGCCAGGGCAAACTGCACCCAGTGGAGATTTTTCAGGTGCAAAAACAAAAGAAAAGGAGGTTGGCAGCAGCAGGAACATTCCCGAAACCAGATTTGAAGAGGCTCAGGAGTGCCCTGCCCTCCGTGGGGGTCTGTGAAGAGCATGGAGCCCGCTGGCTCTGAGCCTGAGCCTCCCTGCAAGTTCGGGCTCCTCCACTGCCACTCTCCTGGCTGCAAGGACTGGCTGCTTCTCCTGTCCCTGTTCTCTGGGCACTGCCGGAGTCCCTGGAGCCGCTGTGCCGGGCGAGCACGGCAGCTTCACGGGGAGCGGAGGGACTACGAGAAATGACCGTTTGGCTCATTGCAAAGGCAGCTCTGTGGGTGGAGGCAGCTGGGGAGGCGTCTCGGGGATGCCGCTCCCCAGGGCAGGGTTTCCGTGAGGGTGCTGTGCTTAACGACACTGCACATTCCTGGAGACCTTCAGTCCTTGGGTCCTTTCCAGCGCCGCACACACGCAGGCTCCGTGCACTGGTTGCATCTCTCCCCTGGGTGGATGCAGGATGCTGAAAGGCTGGTGTCCACATGTTTTATTTACTCTCAAAAATCCATAAAAATTGTCAACCATCAGGAAACAGGATGCTGATGGACTTCTCACTGACTCATTTAGTTTGCTGAACGCCATTTGTAATCGCAAGCCACCCATATTAGTACAAATATAATTACATATTTATTGCCAATATAATTCTGAGTTAATTATAAGGCAACTAATTTTCTCAGCAGAGGCCAGCAATATTTTGGTGTGAAAGCATCAGCTGTAGTTCTGAGCACTTTTTTCCCCTCATTTCTTTAACGTACCGTGCAATATTGGCGCATTACTCTATCTCCTAAAGCACAAGGAGACGAAGCATGGGCCATGAACCACCTGTGCGTGGTGACGGGGGGATGCCGCCAGAGCCGATGGGGGCCCAAGCCCACCCCAGGAGGACCGTGCCCGCGTGGAGCCCCTTTGGACAGATTGCAGCTTTCAGGGGGGGTCAGGAGACACCCGTCGTCTCCACCGGCGCTTGCTGCCCGTGCCCCTTTCCCAGGCGCCGTGCTTCCTCCACAGCCTGCTCTGTGCCGCTCCCGTGGCTTCGCCGAGACCCTAGCCCTGCTCCACCGCCCGCCTCTCACCACCAAGCCTGTCCTTCCACCACCAGTGGCAATGTGAAGGAATCAGTGCTGAATCCGGTGCAGCTGGGCAGCAGAAGCACCATGCCAGCACCGAGCCTTGGACATGGACCGGGAAGAGCAAAGTGAGCTTTTTAGCACTGCAGCTCCAACTCGTTCACACATGGCAAAGCAGGTGGTGGCCACGGTTAGCAAGGGGTCTCTGCTTGAGAGCACACAGGGGACCTGGACAAGAAGCTTGTCCGCTGACCAAATGCTTGGGCCCAGACACAGGAGATGCATCAGTGCCCTTGAGTCCCGGTGCACTTTGCTGTGGGCTCCTCAGCTGAGAATGGAGCAAGAATCCTCCTCCCGCCCTTCCTGAGACGAGGCCTTTTCCCTGCGGACTGCAGGTCCACGCAGACGGCCCCGCACCGTGCTTTCGCCGGCGTCCGCGGGGACCAGCTGCAGGTGCGAACATCAGGAGCCCACCGACGCAGCGAGCCACGTTGCAGGAGGTACCCGCCAGCTCCCCACTCTGGCCCCTTCAAACTGCCAGTCCCGAGCATTCCCGATCCACGGTACGTGCTGGAGCGGGGTGCGTGTCCGGGGAGCACCTCGGCCGGACGCTGCGCAGAGCGCTAACTCACCCGCACGGCGCAGCCAGCGCGCAGCAGGCAGAGAGCAAGCCCTCTCCTGCCAGATGTTGCTGAACTCTGAGGTTTGCTGATGCAGCTGGGGCATGTGCATTCGCGGCAGGCTTTTACCTTTTTGCTCATCATTAAGATTCCCTTCACAGCTGCTTTGTGCGTTCATTAGTGGGTAAATACCTATTGTTGGGCTCTTATCAGATGGGAGAATTGACATGTCTTTGTTTTGTAAATTGTTCTTTCATCTCTGAAGATGCTGTTTGTGTTGGAACACCGCTCAACACATTGGCTCCTGATTATATTCCGTTTCCTTTGTCTAGCCCTTGAATAGATGTTTTTCATGAGAGCCATAATAATGAATACAGCCCCAGATTGAGGTGATTAAGCCCTCACTTAGCCTTCTTCCTCTGACTGCTTTTTGTCCCCACCTAAAATTCTCTTGCTTGTTACTGTTACATGAAGCGTCCGCCTTTTACTATATTTCTTTCTGTGCCTTCTGCAGGAATGCTGCATCTGGAGTCTTCATAATTGTCACTTGAATCTTACACGATTAAGAAGATAGCTAAATGGTTTCAACTGTTTGCTTCCTGGTGTCAGGTCCTTCATGAAAGCTCTTAAGCTTTCAGTTTCCCCTCTAAATCTTCCTGCAATAATGTTTTTCTGCACCTTGCTGCTCTAATTGGAGTTTAGACAGTCCTTTTGATGTACCAAAATCTCAAAACATGGAAATCCAAGTCACAAGGAGTGGCTTGCTCAAGAGCTCGTAGCTAAGTGTCCGCTGCCCCGTGGGATGCACCGACTTTGCGAAGCTTCTGAGCCTCCAAACACCTCTTCCTACTAGTGCAAACAGCGCTGCAGATGAGTCACGTGAAGCACTGTGTCCCAGAGAAGATGTCACCTAGGATTTCCCAGAGCTTGTCCTTTCCAGCCTCTCATCTGGGTTTTGGAGAAGGACCCGATTTTCAGTATTTTCTTCTAACACCGAGACCTAGATGCTCCATTCCTGCGCCTGGTCAAACACCCAGGGGGGAGCCCGGGAGGGATGCGCCAACCACCTCTGGCGGGAGTTCACACGTGCTTCTGCTACAGGACCGCTGCGGGCCGGCAGGTGTGGCTCAGCTGGTGACACGAAGCTCTTGGTCTCTGCAAGCTGAAAGCCGCAGTCAGCACTCTTGCCCACGTGCAGCTTGTGTCGGCCCCCCCGTCACTCCCCGTGCCAGGCCACGGCCGAGCCACGCGTCCTGCCGCACCACCCGTCTTCGTGGCAGGTCGCAGCGCCCCAAGCCTCCAGGAGCGCTGAGAGCCCAGCGAGGCCACCCGGCCCGTGCGAGCGGGAGGCGGGAGCGTGCCAGCAGCCCCTGGGGCAGGAGAGAGCCCGGAGCAGCTCCCGGCCAGCAGCCAGCAGCACCGGGGAAGCACGCCAGTCGAGCCTGCACGCCAGCCTGCCGCGCGCTGCAGCTAACGGAGGCATGTTTTTAATCCATTTTAGGGGCAAGCACTCAGCTGCTGCCCTCCAAAGAGTCTGAATATTTATACAAACGGCCATCAGACCAACAGACCGGCCCTGCCATGCTCTGTGGGCCCAGCCTTGATGCCCTCTCTTCTTTGGAGCCATTTATTCACCTTTATTTATCCTGGGATCCCCCAAGGCTGTTTAATTTCAGAGCTAAATCCAGGCTGATCCAGCAGCAGTGATATTTCCTGCCTGCATTCTTCCTCTTCTCATTACTTTATATTAAAAGTGGTTTCACTGCAGTCACATCTTGTGCTATTTATAACCCACAAGAGGGAATATTTTATATAAGAGCAGGTACTGTGGCAGGCCTCTCGCTGCACCCGGCCAGCCAGCCTCCCCGCCAAGCCCAGCGGCGCTTCGGCAGAGCCGGGGCACCGGGGCGAGGGCCTGGCGGCAGCGGCGCCGAGAGCCGTGCGGGGCCTGGGAGGGTCCTGGTGCAGCCCGGGATGGGGGCAGCGGGCCAGGGCCAAGCAGGCTCCAGCAGTGCGAGCGGGGATCGATTCACCTCGCTTCACTTTACAGACAGGGAAGAGACGCGGAGAGGTTATGTTCAACAAGAGCTCTGGCCTTAGGCAGGCAGCGCAAACGCACATGAGCTGCTGGCTCTTCCGAAGAGCCGTCATTCCTTCTGGGTGTAAAGCATAGAAAACAGCCGGTGAAGGGAAGCTGCTTCACAGCGAGAGCTCGCAGCACAGCCAGAAGCCCCAAGGGCTCACCAGCACCTCATCTGCACCCTGCAATTCCCTTCGGCCCTTGGCCTGAGCACATTTTTATCAGTGGAGAGGGTGTGAAGCTGAAAATAACAGCTTCAACTATCTCCAGAGGCAAAATACCTACCGTCTCCAAAGGTGTTTCAGTACTTATGCAAGCTCCACTGGTCAGCAGATAGACAGAGTTCAAGAACTGTCAGTGCAATCCGTTCATCAGAGGTAATATGATGAACTTTTCCAATAGAAGCTCATGATGAAGAGAAGCCTTCTAGGAATCCAGTGTCATCCCTGGATGCCTTATTAATGATTAATGGCAGGCTGTCTTTCAAAATAAAGGCTTTAAACATGATTGAGAGAGAGGTATGCACCCTCCCAATTTGCTTGGTAATTTTGCTGCTGCTAGTAGCGCCTGAGAAACGAGAGAGAGATGAGAGAAATGTCATGGGACAAGAGGGCATCTCGGAGAGGCCACTGGCCCGGGGCTACCAGCCCAGCATCCTCCCGCAATGCTGCTGCTAATGGCGTTTGTGCTGGTTTGTATTAGCAGCTCAGTTCCCCAGCCCAGGTTCCCACCATCCAAAACGCCAGCACCCATGACAAGGCTTTGCTCACCACCGCCGCAACAGGATTTAGGATCAGAGTAGCATGGGCACCAGGAGTCTGTCCACCTAGTAGGAAGGATTCATCCCCAGCTCCTTAGCTCTGGACTGCATGTGGGGTGGCAGCTCCCAGCCCCTCTCTCCACCGGGAGGAAGAAGCCAAAACTGCCCATGCACGGTCGTGGCGGGGCTGTCCGACATCCGCAGCGGGGCTGAGCATGGCACAAGCACGAGCCATCAGCAAGCACCTGCGGCCCCCAGGACACACCTGGGCAGGGCAGGCAAACGCCGAGGGTTTCTTTAACGTTGCCACTAGGAGATGCCGCCAGGCATTGCAGGGCAGGCAGCGGGGCTGATGGATTAGATGAGGTGCAGGGAGGCAGGACCAGTCCTCCCGCTCTCCCGAAGCTCCCCACCCGGCTCTCGGGGGCCGCTTCCTCCAAGGCTGCAGCTTCCAGGACCACAGAATAGGGAAGACTGGACTCAAAACACTGGTGACTACTTGAGGTAGTCTCCTGGGGAAATGGAGCACCCATGCATGTAGCAGGGGGCTTCGCAGCCTCCTCGCCTCTCCACTGTCCCCGCAGGGGCTGCAGCATCTTCCTGTTACTCCAAACATTTAAGGCTGGCTGAGAACTCAGAATGGTGGATTTGGGTCAAAGGAGATGGTCATTTTTTTTTCTCTAAATTGTTTGCTGGAGTAAGAGTAGAAATTGTCATGCGATATGAAACAACAGCAAAGAAAATAAAAGGCTTGCTAAAAGGCTTGCTATTTCAATCCAGAGCCCCAGGCAATGAACCAAGGCAGATGAAGGAGGATTCAGGGAATGCCAAAGATCAAGTCGTCATAATATCGTCAAATCTGGGATACTCGAGAGGAATTCACATGTGGAGACAGCGGTGCGGAGCAAACCTGACAAAGGCCAGTGCAGAAGGGAGAAGAAACAAGCAGCAGAAAATGGGCTGGAATCGATGACTGTCGCGAGCAATTACAGTGGAGCGGGCGGACAGGGATGTGCCCGGCAGCACGAGAGCAGTGGCACTACGACAGGAAGGAGGCGAGCAGAGGGGAGGCGAAGGAAGGAGGAACGGGAAGAAGCTGGACTCGGGCCAAGCTGGGGAGCTGCCCTGCGAGGCGGCTCCGTCTGCGCCTCCGCGCTGCGCCCTGCTCCCCGCTTGGCTGGGCGGGTTGGAGACCCTACCTCCCTTCCAGCTAGGTCCAGAGCAAATGCCTGTCCCAAGGGTGATGCAAACAGGTTTTCTGCCTTAAAGTAAGCCCTTGTGTCTTGATTAAAACTTTGAAGCAAGCTCTGTGGCTGACAAGATCTCTGCAGAGGCCAAACAGGATGAGCTAAGCTGTGAATAAGCTGTTAGCTTCCAGATCAAGCTCTGTTCCAGAGGCACAAACACTGAAAGGAAGAGGAAAATGTAATTCTCCATAGCTCCTCACAATTCCCCCTGGGTCTGGCAAAGCCAAGCCTTTGGAGGAAAGCGTAGGAAAGAATTTGGGGAGAAAACATTGCAAGGGCTCCTCGAGACAGGGCTGTGCAAGGAGCCAGTGACTCAGCCCCAGCTGCGCGTGTGCTGCATAGGAAGGAGGCTGTGACGGAGAGGGAGCTGCGGAGGGAAAGGGCTCCTCGACGCAGCGGCCGCGCAGCACTGGCAGGGCCTGGGAAGCTGGCTGCAGGCACAGCAAGCTCTGCTGAAAGCATCCACCTGCAACCCGACAGCTGGGGATTCCTTCAGCCAAGCAACTGGTGCCCTCAAGCTGCCCCGTCCTAAAGAGGACCCCGAGCGAGCGCAGGGGGTCACCCAGACGCGCCCGCTCGTCTCCGCTGCTGGAGGCCAACTGCAAGGCAGCAGGGCGAGGTGCAGCCCAGCTGGAAGGTCCCAGCGCCCCAGTGCAGCTCCCTGCAGCCCCTGTGCCAGGCTGCCGGCTGCAGTCAGCTGGCCGGCACGGCTTTGACCGCCGATCAGCGAGCCCTGAGATGAGGTAACTGGTCTCAGGCCAGTTGCTGGCAGGCAAATAAAGCCATGACAGTCATATAGTGCTAAGCAGGCTTCTTCTGGCAGCCACGGCCGTACAGTCTGCATGGCCTGTCTGCTCCTGCTTCCTAAGAGGGCTCTGTGGCATACCCGAAGGACGCCCGGCTGCAGGCAGCCCCTACTCCAGTGCCCCAAACTGCCACGCAGAGCAATGTCCCTGCACGAGACCCAACCTCCAGCTGCAAGCCTAGCGAAGCCACGGGCAAACTGGAGCAGATGGTTCTGCAAAGACAGAAGGGAGCAAGAGCAGACGGACACAGTGCCAGGGAAGACCTCCGAGGATGCTCCAGAAGAGATGAGGTTAGAGAGAAAGAGAAGAGAACTAATTCATTTTAAGGAGCCAAGTGATAGATAGCACTGCCTGACCTCCCCCTCTGCTACACGGCTTTGCATTACAAGCTCAATTTCTAGTCTTGCCTTCCATGGAAGATGTAAACCCCACCTGGCCCTGGAGTTTCCAGTAATTCACAGGTTTCCCTTTCTGCCTGCCCATCCCCAGAAACAATCAGAGTTGTTTTGTTCAAATTAAGGTTTCCCTGAGGACCATAACCTGGCTTCTGCTCTGCAGATTTACAGCTGCTGGAGAGGGATAAAAATGCTTCTTTGACGCCAACTGCTCCCAGTAGGAAGCCTTGATGTTTGGGTAATTTTGTTATCCACGCACTAGTGGCCCCCCTCCTGCTGGTTTGGCTCTTTCAGCACTTTGCATAATAAATAAACTGAAAGAAGTGACGAATTTTTTACCCCTTTCATCCAGACTGAAGGCTCGTGAGACTCAGATGCCTCCACTGGAACAGGGCAAAGCAGAGAGCAAAGGGATTCCCCACCACACAGCTCAGCGGAGACACGGGGCGGGGAGGAGCAGACTGCTCTCCCGCAAGCACTGGGGGGTTCCAAACCCTCTCGAGATTTGCCACTTTCTCCTCCAGAAGCAACACACAGCTCTTCACCCTTGCTTCTCCAAACCCAATATCTACAACATTCACCAAAACTCCACCAAAATGAAATGGTCTGCTGCCCAGCAGCTCTCCCTGAAGAGAAGATGCAAGAAAGAATAAGCCTCACGACAGATGTTATTCATGGCCAAACCCAGCAAACAGCTAAATCAACCTACCCAACCAACCCTGCAGCTGTTAGTTTATGTAGAAAGATGGTCAAGACTTTTTGCCCTGGCAAATCATCTGTGCACTCATGGTTGTAGACACAGTCAGACCATGAACCAAACCAATACCCAAGGTTGAAAATAAACCTCACAATATGGCTGAAAATTGCAGCCTCCTTCTTCAAGTAATGGAAGGAACCAAGTGGAGATGCAGAAACACCTGCACAAGTTCAAAGCAATGCCGCTTTTACCTACACAACCCAGAATCCCAGGGTCTCATCCTGACAGAGCAAGCATGCTCATTCTGCATTAGCAGCACATTCCCTGGAAGTAATAAAAGCCCCTCAGGTCATTAATATGGAAATGTATTCCCGCTCCACGGCAGTGAGATGTTTGTGCAGATTGGAAGCAGCTTGCTGAGATTCGCTTCTGAATGTGTGGACATTAAAGTCTCCCATTACAATGTTGATGATTTCTTCCCTTTTGATGAATAGTCTGCCATAAATAGACTCTGATTAATTGCGGCTGCACTTGGAGGGCTGGAAATGCATCATTTGCTGCTATGGATTGGGATAATGGTCATCATTCGCCTTTGAGTGCCATTCAGCAGGAGAGGGGCTCAGCTCCGCCTGGAAGCCAGGTGGCTGGGTTTACATTTTTGCGTCAGATAGCGCCTTGTTCACACGCACAGCTCCCGACAAAGCGCTCGGGTGCCTCACTGCAGGCTCCCCGTGCGCAAATTGCTGGCTACTGCCAATGCTCGGTCTGATCGTCTCCAAGCGGGGCAGAGCAGCCAGCACACGCCACGTGCTCCAAAGGGACTGGCAGGCCTGCAGATGAGAGCTCCAGCGGGCTGCAGGAGTGCACAAACTCGCCCCAAACTTACTCCCTTTGCCTGAACCTCCACACCCAGGCGCGCCGAGACGCAGCCCCTCGGCCTCCAGCCAGGGCCCCCGTGCGTCCTCGAGGTACTGCCGCCGGGAAGGCACGAGCGCCGCGCTGTCTGCCGCTGGTGCAGTCCCCCGCCAGCGCTGCACGGAATTAATAAATAATGCCAAAACATTTGGGTGTTTTGACAAGTCGCTGAGCTCTCCCTGAGCACAGGCGGGGAAGGGAGAGACGGCAGCGCTGCGCAGGACCGCGCACGCAGCCCTCCTCCTCCTCCTCCTCCTCCTCCTCCACCATCGCCTCCGCAGCAGCAGGCTCGGGAGTTGCCATGGGAACGTGGGGCTGTCGGGATGTTGGTGCCCTGGGATGCAGCAGAGCAGCGGCTCCGCTCCGGCCTGGCTGCGCCCGCGCGGGCTCCCGGGGTTTGCACCGCTGTCTCCCCGCACCCCAGGACGAAGCCGCCGCGGGCGCCAGGCCGGGCTGCTGCCCGCGACCGGCAGCCGTCGGGGCTGGGGGAGCCGCGCGCTAAGGGCAGGGGGATGCTCCAGCTCCGCTGCTGCAGCGCAGGCAAATAAAACCCCACTGATTAAGGCACACAAGTAAATCATGGCGAGGCGGTGCGGCTGCCGGAGCAAAGGGCAAGCGTGGAGGCAGTGGTGGGATCCGGGGGCAGGGCTGCAGCGGCAGCTCCGGCACGTCCTGCAGCCGCCGCAGGCAGGCAGCCCCGGCGCAGCTCTTGGCTCTCCCAGCTCCGCTTGCCTCTCGCTTGGGGAAGGGGAAGCAGGGGCAGAGCAGCGGAGGCTGCCGCAGCCCACGGAGTGCCCAGCTGCGCGCCCCGTTCGGAGCAGCTAGGGCGGAGGAGCCAAGGGAGCTCATGCGGGGTCCCCCCCCCTTCGCTGAGCTGTTTCAGGGGGTAACTACCCTGGCTATTAAAAAAAAAGAGAGTGCAAAAATAAAAATTCCGTAGTTCTGGTCTCAGTTTATCTAACTTCAGCCCCAATCACCAGCTCTTGCACGGCCCTAAATTTCCAGCTCATGGTTTCCCCATGCCTGAAGGACAACTTTTCATGTGAGCCCGGTCCCACGTCACGGAGTGCTGCTGCCCTGCTGCTGCTCTGCCTGCCCTGCCCGACTTGCCTCCCGAAAGGCACCGCAGCCTCCCCGGAGCAGCTGCCCCGGGGACGGGACACGGGAACTGCACCAGCAAACCGCAGAGCAAAGCAGCAGCACGAGCATGCCGAACCTTCCTGCAGGACCCAGAGAAGAGGGCGTTAGTCCGAGGATCGCGTGTTTTGCATGTCAGAGCAGCCAGGGAGAGGGGCTGGAGCAGGACAGTCCCGGCAATGAGCAGCCATAGATCATTCATCCATCGCTGTCCTCCTGCCCACATCCCTCCGGAAGCAGAACTGCATAATGGGAGGTGGCAGTGATGTGTTTGTGACAGAAAAGGGGCTGCTTTGAATAAAAGAAAAAACAAAATAAAAGCTAAGTTGGCAAATCACCTACAAAAGGCCTCTTACCATCAGCCTGGGGCTGCGGGGAGAGGAGGACTGTCAGCCTAGCTGGGCTCACGTGAGCCTCAGGGAGAACAGAGGAAAAAGGGCCGGACCCGTAGTGGGGGACAAGGAGACCTTGCTCAGGTAAGGCAAACGCCATCAAGTCCTGGGCGCTTTGTCATGTTTAAATGTTCTCCAAGACCTTTCACAGAAATAGTGACCTACATACTAGTCTGTGCTGGGGAACATGAATAAAGCATGCTCGCCCATCTATTATAGAGGAGCCAGGAGGCCCAGATCACCACAAGCTCGCTGCTTCGGTGGCTTCCCGCTGCTCACGGGGGCTGAGATCAGAGATGGAAGATGCCCAGAGGAATTCTGCCTCCACTGCATTTTGAAGCCAATATTTCTCTTTCCTGCTTTGGGCTCCACACACACAGCTCCTACAACTTACTTGCTCTCTTATAACTCACCGTGACAGAAGACAGGAAAGCACAGGGGACCTGGAAGAGTCATGATCATCCGGGATTTGCCATGAAGCTGCAGTCTGCCCCCATCCCCCCTTGACTTTGTGCAGATAAACCATTTAACCCTCCAAGCAGCCCATGAGCCCAGGGCACCAGCAGAAGCCCTGCTGCCGAGAGCCTCAAACCCATCTCTGGGGGGCCAGGGCTTTCCACGGGGGCCTCCGCACTGTGAGCGCAGCTACTGCCTTTCCAGCAGAAGTCTGCAAAATCACCTGCAGGGGAACAGGATCCTGCGGAAAGCATGAGTGCTCTCCAGGCCTCCCAGGCTCAGTAATCCCCTTTTCAGACACCTCACTGAAATGCACAGAGGAATACAGCAAACCCCAGACAGCCTTGCACAAACCCTTGTGCCCATCCCCAAACTCCTCTGGCCCCACAGGGTCGTGGTCTCAATGCCCAGTGCTGCACCATTGAGACTGCACCATTGCAACCTGGCCCCTTCCAGCCATGCCACAGCACTGTCTTGACAGTGAAGGGTGGCTCTTATTTAAGCTGGGAGTGCCTAAAAATAATTAGCAGGAAAGTTCATTACAGCAGAACTAAATGCTCCAGTGTCGTCCTTGGAAGCTGCCAGCAGCTCTCCCGCAGCTGGCAGTGGTGTGCACACTGCTCAGCCGCCCAAACCCATAATGAAGCATGGAGGGGAGGCACACTCTGCAAATTAGATCCAGTTGATGATCCAATTAAGGTTATGTTTGCAGAACTTCTCTGGAAGCACGAGACTCTCCCTGGGCAGATGCCACACTGAGAGGCAGCTCTCACAAAATGGCCCTGCAGGGAACGAGGGAGAAAGATGCGTCTCCTTCCTGCTTTGTACAACAGCTGCACCTAGAGGTCCAAGCACCCACAGAGCAGAAAATCATGCAAACTTTTAACGGGATATTGCTCCTTCCTGCAATATTTGCAGTCTGAGCAACCTGTTCCTTCACCTGTATCAGATATGGCTCACAAAGCACAGAGGTGCCTTCACTTGCACACGTGTATCACACCAGGCAAATGAGCAACTGTCTCAGTACAAGTGTACGCGCGTCCCAGTGCTGCAAGCTCCAACTTCAGCTGGACTCTCCAAGCCCAACACTGCCTCTCCCAGAAGTCCTTCTGTATCACTGCCTCTGCCATGGCAAGAGATAAAAGCATTTGAGGCCAGGAGAGTGTAAGCAGCAATCAGAACACGAGGAATTAGTCAGACAACTCAGCACGAGCTTTAACTGAATGCAGAGAGGCATCAGGCAGCATGGCAAAGTGGTGGAGTAAGCATCCAGGGATGCAAAGATGGGACCACTCTAACAGGATTTCACTGCAGTTGTGACATCCCTGCAGAGAAGGGTCTGAAGGATCAAGAAGTTCAGTAACAGAGACTGGATGAAGTCAAAAACAAATTTGTATTCCCCAGTGGGGCCCGGAGTCCTACTCTGCACCGTGGCTTTTCTGGTGGGAACAGCAGTTAAACCCATTCTGGTATGTCCATTTGTCCCTCTAGATCCTATTTCCCAATGCCTGAAGGACAACTTCCCCCCGCCTACCGTTAGTCTTTGTTGCTTGTCAGCGTCATGTTGAAGCAGAGCTGATCACCCCAATGCGCTGCCCTGCTCAGGGACACGACAGCAGGATCTGCTGTGCTGGGCCTTGCTCGGGAACAAGGCAGAGCAGCTCTCAAATGAGCTGCTTGCTCTGCCAGCTGCAGAAGTGGGCTCTGCTCTGCCCAGCCCCACAGTGCTGAAGAAGCAAGGAGAGGGGCTAGGCAAGCCACTGCCCCAGGCCCAACTGCTCCACCTCTGTGCCTGGCAATGCACGAGCCTGGCCTTGACCACAGCAAAACATCCCCGCTGCAGAGCGCATGGCAAGAGCAGCCCCCAGCCTCACGACCGATGTGAAGGCAAGGGCTCCAGGGCTGTCTGGGCCCCAAAACACAGGCCCAAGACTGCTCGTTGCACACCAAACAAAGCTGGGGGAGGCAGCGAGTGAGGAAACGGCTCATCTGTGCTCACTGCATAGCCTGTCCATGGAAAAGAAAACCTGTTGATACTCTCTGGGTCTTCCTGGCAGGCTGCTGAACAACACAAGAACACATTGGAGATACCATGTCTAGGGACAAGGGACTGGCAAAGTCTCATTTGGACCAGCGGGAAAGAGACCACCGCAAAAATCACAAGGCATAGATGGGACTCAGGAGTCCTTACTTGGGGTCTGCTGCTTTGGCCCTCCAGAGGAGAGATCCCACCCTCTTTCCACATCTCGAGATAGACCCCAGGAATCACGACTCCCTCCTCTGTTTTCCAAGCTGAACCACGCAGCTGGAAACAGCAGTGCAGCAGGCAGCAGCAGCACATCCTGACCTTGGCAGTTCATTTCTCTTTGCCTTAATGCTAATCTCAGCCTCCATGCTGAGATTATACGGGCTAGAGAGGGGCCAGGTAAAGATACTTCATTAGAAAGACTATGGATTACTTCTACTGTTTTTTTTTTTCTCCCAGAAAATGCAATTTTTATAAAGCCTTTGTAAAATTAATGTCTCAGAATTGAGTCACTCGATAACATATCCATGAAAGCCATTTCAGCTTTCTCTCCTTCCACTGGAGTATTACTAGACTCTTGTCCCAACTTCACCATTCTACTTAATCTTATTTGGACTTAGATCTACTAATGAGGACATCACTCGCTGCTCCACGGTGCACCCGGCTGGTACTTGTCAGGCAGGTGGTTGAGAATGCCATGCTTCCAGTGCACATCTGCACTGGAGGAGACGGAGCAGGTGGCCACTGCCTGTCCCCATGCAAAGGGCCCACTGCAAGGACAGTGGCTGGGAACAGGCTGCAAGCCACCTTCATTTTTCTTGTGGGCTCAGCATGGTCCTGGAGGTCATAAAGGGGGCTTCTTTTAACTGAGCTGTATATTTTAGTATAGCATGGGACATTTAACCTGCTACAGAATAGCCATGAATACCACTAGCAGAGAGCACAGAAGGAAAGGTTCTCTGTGCGCGGGAAGAGGGCAGCAGCTCTCTAATGGCCTGTGACCAGACTCTTGATCTCTGGGGACGTGACAGCCTCCTCCTTAGGCCTGGAGAGAAACCAGAAGAAATCCCTTAAATGATCCTTCTAGAGAAGTGAAGGCTTCAAACACACTACAGTCAGAAGCAGTTACTGTCAGTGTCACTGCTTCAGAGATCGAGGCCAAAGGCTGACACATGCTTCAAATACAGAGCCAGAGTCCCCTGCAGGACTGGGCTAACCAGAGAACTGTGCTGCTAACTCACAACTAGCCCAGAAACAGCACCAGGAAGGGAACAGACCCAAAACCAAGTTACGATGTCATGCCAGGTTAGGTTACTGTACAACAGATGCTCACTGAGGGCAGTAACAAGCCCGTATTCCCCAGCAAAGGGATAGGAGACCCACAAAGCTCTTGGTTTATGACCCCTATGAAGAAAAGATCAAATGAAAACAGGACAGAGGATGCAGATGTGTTCAGCAGGAGAAACAGGCTGCTTGAACACTCCCCTGCAGTCACTTGCTCCACCCACGGAGCTTCAGGAGATGTCTCATCCAAGTCTCCTTGCTCGCCTGTGCCCCAGGCACCTCCCTGTGCTCTTCCAGAGCTGTTTGGGCCTGAGCAAAGGGACGCAATCCTCCCCAAAAGCTGTCCCTGCCCTTTCA
Organism: Rhea pennata; assembly: GCF_028389875.1. NCBI lineage: Eukaryota > Metazoa > Chordata > Aves > Rheiformes > Rheidae > Rhea > Rhea pennata. The sequence goes on along the minus strand of NC_084695.1, from coordinate 239,862 downwards.
GGCAGGACTTGGTCCATCTGCACACACACCCCACTGGTGAAAGGGGCCTGCTCGCTTGCAGCGGGGAGGGCAGCAACATAAATATCTTGGCTTTTACACTGCTCACTTGTGCTCAGGTTTCTCTCTCTCAAAGGGAAGAAGATCCCAAACCAAGGCTGTAATGGGAGAGATACCAGCCAAGGGAAAGGGAGAAGTAGCAACACAAAAGCCATTCCCACAGTAGTCAGCAGAGTTTTCAGCAAAGAGGCACTCAAAGACAGTTTCCTAGTTCACCTGCTCATCTTGCTTTGCCAGCACGTCTGCACCAGTTGTACACCCCTCCTCCTAATCTCATCACAGCCTTCCCACTCTGAAAATCCCTGCTCTTAAAGGCAAGAAATACTACCAGCTGAAAGAGAGCAACCATGGAAAAAACACCTCATGATAAGACCCCTGAAGAGCAGAAACACCAATCCTGCACTTGAAGAGAGCAGTCCATAAGCCAGGTATCAATTAGCTCTTTCCCAAATCCTGCCAGTCTGAGATAGCAGCTGCTTTATGTATTTGGAGCAGAGAACTTCACAGCACAGTATTGCTCATGGGAGCATGGCAGGGGGTGTAAGCTACCAGCAATCAGCCCAGCCAGGTACACTCCCAACCACTGCAGGAGGAAATCCCAGTGCAAGGTTTGTTTCACCAAGGGCTGCTTTCCTCAAAGCTCTGCTGCACATTAATGGGTGGCAGCAGGCGTGTCCGCTCCTCCAGGGTCTCAGCCTTGAGTCATCTCTGCAGGTGAAATAATGCTAGTGGAAAATAATATGGCTCCTGGTGGTATAAACACAGGCTTGAGTCACCTCAGCTCCATCTGTGGAAACGTCTTCTACCAAACATGCTCCCAGCCTTGTTCTTTCCTGCTACAACAGTTTCCAAGGGTAGCAGAACCCGAGCTCTGAGACTGTCGACAACAGAACCGCGCACAGAGCCTGCAGCCCACCAGTACAGGGAGGAGATCCTCCTCCTCCCAGGGCTCCCACCTGCTCTGCTAAATGCTTTAGCAGATCCTCACTACCAGCACGTGGCGGGGCTGAGCCCCACCGCATCACTGGACAAAGTGGCCATTGATGAGCTGCCACTGAGCGACAGAAGCACGGGATGGCTCTCCACCACAACCACGTGGGCCTGAGTATGGCCAACTCACAACCACAGCCCAAGACGCCGAGATCCCAGAACCACAGGCCTCCTGTGCAGTTTCCACCTTGAGAAGTCCCAACAGGATACCTTGAGGGCCTTTGCTTTCTCCCTGTTCTTCACTAGGTGGCTAGCTGGAGCTCTGCAGACAGCACAGAGAAGATTCACAAACGTTATGCTTCTGGACACTTTCAGTGGTAGCAAATATCATGTCTACTGTCCACGTGAGAAAGGGGACATCCACAATCATCCACAAGCACTTTGTAGAAGGCAGCAGCTTCTGACAGTGTCTCCCAGGACTGCTGTACCCGCTGGAAATATGCCACCTGTGTCAGTACAAGAACAGCTCCCACCGCAGGCAGTCCCACATGCTCTTTATCTCATTATCATGGTAGTCTTGTCATGCTTTTACTTGCAGTCCAAGGCTCTCCCCACACTGCTTCCCTGGCGCTTGCAATCTTCTGATAAAGATACAAATCCAAGTCCGGTGCTGAGCCCACAACCCTGCAGCACAAACAGTCGGGAAGCCAACAGTGTGCGCAGTCAGGAAGATCCTCGGCTGCCACTGCTTTTGCTATATTGCCACATTTCAAGAGAGAGATGACATCTTTGCTTTCCTTTATTTACCTTTGATCTTGCTTTCATGATACTACAGTTATTTAAGGTAATTTTCCTTTTCTAAGTTCTCACTTGCTTGTCACCCCAGAACTGGTTGGGTTAAAAAAAAAAATCAATGTGTTGCTACGGAAACCAACTTTCATCTGATGCACGAGAGCCTTCCATTTCCCCAGTAGAACTAGCACAGGTAAAAGCAGAAGCAGAAACACAAGTGATATTCATATGTTTCTTTGTTTTAGGCTATCACCTTAATTCAGGGATGTTGCTTTTCCCCAAATCTAAGAAAGATGAGAGTTTCTAGAAAAAAAAACACACTGCAGAGTCACTCTCAGTAATGGCTGGTTTCATACAATAAATTGAAAAGCCAAATTTACAGAACTGGGAAGAAATAGTTACTAAATTGCACTAAAGAGCCAGAAGTACTGTTTTTACCCTACCTGAAGTAACACCTTATACCAGAATTTAAATAGTAATTATGTAATGAAGCACCAACTCAATGCAAAGCAGAAAAACTCAACCATGAAAGAGAATCTAAGATATCAGGTTACAACTTAAGACAGAGAAATTTTGAGAATAAAGAGAGTTTTCTTAATACAAGTCACATTTCCATTTTATGATGAAAGGAACATTAGCTGTAGCCACCTCAGCACATACTGCAGAGGTCTGCGTTTGTTCTAATAGAAGCCACAGGACCTCTACAGTCAGAGGAGGAGAAATAATCAATACCAGAGCTCTTGAAATGTTTAATTGGAGAGGGCTTTATTTTCTGCTTAAGAGAACTGGAACTATACAGCTTGTTTGCATTGGACAAAAGCTGGGACTTTTTTCTGGTTTTATTTTACTAAACATAAGCAATGCAGTGTAACTGGAAAACAATGACTTACAGTGTTTAAACCACAAGTGGATCGAGAGGAGCTTGAGAACAGCCTTCTAGCTAAAACTGAAAATCCACAATACAGTCCATCCTACTGAATGGCACGGTCATGTCTAATTAATGGAGTGACCTCACACTTGAATGGATAACACACAGCATCCTACGTACCGCTACACAGCTTCCACTGGCTACTGACCTTCCTGCAGTGGGAACTACTGGCCGTTAACCTCTCTTGTTTGTATTCAGAACCAAAAGGCATCTTCAAGTTTTGGAGTCCAAGCAATGGTCAAGGTGGAGAGAGCTCCACACGCCACTGCATGACAGGACAGAGTAGCAATCCTCACTGAGACAACTGCATTAAGGGAAGCTACAGGTAGGCATCGACAGATACCCCATGCCAAGATGGCTAATTGTTTGATATTTTACAGTCAATTTACGAATGGCTTTAGTAAATCATTTCTACAAACCAAGGAACTGGGCTGCAGAGCAAATACATTTTATCCAGAATACATGGTATTTAAACAAACATGCAGAGGGTTGGGAGTTCATTCCATCATAGCACCAGAGTTCACAAGTCAACTTCACCATCATCAGTGCTGCACTGCAATAAATACTCCATATCTCTAACAGGGTGGATGTGGGAAGCACTGAAGTGTGACCTTTAGCATCGACAATTCCTCAGCTTCAGAGGCATGTCAATATAACTCAAGCAGCTGAGGCATGCCAGAAATTTTGTTTTTAACATTCTCTCTGCTTATGAAAGATGCTACTGTCTTATTTTGATTACGTTCTCACCCTTGGCTAACCATGCATCTCTGCAGGTGAAAAACATTGTGTCAGGTGCCACAGAAGATATTGAGATATGAAATGAGCTTTTTTTTTTTAAACTGGATATGAAGTTCATTTGGGAGAGTGCAGGGTTGGAGTAGGTTTTTTTTTCCTTTCTTCCCCTCGCCCTTTCCTTTCTACTTGTCACCAAGGCACTTCACTCTGTGCGTAGGATGATGTGGATCCCTGATTCTGTGAAAACTGGTCCGCTCATCTCACCAGCCCTCAGCGCAAATGAGGCATCTTCAAAAGGTTTCTGCATTTGACCTGCAGAGAGCAGCAATGAGAAAGTTCAATTAAGCCCAGCAAAGACTGGAAGCTCTTTCTGAGCAAGCAAGCCTCAAACGAAGGCAGCTTCCAGGCAAACAACAAAGACACCAATTAATAATTTGCAGGAGGTGTTTGTTTTCAAATATTCTCAGAAAACAATCCAAAACAACTCATTCACACATCCGTGTACACAGATGAACTTTCTTAAGATAGCAATTTTGTTCAGATCCTGTAAACATTGCTGCAGCAGGGAAAGACTGAGGACTCAAAAGGCAGAGGAAATCTGTTCTGCAGATTCACTGGCACAAATGAATGTTAGTCCTTCAGTCTCACGCGCCCTCAAGGTACACAGAGCCAATGGATGTGGTGTGCATTACAAGTGTCACTAAATAATTTACAAGGCACACGTGGCTAATGTCATGACCTAGATAAGAACTGCTCTTTAAGGCTCTGGTCTCCAAATTGCTGAGTTCCAGGTGGTTTAGTAATCAAGGCTCAGGGAAGCCACAGGTGATAACAGGAAGTCCCCTGCATGGGGAATAACTAGCAGAACTAAAGCAATTCTGCAATGGGCCATGAGGAATAACCAATGACAAGTGCTCAGCCAGAAGAATTCAAGCCAGGATACCAGCCTGCTATAGAGGGTCCAAGAGGGACAGTATTTTTGCCCGATTTACTGTGACAGCAGTTGGAGCAGAAAAACTGCCAACTCCAGCTGAAATACTGAGGCTCTGCTATTGCCAACAGGTCAAAGGCTCATTGTGGGACTCTCACCAAAAGCTTTAGCAAAAGGACAAGATGCCGCCAGGGGAAGGCCAGGCAGGGACAGCGCCCTGTGCATGCAGGGAGCCTTCGCTCTCTGCACTGCCTGCACTCGCCTTAAGATGCCGGAGGAGATGTATAGATCAGTGTCTTGCCAAAAATGCAGCATAAATCTCCTGTGCGTTTACGACCCTTGTCTCCAGGTTTCAAGACTGTGAAGTAGCTTTGGACTCCACAGCACATTAGGAGACGGTTTCAGAAATCTTATAGGCAGTGTGACAGATGGATCAGCAGCAGACATTGCAGGGATACACTAATCTCTTTGGGACCTCAGCTTCCCAGCCCCTTGAAAGACTGTACATCCTGGATGCATCGCATGTAGCTAAGCAGCATCTCCAGAATTTATATTTTACTCTAGGATCTAAATCCATCCACACCCATTTCTCTAGCAAGGCAGTTGGATGTCACAAAAGCTCAACTCCTCTCTTTCAGGATTAGTCATAATAGCTTCAGCTTGATACTTTCTCCTTCCAAAAAAAAAAAATAATAATAATAAAAAAAAAATCTTTTATTACTGAAGTGACCTGATACACAGGACTTTCCAGAGTTTCATTTCTCTCACCTTAGCATTTTGATTAATTGCTAAGAGAGGCAGACTGCCTGCCTGTCTCACAAGATCCGGTTACTTAGCCAGTGTCATTCACTGTCAGACAGAACCATATCCTGAAAACCTTTCACTTTAGGTTTTCAGCTGCTTTCTGCTAGCACCCAAACTCTTTACTTCAGATGAGGAATAGTCTCTCTGCTACACCACAGTGGTCTTCCTCAAACAAAGACATAGCTTATTTGAAGTTTTTCATGAAGATAAATCAAAATGTTTTAACAACTTCACTTTCAAAGTAACCAGTGCTCCAAGTTCTAATAAATTACATTTTTAGTTTAATATGAAAAGAGGCAGAGATGGAGATGGAGTGACAGCTCAGGAGCAGGGCCGCCACTCATAGCTCTAGTGTCATCTAGTGGAGACTGATTCTTGCAACATTTCTTTACTTTTTCCTATAGCCAGGAGAAATCTTTTTCCACATGTCTCCAAAGAGCACAGTAAACTCTGTTTCTAATGAACCCAAACTAGCAGTCATAGCATCCTAAGATGAATGTTTCATTATACAGGAAGCCATAAAATACTACCGTTCAGCAATATCTGAAAGGAGATACCTGAGGAAGCAAAAGCAACTGCTGCTTTAATCATAGCAAAATTAGACCCTAGAAAAGAACAGTAATTAAAAACTGTATCTTGGTGAAAGATCACAATCTGCATTCTTGAAGGTAATGTCAGCAGCCTGGTGGTCTCCAGCTAGTACGGGCAAAAGCAGTGACCCAGTGGCCCCTTCCACAATCACACCTGTAGCATCAAGCCAACTATTGTTTCATTTATTCCAGAAACATCCTACCAAAAAAATCAATCAGAAGCAGCACTGAAATTCACAACTGTGCAGATGGCCCTACAGGCTGCCTCATCTAACATCCTTGTATGCTTAGGCAGCTGCACAGATTTCTACACAAAATTTGTATATTTGCTGCAGGGTGAATCTCTGCATTCCGAGATGAGCTCCTGAGTGCTTAAGTCTGCTTCCTACCAACCCCAAACATTTCCACCAAAACTGACAGGCTTAAACAAGCCAGATCGCTTTTCACTGTTTCAGATACAGGCAGCTCTCACCACAGATCTTCCTTTGAGTTTGCTGTACACTTCTATGACTTTGGGGCACAGGCTATAAAGATAAATATAGCATTTTCTCTCTGACAGGAACCTTTCTTGACTCTCTTCAAATAAAATATGCATGTGTACTCTTGCTATTAAGATTCTGTTTTGTTCTTTAAATACTGTAGCCACACTCATATGACATCATTGCTTTACATTTTACTCCTAGTTGGAAATTAACCTATTCCAAAAAGCATTTGTGAGACAATGTAAAACAGGTTTCTCTTTTTCACTTTCCAATCTCAAAGGTTCTTCCTTCTGTCCTAGCAAATCTCATTGAGGAAGCATCCAAGAGCTTTTTGTTATCAATCCCTCATTGCACTGATCAATAATTCTGTAACAAACTCTCTCACCAACAACATTATTTTGCTGGAGTGTAAATCGCTCCTATTTCTACAACTTGTTAATTGCTTTCTGATTTAAGATTAGAATGCCAAATCATTTATCTAGCAAGCTGTTAGCAGGACTTATCCACTTCTTCCTTATTCATGGTCCATTACACTATGCAACTGGATTTCCATTCAGTGGAGCTGGAAAATCTTTTTCCAGAGGAAAAAGCCAGTTTCATGAAGGGCACTTGCACAACATCCTCTCTGCCTAGAATAATATTATGGCTGCATTCTTAATTGGTTTAACTTCTAGGCAGCAAGCTACATTTCCTGCACAGCAGGCTGCCTAGCACACAAACCCATTTTCATATTCATTCCCCCAACAGTAAGGTGCATGATTAAACCCCATCCCCTGCTAAGATTATCAGCGTCAGATCTGTAATCTTGATCTCGTGTTCACGTTGCCACACTGAGCTTGACTTACCTCTTCCAAATGCACCCAGATCACCTCCCGCTTTTGCCGAGCTACAGTCGCTAAACTGGGAAGCGAGAGATTCAAAATCCTCTTCTCCTGATTTTATCTTCTGGATGTAGCCTGTAGATACACAGAATAATTCACAGTCAGGAGAGGAGAGGAGAAAATAAATCAATCAAAAAGAAAGCCCACAGATGAAGCACAGTGCCTAGCAAGGGGACTGTTCCCAACAAAAGAGGAAGATGAACAAAGGGGAGCAGGTCATCATGTCTCAAGAGATGCCTTAAGCATTGCATCCCATGACAGAAAGGGCACAAACACCAATGTGCAGGTCTGGAACAGTAGCACAGCAGTCCAAGATTTTACTCTCTGCCAGCTCTCCCACTGAAGCCAAGGTCCAGCTCTGCCCTGACTCACTGACGGCTCAAGCAGGGCTGACTGCCCCCGGTGCACTGGCCTCGCCATGTGGCGCATCCTCTAATTCCAATCTTTGTGCTGTAGGGCATTTCTATTTAAGCTTCTAAAATAAAGAAACAAATAAATAAAGGCTGATTTCATCTATTAGTACCCCTAAAGTATGGTAATTTATTGTTGGGCTCCAGAACATGGGAGTTCTTAACTGCAGAAGGCTTCACCTTGGTAAACGACCAAGCATGAAGAACTCCAGACAAGTGAATTATTTATAAACACAGCTTCTTAAAAGGTCAGTAGAGGTAGTCACAGCATTAACCGAGAGTTCTGCCTCACAGTTCTGGACCTTCTTTTGCACCAGCAGAGCAGCTCCAGCTACCTCCTAGAGCCACATAACAAGAAAATTCAGAATATAGCTCACCTTTTAGATCAGATTTTCCAGCCAACAACTCAATGCCATGATTGGGGATGGGAAAAAGGGAAGCCACTAACGATGACTAGTGACGGCACTTAGAGACGAGCACAATCGCAAGCATCACCAACACATCTCAAGACCACAAGGCAGCTTTGCACAGACCCTCAAGACAACTAGGAATTTCCATGCATATAATTTAATGCAAGTATCTTATCCCAGTTTTCTTTAGTTCATTCACTAAAAGAAGGGTAACCAGTGACCAAAATCCCAAGCAGCCGCCAGCTCCCTGCAGCCACCACCCACCAAACCGTAACTAAACACCAGCAGCAGGGAACATTTCTGCAGATAGAGAGCTGTAAAAGCTCAACTTGACGCCTGCGAACAACGGGGCACCTCCAGACATGGCCAGTCGGCCGCCAACAAAGCTACCACACGCCCCAACGCCCAGAAAGCTCCCCCAAGAGGGAGCTTGCTTCCCACAGCAGAAGAGCAGGACGGAGCCGGGAAGCCACCTTGGAGCAGAAGTGGGCAAGGGTTTCTGCTGCACGGCAGGGCCACCCTTGCCGAGGGGTGGCAGAAGCACTGGCCCCAGGCAGCTCGCTCCCTACGAAAGCCTGCCTGCAGTCAGCAAGGCATGCTGGAAACCCCTCCACCTAACCCATGAGCCACAGCAGACAAACCAAGCCTCAGTCACATGGAGGGAGTCACGTTCACCTGCCCAGCAGTGCCCCAAACCAAAGCGGCTTGCCACAGACAAGAAACCGGCGACCTCAACCCTCAGATGGCCAACAGCAGCTCATCAGAGCTCTGTTCATTTACCTGTGAAATCACTCCGCAGAAACCTCCTCTCAGCTTGGGACAGGACCAAAGCCTGAATGTCTCCCATTTCCAGGCAAAGCGGCCTTGCCTCATCCGCAAGAACCCCCGCAATCACAGGCAACGACGCATCCACCTGGAGCTGGCGCCTCTTGTGCCACTTGCTAAAATTCTGGCTGTGTCGAGGTCTGGCACTTGCCCTTGAACAAGACAGTCATAGCAGCTGACTATATATGCTCAGAGAAATCAAGTGAACGGGGATATTTTTCATACTGAAGCTATTAAGTCTCCTGGTTTCAATAACTGGACTTCCCAGTGAAGGTCACTACCATTAAAGCACTGTAGCCTGAATGTATGAGAGTTTGGATTTTGCTAGATGAGCCTCTACAAACCCAGGTTGGGCTGGCCGTGGTTGATTCCAGCAAGCAACAGAACAGCCTGAGCTGAAAGTGTCACATGCACAAGAACTAATCCCATAAATTCGAGGGATGTTCTCAGAAATGGAAGGAGGCAATTTCTGATGCAAAGTATGAGGAAATAAACATACATACATATATATATATACACACATATATATACACACACCCCTCTGCATACTTGAGGAAATACCAGCCCTGAGGTAAGAAAATACTTCTTAATGAGGGAACTTAGGTGAAGTTCACCTGCAAATTAAATCTCACTTTATGGCAGAGTGGCAAAGTGCATGGTGTTTTTCCAAATCACTGCAGAAGACCAAATAATTGCAATGACTTTTCTGAAAAATTTTGCAGTCGAGCTGAAATGTCAAAAAATACTTACGATCAACTTTGCTCATCACTAGAAAGAATGTCCTATCCTTCTGAGAGCACAGACACATTAAGGAGGTGCACTGGATATCAGGAAAGAGGAACCTGCCTGTAAACACAGGCATTTAGTGCCAGGTGACAGGAGCAACCTGCACCTTTTCTCTACTTGAAAGAGGTCAGTTGGAGCTCCCTCGTTACTAAACCAGCCTGTCTTGCTTCTCAGTAGCTTACATACCCACGTTTTCAAGACAAGAAGCAGCAACAATTGAAGCAGCAGGCTACCAGTTTTTAGATGAATACTTTCATTGCAGTTTAATTTTAGCAAGATCCAAACTAAGTGATTTTAAGCCTTCAAATTGGTCTTCTACCCTATAGCCCACTTTTCCTCTCCCAGTCAGTCATATCTTTCTAAACAGGCTGCCACTAACCTACATCTTTGCAATTTAGCACGGAGTTCACAATAGTTTGGTTTGCATTTTCAGCCAAATGGGACTACTGTATGAATTAGGCCAAGAAAAAAAAAAAAAAAAAAAAAAAAAGACCATTAAAAAGGGCAATAGGAGATTACATCTGGTTCCAGAATTGCTTTTTTAAAAAGGAGGTCTGAATACAACCCAAGAGCCATAGAAAGTTAACTCCTGAAATATTTAACCTGCTTTAACAGAAAACACTGTCAGTAATATTGTCACACAAGTGAGGTTATGTGCACTTGCCCTACCTTCTGCTTATTGGGTACAGGTGGAGAAAGTCAGAAGACTACATAAAATCCTAAAGTTCTATAGAACTTAAGAAAAAGGCTACTTATCTTGCATTAATCTGGAAAAAAATAGTGTATCTGAGTAAAAGACTGTTCATAGCATTCGCATATGCATGTTTTAGAACAGGAACAGATACTGTTCCTCCGATTAAACTAGGCTGCTTGAACATAAACAGTCTATTTGCTGACAGAACAGTTTATCCTAAAATACACATTTGCATCACAATAAGCACATATGTAATTACACATAGCTGCCAGGCCCTAGCAAGTACCTGTCACATCAGTACACATCACATCCAGAAGCGTCAGGAATTACAGCTGGAATATACACACTGATGTTAAAGTAACAAAGCACCCAAATTAAGGATCAAGCCTTTACATCCTAGATTGCCTGCACTAGTCACATCAACAGGTTCCTAGCAGTAAAAAAGGTTTCCCAAGCTTGTAAAGTGAACCAGTCAACAACACTCTGAAATAGAATTCAGTTATTAAAACTATTTAATTAAAAATTTTAAGACAGTGCCCAACCAGAGTGCAAAATCTGTCAGCTCGATGAATGCTTTTATGGATAAAAGCTAGGACTGAAATAATTGTTTCAAGCAATCTAGCCAAGAGTATACATTTGCTCCGAGTGTCTGAACTTTGGCTCTGTGAAACGGGATTAATAAACCTTTTTCCCAATGATCTCAACTATTTAGAACAAATTATTCAGTGCAGATACTGTCTAGATTTTAATAAACCACCTGTAAAAATCTCCAGACATAAGTGAAATTGAATAATGGCAGATTAATACAAAAATAGTAAGATGAAAAATGACAGTGGGTTGTGCTAAAATGGGGAATATCAGGAAAGGGAAACTTTGAGATGAATCTTACTCTTTCGTAAGATGAATCTGCAGCAAGAAACAGGAGTATACTAACGAAATGTGCAACAAGAGGCTGGAAGGCTTGGAAGTACTGTCAGCAGAAGGGAGGATCATAATATTAAACATAATTAGATGACCAAGAACTGAAGTTAAACAACAGTCACTTATGTGCATTTATAAAACCAACAAGAATTTCTTCTATATGCTGAGAGTTTAATTGCAAGGTGAAGGACACCAGTGTGGAATTAGAAATAGCTACAAAACAGATTTTAAGGGAGAAATGCAGCACTGAGAAGTCATGCTATCTTCAGTAGAGAGAAGAATAATAGTCAATGCCACGGTATAAGGCACTGCCAAGAGCTAATCTGGAATACTGCACACCATGATGAACCAATGCTCAAGAAAGATTAATAGAAACTGAAGTAAGTGCAAAGAAGGGCTAAGAGTAGAGGCAGCTGAACGGATGACCTACATTACTAGAAACTAAAAGCCTGGTTGGTTTAATCAACGAAAAAGGCTGGGAAAGAGCAGGACTCTAAATCCACTGGGAGGTCAAAATCAGAAAGAAAAGTCACTTAAATTAAACAACACCAATGCACAAAACAACATATAGAAGCTAGCCATCAGCAGCATTTAGCTGGAAACTGGGTTTCTACACATCAGACCAGAGATGTTCTGGAACATCCTTCACAGGAGACAGAGCAGAAACAAAACTTCCTTTTAGATGAAGATCAATCACTCTTACAAAAGGAATTAAGAGGTATTACTCCCTTTAACAACCAGGGTTAGACTCAAATCAGGAATTTCTTTTTAGTCCTGTGTTTCCTACAATGTCACCACCTATGAGAACAGCTCATGGCAAGCCAGGTCACTCAAATCGTGCTGTTAACACAAAATGAGAGATAACCTACTTCTAATCCTCCACTGCAACTTTCTCAGTAAATTAAAAATTATTCATGGGCAACCCCTCCAGCTATCTTGAATCTCCGACTTTATTATTGGAGAAAAACCATCAAATGGCTTACATCTACAACTAGCCAAATATTAACAACTAACCAAAATTTTCTGAAGCATTCATCTTTAGGATAGCCATCCCTCCTGAGGAAACATAACTAAGAACTCCCTAAACAAATGTAATGCTTTACACACACACACACACAAATCTAAGAACGAACATCAGAGTTTGATTCTGAAGATAATAAACTGAATGTAACTGATCTCTAAATGCAACATGAAAATACGCGTACTATGGCTGTCAAAGTAGATCTCTAGGAAGGAATCTGTTCGACAATTCTCTGCTACAGCTACATTCACCAGGTACAGTATATCTGTTCAGAGTTCAGTGGTGCCTGACTGCCAGAAATGGTAGTGAGCTAAGCTGTGCATCCATGCAATAAACTCTAGCTGTTAAAGAAAAAAAAAGGAAAAAAAAAAAAAAAGAAACACACTTAATTTGCAAGATAATTCCATATCAGCAGCATCCATGGCAAGAGCCATCACAAAATAATTAATCATAAGTTAGTGTTCCCTATGACCTTTCCAGGGATAGTGTTTATGATAGACAAGTGGAGATGTTGACAGAAAGGTATATATATATATTTTTGTAATGGTATTTCATTCTCAGGATGACCAAAAAAAGCAAAGTGAAAAGTGGCAAAAGAATAAACCCCTAATGGCCTTTATCAAGAACACAAACAGGGCATTTACATGATGTAAGCTCTAATCACAACTTTCTCCTCCTCAGACACCACAGAGAAATGACTAAACATAAAATTTATCTGATAACAAGAGGGTCAATTGAAGCTGTCAGTCTAAATTTCACACTTCTGAGCTAAATAAAAAAAAATGTTTAACTTGCTCCTATATTTGAGAAAGAATAGATTAATGTTTCCCTCCATATCCTTACAGGTAGCAAAGACTTCCTGCATCTAAGATAAAGTACACAAACAAAATAAAAAAGATAACATTTGTTTAGTCCAAATAATGCTTTTCAGGTAGCTAAAATAACCAGTTTAGAAGACTCATAAATAACACACAGCCTGCTGGGTCACAAGCTCCTGAAACTCTTCTGCATCAGCAAGTCTGCTCAAGAGAACTTTCCTTCCAAAATTTAAATGATTCCCTCTTCTGTAGGTCCAAGTTTATCAGTGTCTGCCTAAAGCATGCCAACAGTATTGCATTCCTGTTTTAGCACGAGAAACTACTGCAGCTCCAGCTGGCCAATCCTCTGATAGCACTGGCGCAAAATTCTCCATCCCATCCAGGCTCTGCTCCCAAATGGAAGCAGCTAGGCGTTTTCCTCAGCATTTCGCTGTTACTCAGGAGACCAGGACAAGCTTCATGTATTGTTTTAGCTCTGGCCTGTAGAAGTTCTGCGCTGGCCTTCTGAGGATGAACATCACTCCAAGAGATGGTTTCTAACACAGTCTTGCAGGATTTCTCCAAATATAATTTGTGACTTGATTGAAACCATTTCAGTCTATTTATCATTATGCCATTCTCAGCTCTCTTGGCACAAGAGCTCCACACTATGCATGCCTCCTGCGTTATTGCCCCCAGTTGCACATACCTAACCCAAACAAGACAATTCCCTGAAAAAAAGACCCATTTGTACCAATTAATTCAACTTCCCTTCCAAAAGGCCTGCACACCACCTGCTGGTCACTACCTAAGTGCTTCCAGTTATTCATTGAAGAGACTTCCCCTCTCATTTTGTTTATTTATTTATTCAAAAAAGATTCAGGTTTATTGTTTATCAGGCTCCAGGCAATTGCCAGATGCACCCTTTCTATCCTCTCCCCTTCAAGGCTGAGGGCAGAGACAATAAAACAGTTCCAGCTCAGTCATATGCATTTGTGTATGCTCACAAGTGCTGGTAGCACCGCAGCACTGTTGCAAAGACTAGCTGTCAGGAAGGACAGAACTACCTCTTAAAGGACATGGTCTTGATTTCATTAACTAATCAGTTGGACTGGATTAATTTCCTTATTCTAAGAGGAAAAAGTCAGTAGTAACAGCTGGACTTTGAGCTTATTTCTGCAAGATCAAAACCTCAATGTTCAAGAAACATGACATCAATTCAATTCTACTGCCAGCGTTGCAAGGAAAGATATATGCTGCAAGCAGTCACAATGCGTTTTGTGGAAGGCATGCACACAGACCTGATTACAAGCCACAACATGTGGGGAGAAGCCTGAGAAGATCAGGTTGTCTGTACAGCCTTGTGTAAAATGTCTACACAAGCAACTTGATTTCAAGCAGAGGTTAATCAGAATGTACAGTAACTGCCATTAGGGCGAAGAGTCAAATGACATATTAAACAAAAAGAGATGTTTAAAGAACATTTTTTTAGCTTTAAATAATTACTTTATTTTTAATATGCACATTTACAAATAAAATACAAACAAACCTCTGAAACAACATTACAAGAAACACAAGGGGAAGAGGGCACATGGGGCGGCACCTGTCTTTATGTCATTTAATCAAAGGCAGCAAATCAAAGAGCAAAATTGTTTCTCCAAGTGGCTATGCTACACGAAAGTCCATGTTCAAACCACTTGGCTCAAAAACTTTGCTTTAGAGAGTTCACGACACACTGAACCATTCATCTCAGAGTTCAGTTCTAGGCCTTAAAATGACTTTTCCCCTACAATAATATCACTCTTTCTCTCTCCTGCATTTACTTGCCATTTATAAGCTCCAGTGCCTCATCTTTGGTCCGTGTGATCTTTTCCTGCCTCCACGATGAGGGTCTTCTGGACTGGTTGTGTTTCACCAAGAGATGTGAGCATCGCACTTTGGTGGGCTCCCCTTGGCCATTCTTTCCAGTGCCGCTGGGGCGCTCCCACTGGCTGGCATTTGTGATATGATTGAAGTAATACACACGGCCTGCAGACAGAAAGAGAGGGTTAGGGTTACAGAAAGCTCTTGTCAAGACCCCTACTATTAGCTTGGTTTCTGCAAGTGGGTCACATCCAGATTATCAGTGCAAGTGCAGTAAAGACATGGTATAAAAAACATAGTTCACAGCTCTACATACACCATTTCTTACACAAATGGCTCTGTCAGGAAACAAGAGTTTAATCAAAGTTTCCTTTGACTTTAGTCAAAGTTCCTCACACAAGCAGACTCCAGCAGCACTTCCAGTTTAGGGCAAGTCATAGAGCTCTCATGGATCAGGGTTAAAACCACCCACTGATCCTGCCCAATAAATTAACATTCCCACATAACACCCCACCATCGTGGTCAGAGTTAAAACTGCGCGTTCATATATGTGAGGTGTCAATTATTAAGAAAGCAAGGAATGCAGTCAGCTCCCAGTAACATGGTAGCAACACATCCTCTAAGGGAGCACACAGTGACTCGGTGCAACTCTGCCCCTTCTGAGGTGAGGAATGGTACTAGGTTTCTGGTGTGGGGATATAAGGTTGCATTTCACTTGAGCACTATTTGCAAGGGTAAAACAGCGTAAAGCCCCTCTATTAAGTGCATCACTTAGCATAGACTGCAACAAATGCAAGAAATTACTGTTGGCAAAAATCATACATTTGTATTGCACAAAAAAGCCTGATTTCAAAAATCACTTTTTGTTTCTACCAGAAAATTGGACCTCCCTGCATAATACACTCGTGCCTTCCCCCTCATAGCAAAGTTCTTATTAAGTCATCTATGAAAACAATGCATTCAGCACTAAAATAAAGCCAGGTAATGCTGTCACCCACTAACAGGGATGTACCACGTCCTTAAAGGTCTTCCAGTGCTGGCTCAGAGCTACATGTTCATTTATCTGCATTAATTCATAACATTAATCAAGATGATTTCTGACTTCTTCTATTGCGTCATTCATCTCAGAGTATTCCACTGAAATCAGAGCCACATCAGACTCACAAAATAAAGCCCATTGTGACAGTAAAACAAGTTGGGGGGAATGCAACAGCAGCAGGTAACTTGCTATGCAGCAAGAAGTTATGCTATAATGACAAAGGGCCCCAAGTCAGCCATTTCAATCCCAACCAGTACCCTACAATCATTCGTGTTTCTCCATCCAGGAGACCACTAACAACGCAGATCTGACAACTCCACACAACCACAAAGCTCCTTGTCTCCAAGACGCTTCAGCCATAGTGGTTTTGACAAGGAAGGGTTCACACAGACACCTCTTCCCTCTCCATATTTTGCCACTCTGAACTCATCTCCCCCACAGCCAAGCACACAAACACACCATCCTAGAAATGGCTTTTGAGCTATTAAGTCTCATAATATAGGAAACCTCACTGAAAACACCATCCTGACCAAGAACCTCCCTTCCCAAGCCACAAAATCACAGCCGCCCCAACGAAGGCAAGAGTCTGCCATGCTCTGACAGAATCTCTTAGACAAAGGTCTCTCTAGGCTCAGTGCCCCCAACCCCGGGCCTCCCCACCTGCTACACAGGGACGGAGTGGTTAACAGCATCACCCTCTCCCCCAGGGATGCAGGGACAGAACAGCCAAAACACACAGCCTGGTACCCAGAAATCACACCCCATCCCCCTTGCAGGCCAACGTCCCATCGGACACAGGAGCTTCCCCCCCTCCGAAAAGCCCAAACTCTCCCCACAACTCAGAAATCCCCATTGCCAAAGCAGCTCCAAAGCCTTACACCCCGCAGACCCCCCTCCAAAAACATGAACTTCAGCATCTCAAGGACCCCCTCCAAGACCCACTCCAAAGTCCAGCTCACACCACTTGCCTCAGAGCACCCTGCCCCTCAACCCCCCCCCCCACACACACCCAGGCCAGGCCAACGCCCCCAAAATACAACCCCCTTCTCCCAGGCCAAGAGCTCGATACTCCCCCCAAATCCACCAACCCTCTCCCAGGCCAAGCCCTCTTCAGATACCAGCGCCAGGCCAGGCCCCCAACGCCCCCAGAACCCTCCCTCCCTCCCGGCAAGGCCCTCAGTATCCCCCAAAGCCTCCCCAAATCCAACGCCCCCTCCCGGCCAGGCCCCATCCACTCCCCCAGACAGGTCCTCAACATCCCCCAAGGCCCCCTAAAACCTAACGCCCCCCAGTCAGGCCCCATCTCCCACTCAGACAGGTCCCCACCCCCCCCAAGGCCCTCCCCAAAACCAACGCCTCCCTCCCCCCCCCCCAGCAAGGCCCCATCACACCCCCCGGCCGGGCCCTCACCACCCCCGAGACCTCCCCGCCCCGCCCCGCGAGGGCTCGGCGCCGCCACCGCCCGTACCGGAGCTGCGGCTCATGCGCTTCTCCCAGCCCGCGGGCAGCTTCTCCTCCTCCGCCATCTTCCCTCAGCCGCGACAACTGCACCTCCCGCAGCGACCTCTCCCGGCCCTGCCCTCATTGGCGCGCGAGGCGGGGCTGTCCCGCCCCTGCTCTGCTCTCATTGGCCAACGAGGCGGCCATGTCCCGCCCCTTGCGACAGCTCTCGGCGCCATTGGTGAAAACACGCGCCAATCCGGCACTGATTAGCTATGGGCCGGAGGCCGCATTGATCCCGGAAGCGATCGCCGGGCACGTGACAGGAGGGCCAGACGGCAGCCGGCAACGCACAAAAGAGGCCCGAGAGCGCCCGCCCTCCTCCCAGCCCCGCCCCCCCGGCGGCGACACCGGCCCCTGGAGCCACAGCACGACGGGAGTCGAGGGATACGTTTATTAGAAACTAGTGAAAACGCCTCCGAGAGGCTGCAGCGCGTTTATTGCCTCCATGAGCGAATCCAGGGGTGCTGGCACAAATCTGGGGGTGCAGGCACAGCCAGGGCTCCCGGCTCTCCAGCCGCATGAAAGGGAAGGCATCAGCTACACGAGGCGGGAAGGGAAGGGAAGGGAAGGGGGAGGGCGCTGCAGCTACTGGTAGTAGAGCTCCAGGTTCATGCCATCATGGATCTCATCTGAAGCAGCGAGTTAAGGTGGTTCTCGTGCAAGGAGAGGGCCCCAGACAAGCTTCCCCCAGCACTAAGCTACAGCACCTGCAGCTCTTTGGCTTGTTGTACAATATTTCAGCTTTCTCCCAACATCACAAAACAAAGTGTTTATCAGAGATGTGTTCTATAACTGAGGCTGCCAGTACTGTAGGAAGAGTATAAGCTCTGTGTGAGCTCAGGAAGTTCAGTTCTCCTTGTGCTGTCTGCTTGGGTTTTGATGTGTGTGCTGGTCCAGTGTTTAGGCTCTGAATGTTGTAAACGTTCAAGATCTCAGTGCTTACTTAACTGAAGTTTCCCCAGAGAAATTTTACCAAGACTACCGCAGCAAGGATACAGTCTCCGAGCGTGACGTGGTCCTTAAAGATCGTGTACCTGCCATTATTGTAAAACAGATCAGTACAGCACACATGATCCAACACAGGTTAAAGCAAAGGAAAATGCCCTTAGGGTTGTGCAGCCACAGCCTCACTGATAGCTCTGCTCCTATCAGCCACCCCATGAAAGAGCAGCGCTGAGATTGAACGAGGTCTTTAAGCTACCCATGACAGCAGAGTCTCAACGGCAGCACTCACAAAGCAACGCTGCAGGCTGCGTGTGAGAAATAGCAGCGTTACACACGCTGGAGTGGAGGGAACCTGAAAACACACCTGGATTTTCCTCTTGAATCACCCAGGGCCAGGGCACAGCAGGGCCTTCGCAGTCGGAACAACCCCCAGCGGTTCGATCCCGCCCATACCATGATCCCCAGTGAGGGCACGGCATGCGCGGAGCCGTTTCCTGAGGACCTGGGGCCACTGGAGCCGCGCACCGCATCCCGAGAGCCCCCGGCCTGCTCGCCGGCTCCCTCCCGCCTCAGCCCGACCGCTCACCATTTCTTGAGCACGATCTTGTCCCAGCGGGTCCCTGTCTGCGCCGCTATCAGCTTCTTCAGGTCGCGGATAGAGTCCTCGGTGCTGGCGGCGCCGTTAAGGAAAGCAGAACGGGGAGGAGCCTCCCCCCCGCCCCCCCCCGGCCCGGCCCGGCCCGGCCCCAGCGCAGGGATACTTGCATTTTACCCGCACCTTCTTGCCCAGACGGTCGTTGCAGACGACTTCGATCATCGTTCCTGAGGGAAGAGAGGCGGAGAGGCGTTACCGGGAGCGGGGGCTGCGGAGGGAGGGGAGCACCGGGGAGCCGGAGACACCGGCGGGTGAGACCGGGGGGACCCGGGCACCGCGCCGCCACCCACCCGGCCGCGCCGCTCTCCCGCCGCTGCGCAGCTCCGGTGCCGACTGCCCCACCGGAAGCGGAAGCCGCGCGCACAACTGCTGCCGGCGCGGCCCGGATGCGGAAGCGGCGTCCGGCGGAAGCGGCGCGTTGCCGCGGCGGAGATGGCGGAGGCGGCGCCGAGCGCGGGGTTGGCCGCGTTGCCCGACTCGGTGCTCCTGGAGGTCCTGGCGCTGCTGCCGCTGCGGGACCGGCTGCGCGCGGGCAGGTGGGGCCGGGCCGGAGCGGGGGCAGCGGGCAGGTGGGGCCGGGCCAGGCCCCGGTGGTGACCGGCCACCTCTCTCCCCGCAGGGTGTGCCGGCGGTGGCGGCGGCTGGGGCAGGACCGGGCGCTCTGGAGACACGTGGACCTGAGCTCGCACCAGGTACGGGGCCGGGCTCCGGGCTGGGGACAGGTACCTGTCTGGAGCAGCCCGGTGGGGGCCAAGAGCCGGGCCGGGCTCCTGGGGGTCGGGGCCCGCTGGCCCGCATGAGGGATTTGCCACTTCCTTCTCACCCAGCTCAGCTCCCGGACCCTGTGGCACCTGCTGCGGCGGCACTTGAATGATGGACTGCAGACGCTGAAGGTGAAGGGCGCGCTTTGCTCCTCCAGGAAGCACGAGACCCTCTCCCCCGCGCTGCTGGCCGCCCTCGGGAAGCAGTGTCCCCAGCTGGGCCGGCTGTGCCTGGCCGAGGCTGACCTCCGCCCGCTCCCCTACCAGAGCATGCCTGCTTCCCTGAGGATATTAGAACTGAGTCACTGTGAAATCCCCTCTGCATGGTTCCAGGGAACTGCCACAAATGCCCTGCCGCAGCTGCAGCATCTCATTGTGCGTAACGTCCCTGCCTTTTGTGATCAACATCTGCTGAATATCTCCTCCCAGGCTCCTCTGAAGACACTGACCTTGTCTGGCACGTACCGGGTAACAGATGCAGGAATTCAGAAAGCATCTGTGTACTTGGGGGGGTTGGAGCACCTAGTGCTGCGCCACTGCGTTATTACTGACTCTGCTGTTCATTTCATTGGGCGCCATATGAAACGTCTCCGGCTTCTGGAGATCAGCAATGCTTATTCCTTGACAAACGCAGGTTTGGCTTGCCTAGCAACCCTGAAGTGCCTAGAAACGCTGTGCCTTGACCTCTGTGATAAGTTCTCTCCTGATGCCATTGTTGCTTTGTGCCAAGCACTCCCCCAGCTGAGCAATCTCAATTTAGATGGGGCTCATTTTGAAGACGAGGCAATACGTAAAATTCAGGCAAGTTTGCCTAACTGCAGCTTTTCACATGCTCCTTGATACAGATATTGAAGTAAGTTGTTAGCAATCTAAGGTGGCAGGACACTCATCCTTTGTCACCAAGCCTCAAATGCTCCCTTTTGGGCAACGCTTCCCCTCCCTGCCCCCGATAGCCATTTAATGTGTCTTTGGGAACAGAATTTCCACTGGGGCTGAAATAGTCCTGCGAAAAGAAGAAATTTTCACATAACATGAACAAGTAACGTAAAATGGCTTGGTGGGATCTTGCTTCTGGTGGGATCTCTCCATAGAGCAGGCAAACCTGAGAGTTGGGGAGTGCACAGCAGTTGACATTTGGGAACCCTAGTGGTGAACTGACTGATTGGCTTGACCAGTTGAACTGACTTGGCTGACCAGAGAGCGAGCGAGCATGTGCATGTTCATATTACATTTAACCTCCTCCTCTGCCCCTGTTACACCCCCAGTGCTAAACATCGGGCAGCAGTTCAAACAGCACAGAATTCAGGAGACTAAGTGAGAGGCCCTCCTGCCACAGGAGGAGGTTGAGCTGCCCCAAACCTAGAACTCCAGTTAATATCTAACTCTGGTTACTCAACCACTCTGTGTGTACGTTCCCAACTTCCCTCAGAGGAAACACTTAAAAGACTGCGCTTCAGACACGTACTGCCAAAGCTGGTTTGTTCTTGGAAGAGTTCAGGTGACCCTGTCCAGACACTGAGTGTTTTCAGAGTCTGGGCTGTCTTCGTGCTTTTATCTTATTTTTCAAAATGCAGAAAATTTTGGTCCTAGATCTTCCTAATTGTTTGTTCCTAAAAGCATCCCTTCCTATTCATGTAGGGAAAGGGCACCTGTTTGTGCTCCTGGGCATTAGAGGGAGCTGCCGTTACCTCTCCTTGTCTTGCTGGGCTGTGCTACCTTGAGCAGCCACATTGCCTTATTGTCTTTTATTCACATACTCGTTTTACTCAAGACGTCGTAACATGAGTATATGACAGAAAAACCTTACCAAACATTGCAACTGAAGTTTTGTGACATTGCTCTTCTGGACTGTTGAGTTACCTAAGGATGTTGTTTTTAATCAAATACTGTATTTATTAAATAAAAATGTTTTTGACTGTTAGCCTTCCTCATGCTGCAAGATTTTGACTGAATTGTCATAGATGTCTTTGTTAAAATATGCAAGTCAGGCAGCCTTTGACACTGCACAGTCAGCGTGTGCAGGTGTTAACAGCTGAAGACTTGCTGTCCTGGGATAAATGTACAAGTGGAGAGTTGCACACAATTAGCACACTAATCAATGCAGTGATACAGACCCACTGAAAGCTCAGCACAGGGCTGCAAGACTTCCTCAGAGAAACCCATGGATTTTGTCTTCCAATTTAGCTGACCCTTCTGTCGTAGCAAAGTTTTTCCCGTATTGAAGGCGCACATGCGGAATTGCAAAGAACTAAAACAAATACCCAAGTCCTGAATCCTCTAACATCTTGGTCCCCTACCCAAGAGGGTCCTTTGTGCCGTTTGCTTCCTCCCTAATCAAGATTGATGGGGACGTGAACTGATGACGCCTGCAGCACTGTAGCTGTTCAGCCTTTTATCCCCTCAGGAGCTACTGGAGACCTTGCAGAACATTCTCCTAGGAAATAGAGCAGCAGGATTGCTGCCTTGCTGAGTCTTCTGTCTTCTCCCAGCCACCCTCTGGTTTTAGATACGGCTGTTTTCACCCCCTGCCTTCCATTCAACTGCAGGTTATGCAATAAGCTCTTTGGTTTCCAGACAGACCTGGATGGCAGTGACCCTCTGTGATGAAACGCCATGCATCACGCTAACAGCTGGGTTTTGTGCCCTGGCCTCATTCTGGCTTGCTGTTCTACATACAAAGAATCTCTGTAGCTCTGGGGCAAATAAACAACAGTAAATGCCCAAGCTCTGCTTTGGAAAGCATCCCAAGGCTGCTGGCTTAATAACTACTGATACATGTTTATCACAGGTACAGAGGTTTATGCTGGAGTAATTACCATTATTAAAACTTCAGCATTATCTGTCCCAGCCCTCTCTGGACTTGGAGAGTGAAAGCAAATCAGCAGAAGTAAAAATTAAAAACACAGCAAAAGCACTCAGTCAATCAAAATGCAGTTTGATGCAGCAAGAATCTAAATGTTCTCTTTCAATGTTTGCAGTGGGATATTTGCAAGCCCGATAGCACAGTGTACTGAACAATGTAATGTAATATCTGTCGATCCCAACTTGCCAGTTTTCCATTGTCTCTGCAGAGCTCGTAATTACTAAACACAGATAGCAGGAAACAGCAATTACAAGCCATATATGCCACAGAGTGGGCTTTTCATTGCACTAAGTTTTGGAATCTGAGTACTGCAAGTTACGAACTTTAATATTGGATGAATACTGGATGACCCTGGGATGACAGAAATAAAGGACTGAAAGGGTCTCCTTAGAACACATTAGTTCTGTTTCTGTCCCTTCTTTCACACATTTACTGAAGTATTTTATTTTGGCAAGATTTTTGGAGGACTGTTCTAGAGCCTTATTGTTTCCAATTTCTAGCCTAAGCAGTGTCCTGGATTGGTTATCTCCATTTCATCTTTTGCCAGCGTTATCCTTTAATGTAAATGGTTCTTCTCCCAACCCTGTCCTACTGCTGTCTATAAACACATGAAATCAAAGAAGTTTGGTTTTGTTTGTTTGTTTTTTTAAATACAGATCAAAAAACTTAGCAAAAATGGCTAAAACCTGTGTGTTTTGCAGTGAAACTGGGGTATAAAGTAGGTCTCAAAGTCATATTGGAGTTGAGAGGAGTGAAAATTCACAACCGCCAAAGTGAAAAGCTAAGTTTCTATCATACAGAAAACTCTGGGAGGTTTGTGAAACTTGTGGATTATCAACCAGTACAGGGGGCTCCACTTAATTAGAAAGTAGATACTGCACATCTGTCATGCATAGATTTATAAGGCACATCATTAACACAGATGCTGTATCAGCCCTGGATCCATTTTATTTTCTTGTGTAAGTGCATCTATCGGGAGGATCATTTTGCCTTCAGCAGTTGCTAAGTAGCTGCTTTTCCAAGCAAGAACACTTCCTATTTTGCAAAGTAGTGTTTTTACTCTTTTATACTTGAGGGAACAGGTTCAGAAACTGGGAAGTTGCACTTTGTACTCCAAAGTGACCATAAGCATTGCAAACGAAAAGAACATTCTGTTTGGCCAGATGAGAACCTTCAGTAAGATTAGTTATTGGAAGTTGACACAATCCAAAACAGTAATTTGAAAAGACAAACCAATGGGATACAGTCTAAAAACTGCTCGTTAAAATTTAACTATTGGAGCAAGCACCTCCAGAGTTATTGCAGATTTTCTATTCTAAATATTCTAGTGAGCAAGCTTCCACTTACTTGGTCCACATCCCAAGGCTAAACAAAACTGCCTCTGTTTCTTTAAAACTCACCAGTTTAACAGGATGGATGAGGAGTGTCTTCAGGACGAGCTGCACATTTTTAAAGGTAAATTTCTGCAAAGCTTCCCCTTCAAGCCACTGCCCCCAGGAGAGAGGTAGGAGCAACAAGAGCAGCAAAGCTGGATCCTGTAGCATAGTCTTTCTTTTCTGATATGCCCATGTGCTTAACTTCTAGAGGAGATGAAGGTCTCACTACTCCTACCTAACCAGGTCCTTGTGTGCTTAGGCAGCTTGGCTAATTAACTCTAATGGGATTGACTGGTAGAGGTGAGGAAACCCACCCAGTAAGAGCTGTAGTGTAGGATTGTCCCTGGGGTAAAGACTCAGAATATGGGTGAAGGGGGCTTTGCTGCAGATGTGGGGTGTTGCTGATGTGAAGGTCTGCAGCTCCTCTAAAGCTGTTG
Source organism: Rhea pennata (assembly GCF_028389875.1). Taxonomy (NCBI): domain Eukaryota; kingdom Metazoa; phylum Chordata; class Aves; order Rheiformes; family Rheidae; genus Rhea; species Rhea pennata. Next base: position 215,426 of record NC_084695.1, on the reverse strand, counting down.
ATTATTTGGGTGCCCAACAAGCAATAGCTGAGAGTACGAGCATTCAGTCTGGAAGTGTCCTGGATCAAAGTAAAACTGGGTTCCTCCTGGAAACTTCCCAAGTTGAGCTCCCTAAACTGAGTGACCTAGCACCCTTGTAAATCTTCCAAGGGTAGGTCCAAGGTTTAACAGCCCTGAGGGGAGAGAAGAGCAGTTGACATCAGCTAGGGACAGAGAAGAGTCCTCCCTTTTGAAAAGGGTTAATAAATAGCCAGAAGGGTTTAGAAACACGTTATGTTCCAAAATATATGCGATAAGGTTATAATTTCTTTGGAGGAAGCTTTGGCTTTTTGTTTTGCTTGTGTGGCAATTTGCAGATCATCTGCCCTGCCCTTTAACAAGGCCACATCACTGCTAATACAATGCAAGTCTATGATAGCTGTTAGTCAGCTGTGCTATAGATGGTTTTGAGCATTATAATCGAATTCTTGGTTTGTATAGCAAAGAGTAAACTAATGCAGGTTATTTATTAACCCTCCTATAAATGGAATCATAGAAGTTATGAAACTTTAATCTAGTTATCAGAGGGAATATTTTCACATCTGTTTCTGTGTTTGTTTTAAAGACAGAAACTTTTTCCAGCAGAAGCTGAGATCTTTTTTCACGGTATACTTGCTTCTGGCACTCTCTTTCTTGCTGATCATCACCCTGTTTGCTGTGTCACTCTCCAGAGGTACTGTGACATCTTTGAAGAGATGTTTATCTCTTGCTAATCAATTAATCAGGTAGAACCAAGAGATATATGAGGTCTAAGTGCACACTCATGCACATAGATCCCTGTAGGTCCTTGTAACCCATATTGCAACAGCCCAAAACCAGGAGTCACTGTGCACAGACTCTGTATGGGCCCATGATGGGATGGAGCCTCCCTCGAAGGATGGGAGACAGCCATGTGCACACGCATGGTGCTATCACCATCTGGCAGGGGCTCACAGGCTTTGCTGAGACCTGAGCAAGAAGGTGCAGCCGCTGGGCTTGTTCAAGCAAAGCCCCACAAGGGTATTTGTGGATCTCAGTGACGCATAGGAGAGGGCTGTGTAAGGAGAGGGACACCCAGACTGTCCCATGTAGTGACTGTTGAAGTCCATACTGTGGTCTCCAGCTACAAGCCAGGTTACAAGCCAGTATGCTGTGTCCTGGGATTCCTTTGCCCTGCAGCCTGCTGGAAAGCGGCATCCCCAGCAGGTTAAACAAGATAGAACAGAACATGTCTCTAGTCTTGATGGGTGATGTGCTTGCAGGTAGTCAAGGCATGAGTAACACAAACAATGCAACCAACAACCCAGCACCTTTCTCTTTCTTATAATAGTTTCAGCCCTTTCTTCTAAAGTCCATGAGGTGCACCTGGAACAGAAACAGAACTATTCTGGCACGGATTTTCTGTGTAAGTCTTGAATGCTACCCAAGACCACAAAGGGGTCCTGCTTCCAATGTGCTTCTCCCAGGCTTCCCCCCCCCTTCTGCAATCCTCCTAAAATATCCATGTAGTGTTCCTGCTCTGCATTTCCTTTACTAAGGCTTGTCTCCTTCTGGATTTGCCAGTGGCAAGCAGCACCTGTGCTGTCTTGCAGATGTCCTCAGGCTCCCCTGCTGAGAGGTCTTCTAGCGGTTGCCAAGAGGGCTGTATGATCATCTCTTCTAACTTGCATGGCCTCACACACCAGCACGAGGGATTCTGGCCTCAACTATGTTTGTTTGATCTGGAGTCTGGTTCCCAGAAATCTTATACTATTATATTTTTTGGGAAAAAAAATCTCCCTGCAGTAGGAGCCTTTTTTGGTGCCAGTTGCCACATTCATGAGAATCCAATATATATTAGGCTTCAGAGTCATGCCATTGTGTCTATACCAGTCAGTGTTCAGCACTGCAATACAGCTAGGAAAACCCTCATGCTGGGGTGTCTGGTGAGGATCAAAACAACTGCCAGAAACAGGCTCTCTGATTTCCCTCACTCCTTACTTTTGGCAGTGTTTCCCTGTGGTCCTGGATCCAGAGAGTGGGAATACTTTGACAAAAAATGTTACTACTTCTCCCTGCGTAAAATGAGCTGGCACAAGGCAAAGGCTGAGTGTGAAGAGATGCATTCACAGCTGGCTATCATTGACAGCTATGCCAAGCAGGTAAAGACCCCAGCAATAGCCAAGAAGGCCCAGGCTTGCCTGAGTCTCATCTGCAGCCCTGACCTCCTGCAGAACCCCCTGTACCATCCTTGTTCAGTGCTCTCACCCTACGCACACTGGCCTCAGCCTCTTGCTGGGCAGCCAGAGCAGTCCACAGCAGGTGCCTGCTGTTATCCTCTGCACCAGCCAGCAGAGAGCAGGCACAACTCGCTCTGCCCGCCTGCTGCATGCCCAGCTTGGGCGCCCGAGTTTCTGTCTTCTGTGGGATGCTTAGACACAGCAAAGATCCTGCCCCACCAGTGCCTGTCCTGCTTCTCCACATAGCAAACAAATAGCCAGATGCAGAGCTCCCACTGCCCTGAGCCTGTTCACCTTAGCAACTGTTTCCTGGTGCATTCCCTCCTGATCCATCTCCCTGCTGCAGAATTTTGTCATGTTCAGGACAAGGAACGAACGCTTCTGGATTGGGCTCACAGATGAGAACTTGGAAGGAGAATGGGAATGGATCGACGGGACTGACTACAAAACCTCATTCACGTGAGTGCCAGCCTGACCTTCTCTGCCATGCCCTCACCCTAGAACAGCAGGCACCTTCCCCACCTGTGCACACCTCCAGATCAGCTCAAAGGCACTTGCAGCCTGGATTTCCCTGCTTTGCTCTATACCCACCAAGGGAGGCCTTGGAAAGCAGTATGGGACAGGCACTTACACCAGGTCTAACATGGTATCAAAGACAGGAGCTGGCATCTAAAGTCATCTAAAATTGGATAATTTTAGCTAGTGCCCACCCTTCCTGAGTGATAGGGAAAGCAGCACCATTCAGGCCAAGCTCTGGGATGCTCCCTGGGGTTCCCTCTCTCCCCAGATTCTGGAAGGAAGGAGAGCCCAACAACAGTGGTAACGAGGACTGTGCCCACATCTGGAACTTCGGGCAGTGGAATGATGTCTACTGCAGCTATGAGTGCTACTACATCTGTGAAAAGCCTGTGCCCACATGAAAGGTGTTGAGCAAAGCCAGTGTGCTGCACCCAACCTGAGCTGTTTGTGAAGGCAACATCCTGTGCTCCAACACTGTGGATGCTCCTTTCTGTTTTTAATTTATGCTATCCAAGTGTCCATTTTCTGCTGGTTCCTCTCAGCCAGTGGAAACTACACTGTCATGAGGAAGGACAGAGGTGGACTTTAATGGTCCTAAGCAACATTGGAGGAGTCCTGGTTCTCCACAGGGAGCTCAGCTTAATAAAGGACAATCATTGCTCTGGAGCAATGCTCTGGTTAAAACGGCCTCTCTGTTTCTAGGTGTGCTTGTGTGTGCAAGGGGAGTCAGGGTGAGCTGGGAACCGCAGCAGGCACAGATGTCGTGCACGTCGGCAGCCAAGCCACAGGACAGCACCCCTAGCAGGAGCACACAGCAGGCTGGGCGCAAGTGGGGCAGAGAGTGTGCATGTGGGAGGGTCACCCAATGCCATGTCCTTGGACAGGCCTGGGGCAGCTCTCCCTTGGGAGCATCAGGGATTGGTGGCTTGGAGTAGGCTATGGCATTGCCAGACCACATCTGAGGTGAGCCAGCAGAGGTGCCTCCACTGTGAACCCCTCCTGCTCCAAAAGGGGTTTGGTGCTAGCGACAAAGCTGCATCTCTAACTGCAACTCTGCCAACCCTGGCTCCACTGCCTGCTGTTGCCTTCCTTGGAGTTGGGGCTGCTCTTACCCAAAGATCCTGCTCCCTCCTGGCTCAGGTCCCTGCCAACAAAGCATCCAGGCCAGGCTGTGGGACACTGAGGGTTTCAGTAAGCACTGTCTCTGGGGAGGTGGTGACAGCAGCAGCTGGACAGGAAATGAGATTCAGTGTTCCTGTAGAGAAAAAGAAATCATTTTCATAGCTTTTCCCTTTTTTTAGTTTGAATTTCACATTACAAAATTGCCCAGTATTTGTTTGTCACCAGACAAAACTTGATCATTGTTCAATTCCCTGTCACTTCACTAGTGACTGGCAAAGGTACAGCAAATGTTGGGGAAGGACCATTCACATCATTCATGTCTGCACTAATAGCAGTTAATGATACCCAATTCTTGAACTGTATTTCCATCCATCTCAAAGCCCTTGCAAGGAAGAGAATTTTTTTTTTGCCTTTTTTTTCCTGTTGTATCACAGCATTCCCAGCACCCAAACAAGTGTTATTATATCTGCAATAAAAAAAAAAGTCTATTCACCTGGTAGGACAGGGCAGACTTATGCTGAACCTTGGTACTGAAATCCCTCAGCAGTCTGTCTTCAGAGGTGTTGAGCTCTTCTTTGATGTATGGAGATGCTCGAGTCAGACACTCATGTCCCTGGCACCTGAATCCTGGGCTGGACTCCCCTTTCCCTGACACGTGTACGAAGGGCGCTCCCTTCACAGTCCCCCCCTTTGATGTGTGTCCATACTGATGGTGTGCCCACCACTGCTTGTCTCCGCTTGCACAAGACTGCCTGGCATGTCCCGGCTCAGACAAGCTGCCGCATAATGTGCTGCCAAATGGGTTTCAGGCACAGGCTCTTCTGTGGCTTTGCTTGAACCATGAATGGGCCCCTGGTCTAAAGAAGCCAGAGACAGTGTCTCTCTCTGTGTGTGTGTGTGTGTGTGTGTGTGTGTGTGCGCGCGCGTGCGCGCATACGTGTGCGGGCATACTGCAGAGAGGGAATGTGTGCATGTGTGAAAGCACTCTGCAAAGTGTGAGGTATGTACACGAGTGTGCGCACTGCAGGGAGCAGATGTCAGCCACTTTCAGACACCAGCTACCGGAGTGCCCGGCTGTGCCCTGCCCACGGGCAGCTCGGGACAGCCCCTGCCTTTTCCCCCTTTCACTCGGGGCAGGCACTCACCTGGAGGCCCGGCGCGGTAGAAGCAGCAGCCCACCCCAGCCCCGCACCTGCAAATGCCGCGGGCACCCACCGGGGCCACCTGAACTGGGAGCTCCAGCAAGGCGAGCCTCAGTCTCCACCCCACGCGGTGCCTGCGGGGGCAGCCACCGCCCCGGGGTCCCACCTCGACCCGGGGCAGCCTGAAGTTCTGGACTTGCTGCCGGCCCAGGCGCGGATGCTCTCGGGCTCGTCCCGGGAAGCGGCGCTGGAAGCCGGGCAGTGGGGCGCCCCAGCCGGCCCGGTCCTGTTCGGCTCGGAGCGGCGAGCCCGGCCGGCCAGACCCGGGCGCTGCTCCCGCCCGCGCCTCCCCGTTTTCTCCCCGCTCCCCGAACGACGCCGAGGGCAGATTCGTTTGCGAAACCTGGGGAGAGACAAAGGCATCGAATCGGGCTGAGCTCGGGCCGGGGCCGCGGGGCTCCGGCCACCCGCCGACGGGGCCGGCCGCGCCGTGCCGGGGCCGCCGCCGCCGCGGGACGGGCACCCGGGGCCGAGCGGGGCCACGGCCGCCCCGACGGCGGGAGGACGCGCCGCCGCCCGCCCTGTCGGTGACACCGCAACCCCCGCTGTGTGCAGGAGCCCGGGAGCCGCGCGGTGCACCCTGAACCGGCGGTGGGTCAACGGCACCGGCGACGCGGAGCCCCCGGGCCACCCCCACCCTCGCCGCCGAGCCCCCCGTCTTGGGGAGCTCCGCCGCTGCCAGGGCGCCGTCGGCATCGCCTCTCCAGGGGCTCTTCGCTCACGGGGCTGCGCCGGCGCGGGGGGCGGGGGGGGGCCCGGGTCCGCGGGGGTCCCGCCTTGATGGGGCCCCCGACGCGCTCCCGGCTCAGGCGCGCTCCCGGGGGAGGCGGGGGGCGGCAGCGCTCACGGGCGCGGACACGGGCGGGGGCTGCGCGCTCTGCCCCGCGCACAGTCGCGCCCCTCTCCGCTCCCCGCCGCGCCGCCGCCGCCGCCGCTGCCGCCGCTGCCGGCGCGGGGCAGCCGCGCCCCCGGTAGGTGCCGCGCGCGGACGGGGCGGGCGGGACGCGGCGGCGGTGCCCGGGCGGCGGGGGCTGCCCCGCACGGGAACGGGGCGCTCAGCCTGCGTGCGCCCCGTCCGTCCGCGCAGAGCCTGCCCCGAGCCTGCAGTGGCGCGGCGGGGGCGCGGCACTGGGGTGCCCCGTCGGGCCGCCGTGTCCCGACGGGAGGGGGGCAGCGGCGGGGCGACTCGCGGCACCGTCGTCGCGGCTCCGCGTGGGCACGACGCCCGGGGCGGGTGCCGGGGGCGAGGTCGGTATTTACCCCAACGGGAGCGGGCGGAGCGGGGTGGATGCACACCGCCACCGCGGCGATTTCGTTGCCGTTCGTTAGCCGGAGCTCGCCGGGGCTCTGGAAAGCAGAAAACGCCCGCGGCGCTGGGGTGTCGCGGGCAGCTCGGACCCGCCGGGGCCGGCCGGTGCAGGACCCTGCAGCTCGACTCTTGCTCCGCCGGGCTCCGCAGCCAGCTCTAACGTGCCTCTTCGCTCCGCAGCCCCCGCGCTGGCCGCCGGCATGAAGACGGAAGAGGCTCCGTCCTGCCTGCAGCAGGCTACGCCGGTTCTGGGCTTCGGTGAGTGCCGGAGAGCAGGGGAGCGGGGCTCACGCCGGGCCCGGCTACTGGAGCCCCGCAGTGCGCGGCGACCAAACCCTCAGGCTCGGTTCCATCAAGGGTAGCCAGGCAGCACCCGGGGCTGCTTCTCAGTCCTCGTTGTTGCTACGCCTGGTCTACTCCAGGGGTTTCTCTGTGCCCACAAGTTGCTCTGGGACCACCTGGCCCTGCCTGAGTGCTCCCTGCGCTACCTGGGTGCCCCTGGCTGCACGACCTTGTTTGTAGTGAGCTGCACTCCTTGTTTCTCTACCTTATTTCTTCCCGGCTTGGGAAGGTGATTCCTTTCGCTGGCCTTGTCCATGTGGCAAAGGGACAGGGAGCACCACCTCGGTCAGATGGGCTCTGTGTTGCCAGTTTTGAGACAGATAAAGCTCTCGTAAGATACTGGCATGTTGCAAAGTGCCATCTTGCAACTCCAAAGCAGCTGGGGCTATCTGGGCTGGGGCTTGCACGTCCTTACAGCATGCAGTGTCTGCAATTAGCAGAACCCAAGGCACAGAGCCCTGAGTGAAGGAACAGGGAAGGCCGACAGTCCAATCCCTAGTCTGCCCAAACTCCCTGGGCAAGTCCCTTTTGTTCCTCTGCGCCTCAGTTCATTCTGTTCCATTTTGCCCTTTTTATGCAGTGCCACTGTGCACAGTGAGGCTGTTGTCTGTAGGCCTTTAGCCAACACAAATATGGATAATAGCTGGGATTGCTGACCCACGTCGTAAACTCGAGTGGGGATATCTGTCTGCACACAAGTTGTGAAGTTGCCATACCAAAGCTGCGCTGGGACGGGCTGCTCTGGTGTATGTGAGTACTGGGAGGGTCTGGTTGTGTGGCAGTGCAATTCAGTGATGGTTTGAGTCAGAACAATACTGAAATGAAGCCTCTGAAGGCAAACTCCCTTTCATATTGATGCTGCGTGACTCCCTGATTCTTAGCCCACTCTTCATGCTGTTTTCCTTTCTTGGAGAGCTGCAACATCGTTGTCTGGAATTGCTTTTTTTAGTGTATTTACTAGTTCAAGCTGTTGTATTTTTATAAGATTGATTCCAAAGCCTGATGTCTTTCAGCCAGTGTTAGGCAGAACCTCCTTTACTTTCAGTTTCAAGTCTTTCTGCTGAGCTAGTTGTGGTAAGATGTCATGCAAACCAGCAGTTTTCCCAAGACTTTTTGCATCCCTTATCCTCCCTGGACTGACAGCATCATTCGCTTGTCTTGCGTTTTGCTAAGATATCACTGGGTTCTTGGACTTGTGCTGAGCAAGACTCCAGGTGTGCGTTATCGCCCAGCAATAAACCTGGGCCCTAAACCCAGGCGCTGCCAGTGTATCCCGTGCTGGCAAGTCACAATATGTGCTGGCAGTGGGCAGGATTCTGTTGCATTCCACAAGCCATAATCCCTGGCAACCACCTCGCCTGGTTACTGAATATAACGTAAAGTGTGTTTTGACGGGGGGGGGGGGGGAGCAACCCTCCATGGGTCTGAAGTTTTGTGACTCTCCCTAAAGCTTTTAGAATTATCCGAATTTACAGATCTCCCCTTTCCTTGGCTATTTCAATATCTGCTTTCTGCTGTCAGACTAATTTGGTATTCAATTATTCCCTACTTCCTCCCTCTTCCCCTCAGATTAAATAGGAATTTTGAGTTGTCAGAGCTACAGATGCCCTAAACTCACCCACTGGAAGTTTGATTGGTCCTGTGATATTATGCAGCCCATGGGGTAAAAGTCAAGCAGGGTAAAAATCATTGACTGAAAAAGTTAATAGCAGAGTTTTAAAAAGAAAAGTTAAAAGTGGAGGTTTGACTAAGGTGGGAAAGCATCTGCCTTCTGCACGGAACTTCTTTCTGCACATGCCCACTGCTAAGCCAGGACTTGACTGCTTATTACCTTGGACATTTATGCTGTCCCATTAAATGCTATACAATTACAGCTCTCTTGTACTAGCTTTGGTACCAGTGTGCTGCTGCTCTAGCACAAACAACCACACATGAATGGCAGGCACAGCCTCCTGTAGCTTGGAGAAAGTTAGCTGAATAGACAGGTCCAGGGCTGGGTCACGTTCTTTTTTCTTGTTACTGTGCTAAAATCCCCATTTTCTCTCATGAAAAGCTTGCAGTTGCTGCTCCTTAATAAGGAAAAATCAGCACCCCTGCATTAGAGGAATGCAAAACAAATAAACTTCTTAAAACATTACTTTCTTTATAAGCTCCCTTCTTTGAAAACTGCCCTTCCAGTGAATCTTCTCTCAGCTGCTAGGGCTTGGCACTTTTGATCTGGACTGGAGTTGTTAGGACTGAAGTGGCTTGCTGCCTGAAGGCGAGGGATCCTGATGAGAATGATACTGGTGGGAGCCCCCACCAAGTTCCCTCAAAACAACAGAGACATTTATCATCCTTGTTTTTTGAGGTAGTGCAAGGCTTTTATAAGTACATGGATAAAACCCTGCTCTGTTCACTGATGGTTACACTGGCAAAAAAAACACTGCAAATAGAACCGATTTTGTCAAAAATGCCCCAGATTGTCTAGATAAAATGGAAACGACTAAGAACTAGTCAAGAAGTGACTTACACAGGGTCACACAGAAGATGTGGCTGGAGCATGTCTCGGTAGGGTGTCTCTGCACTTACTCAAGTGCTTGTCTCACCACTTTCTCCCCATGGCTGCTGTGCACTGCAGGCCCATGCCCAGAGCCTTGGCTCTGTCCATACAGCCTCAGCCATTCCCCTTGGGTTTCCAAGGGGACTGTCCTGCTGCTGTAAAGAGTGCAGGAAGGTTCCCAGGGTCTTCTCCTCTGATTTCCAGGCCCTACTGTTTAGTTAACAACTTGTGCGGAATCTGGAAGCTGCAAAGGGCTTGAGTTGCTGCTAAGTGCTAGGTGTTGGCAAAGGCACTGAGCAACCAAGTGGGCAACCTTGCTCCTCTCTGTGCTACCCAGGCAGTATGTCTGCAGGTTCAGCTGGGGGAGTTGGCTGGGATCCTGGTGATGCAGAGCCTAAACCCAAGAGCAGCAGTAAAATGTGGCAAGAACTGCTTTCATGCAAGACACCATGGTCTCCCAAGGCACTCGCTAGAGCAGCAAATCCAGATTACCAAACTTACTTACTGCAGACAGTTCTTCCTTCTTCGATGTAGCAGCAGTGCCCTTAAAGGTCGAGTGGACCACCTGCCTTTGTCCAAACTTCTTAGGGCTGGTCTCATTTATATTTGCTATGTTTTCAAGTGAATTCAGGGCACTGCAAAGTAGCAGTCTGGCTGCAGCTAAACTTGGTCAAGGCAAATGTTTAGAAAGCTTCTTATTCGTGGATCCCTTCTGACTCCCTGCATCTTGCATCACTGTCGTAGTCCTGTCTGATGTTCCAGTCTGCAGTCCTCCTGCCACCAGTGGCAGGCAGTTTGAATCTGCTGAGTCCAAGGAGCCTGAAGGCAAGTTGCTGATGGGCTGATTTGGGGTCTGAGTGGGATCTTAATCACTGGAGGACTGTGGTCAGGTGTAAGGGCTGCCTTGCTGTGCCTTGGACATGAGCTCTGTGGGCCTGGGAAGCCTCTGCATGTTGCACACATTGCTGTAGAGGCCCTGCTGGGGCTGGGCTACTGTGTATCTTCTAGTTTTGTGTAGGGGTACAAAGCTCCGTATCTGGAATGTGCCTTCTGCCATGCACGTCTGCCACTGTCACTTGTTGTCTTTGATGCAGACTAATTCCTGTTGTGCAGAGGCCAGCACAAGCCTTCCTGACTCCTTGCACTGGGACACTGATCAATATCAGGGCTAGGCTTAGTGTTCCCTAAAGGCCTGGACTTGTCAATCCCCCATTTCTCAAAGACCCAGCACAATGGCTTCCCTTGACAGCTTGCTGCCAGGCATAGAGCTGCTGGAGTCCTGCTCCTCACTCTGCCTTTTAAAATAGACATAGGCTTCACCCATGTAACCAGCCATTATCCCTCCTAGCCCTGCAAGAGGGCCTGGACAGATGTTACCCCAGGATCCACAAGCTTACATGAGGATAAAAGAATCAAGAGGTTGGAGAGGGAGAGGACACAGGTAAGCACTCATAAAACCCGAGGAGCTTGGCACAATGGTTGTAGAGACTGTGCACATCAATGATGGTGTCTCTACCTGGCTCAGCCCACAAACTAGATCCAGTGCACCAGATAGTGTGTTTATTACTCACTCCTTTACCTTGAAGTTATCATTAAGAAGCCTTTGAAGGGCAGCCATAGATTTGCATGCTGATAACACTGAGGGGAAAAAAATCCCAAATCTCTGGAGCTTTTTCTATTATAAGCAGCTTAGCACCAAGTCCAGAGTGAAATTGGGTAGAATTCAGATCCAGATCTATCCTTTGACCTGGACCAAGGTTTCCAAGGAGCTCCGCACCCACAGTGTCCTGCCGAGACACACAGAAATGGATCTGCTTCACATTTTTCTCCAGTCCTCAAGCATGTGTGTTTTCTAAAATCTTTCTATTCACATCCTCTGCAATTTATACAATGCGGTAACTGTGGACTTTTGGTTCACCTGTAATTTACCACCTGGAAACTGCAGAGAAGCCCGGAACATGCTGCTTTCTTATGTTTTTCAGAGCAAACTTTTGCATCTTTTTTTAAAGGCTGTTACAATGAACTCCATGCAGAGCCTCCCTTTTTGCTCTCCTGTGTATGTTTGGTGACTGACACTAACACCACGTGGCTTTTAAAAAAACAGTAGTAGATTGCAAGCAAATACTTCTGTGAGGCTGAGCGTAGCCCCTTCCCCAAAGGCAGACACCATTCCTTCAGAACATGCCCCTGGGCAAAGGAAACCTCCTTCTCAAGCCATCTTTTCACTGCTGCCCAGGTTCAGACTCCAAAATGCGGGAGGTGTGTGCTGGCTGTGACACCCCCATCTCTGACCGATTCCTCCTGCGAGTCAATGAGCGATCCTGGCATGAAGGCTGTGTGAAATGTGCTGTCTGCCTGCAGCCGCTTTCTGGCACCTGCTACTGTCGCAACCGGCAGCTGTACTGCAAACACGACTATGAAAAGTAAGTGCCCTCCGGCTTTCTCTGATTTTTGCTTCCCTCTTGGCTCAGCTGCAGCTTTTCATGTTTGAGGTAGGCAGAAAGCACTTGCAATGTGGATTCCTGGAAGGGTGGGCTGAGAAAGGGCACCGTGGTATCAGTGTCATGTAGGCTGAAAAGTACCAGATGTACCACAGAGGTGTCCTACAAGGAGATGTTGCCCAAACGCAGGGACAGAAGTATTATCCGTGTTTTAACTTCGTGACATGGAAGGGCTATAAGAGACAGAAAGTAGCTCGCAGCTTTCCTGGCTATTGGGAGACTTTTTCAAGAAATGAGGGAAGTTAGAGACTGTCTTAGAGACTGCCTGTGCAGCCAGGAGGTGACAGCACCCAGCTCATTGCCTTGTCTCACATTAGCATGGGACACGCAGTCCAGCAGACAGAAAGATTTAAACTGAGGAGGAGCAGCTGTCAGCAGGGTGCTCAGACACTTTGCAGCAAAGTCCCTGAATGTAAGGTGGCTCAAGAGGAACAGACCATGCGGGGACAGAAATGGACGTGCTGTCCTATAAAGATTACACTGGGAGCTGTTAGAAAGCAATGTGTGCTTTTGCATCTGGCTGTTTCAGAGCTCGGGAACCAGCTCCCACTCTTTGGTGCAAGGGAGCGCAAGCCCATGGATCTGCTGGGTGGCTGTGCCTGTCTTTGCACAGGCTTTTTGCTGTGTCCAGGGTGCTGGGCTCTGGTCTGCTTTGTTTGTAGTTGTGATCGTATCCTCTCAACAGGGGTGCACAACCCCAAGTTGTGCCTTTTGAGCAACTTGCTAGAGCTTCCAGGAAAAGAAGACAGGGCTGCTCTGCTCCTCTGGTTCTTGTATGATTTTAGTTGTGTAGATCAAATTAGGTGTCCAAGTGTCAGTGAATCTGGACAGACCTGAACACAGGGAAGTGGCCTGTGTAGCTGATAGCACTAAAGGCATTTTGTAAGTGTAAAGATCAGGAGTAGTTCTGCAATATGGAAGAAGATATCCCTAAAATTAAAAGTATGGAAGGTCCCTGGGGGGGACTGTAGGATAGTTGGTGAAACAGCCTTCCTGTCTGTTGCTGGGCTTTGCTCTGTGCTATGCGATTTGATAAAATATAGCCATTGCTAAATCCCCCGAAAAATCTGGTTTGAAAAACAATTCTTTAGATTGACTTGATCAGCTAGGGCAGATGCTAAAGTGGGATGATAGAGGTCATAAATCATGGTTTGTCACCTGTAAATGTCGACGTGCCTGACAGTCCCTGGGTAGCCTGCTTGCACCCATTTCTGCTTTTGCCATCCAGTGTAATGACATCACAGCCAAAATGGTTACTCATTAGAAATATCGCACTCACAGTATTAAAAGAGCATGGAAACAGAAATAGACAAAAATGGAGCCAAAGAAAGAGTGTAGGTTCTGCAATTAGCAAGTAAAAACATCTATTTCAGCCATATTTTCAAGAGCATTTTAATTACCCCAAACTCAGCACTGCTTGCAAGACTTAAAGTACGATGTTTCCTGCAGTGTCAGGGAGACATCCCTGAGCTTCAGCAAAGCCTTAGATGGCAATGTGGTAGCACCCTGCCTCAGCATTGAAGTAGTGAAGCTTTTCTTGCCTTTTAGAAACACCATCTGTTCATAAACGTACTTTCATTAACAAAGCCACATAGGTACTTCTATTAGCTTTTCTCACACTATCAGGATAGTCTTAGAAGGTAAACACAGGATTGAAAATCTCATCCCTCTGCCTCTGTGACCTTAGGCAAATCCTTTCCCCTGCACTCTAACTCCCTCAGATAGAAAAATGGAGCCTGTACTCTGCTTCTGTCCAAACGTTGGTGATTTCCTTTTCAGAGTGGGCATCAGGAAGTCTAGGAAGCCTGTGACCTCCTCTCCCAGCTCTTGGCTGCCAGCCATGCCAATGGGCTGCTTTTTGTGAATTCACATTTCTTTTAGCCTGGAAGAACTTTGCAGCTGGAAATGAGGTGCGGAGGACAGGGAGAGGGACTGCCCAGTAAGCACAGCCTTATCTCCCCAAATCTGCCTTCCTCTGGTAGCCATCAGGCACTCAGGTTGCAGATGGCCAGATTTTTTTTTTTTTTTTTTTTTTTGTATAATGCAGCACAACTGGCCACTAGTTTCCTCAAAGCTGATCCCGGGCCCTGACAGCTCTGAGTGGAGTGGTGAGGGATCTCTCCACTGGCCATCCCCTTCATGCATTTCCTTCAATATATCAGGAACAGAGAGAAGCTGGAAGAGCTTGAAGGGAGTGCAGGGTTTGCTCATCGTAGCAGGACGTTGAATGATCAGCCAGCACCCCAGCCTCACGTCTTTTTGCACCAGCCAAGTGGCACAGCTCCACAGAGTGGGTCTGGGTAGATCCTGCAGGAGGTTTTCTCCCAGCATGAAGCACTTTGATCGTGTCTGTAACAACTGAAATTGCTCCATGCTGACTGCCATCTCCCCTTGCCTTGTAGCATGGCAAGGGATGGCTCAAGGCTGCAGAGTTTCTTTTTGCCTCTGACAAGAGAGTTAAATAACCACAGTGACACTCTGGCAAACTTCAGATCCACCAGAAGAGGCTGTGAGTTTCTTCCTGCCCTGTCTGGGATGGGGAGCTCTTTGAAGCTAGCTGGTTCACCCCAGCCTTCCTGACTTTCCTGCTTATCACTGTAGTAACTAGCAATGCCATTACTGCCGGACAGCCACAACATGAGGAACTAGGGAGACCTGACCAGGGTAAGCTGGTGTTTACAGGAAGGGTTGATGCCAACATTGATGATTCCTTGGTTCTCTTCCTCTGTCTAATAGGGACCTCCTGTTGGCACAATACAAACTACTTCCTACATACTCTTCTGGCTCAGTGGTCCCATGCTGAGACCTCTGTTGCAATATGAACACATGGCATAACATCTAGGGTGTCTGGTTATGGCGTGGGGGTGGGGGCACAGCACTGCTGTCTGGAAAGCAGGGGCCTTGTGTTCGGTTGTAACCTCTTGTGGCTAGTGCCGCTGGGAAAAGCAAGCGGTGACAGAGTACACAGGCATCCAAGGAAGCTGCTTGGAAGGTGCTCCACCAATTTCCTGAAGTTTGGCAGAATCCTCTAAAGACTTTTCTTAACTGTCCAGTCTTATCTTCTCTGTGTTTCTTAAGAGAGAGCGCAGCCTTCTCCCTGCCAGTGACGCAAGCACTTGGCAGCATTGAGAATGGTAATAAAAATACCAGGGCTTGCCCATTTCCCCAGGGCAGCTGAGAGAGGCACGAACAAAGAGCTAGGCAAGCACAACCACAGATTGATGGGAGAAGGAAGGACAGGCAATGTCACCATAGCATAGGGTGCACATCAGAGTGCACATCAGGGTGAGCATCAGAGGATGCTTTGTAGCAGGTACCAAACCAAACAAAATGGACCTTAGCAAGGTCTTGACTTTGGTTGCTGTGCAGACAGGACAGGAGTCAGCCACTGGTGTGGATTTGACCAGTGTAGTTATGTGTATTCAGATACAAACATATTTTCAAAACTGATCTATAAAGAGCACCTTCTCCTCCTCTAGACAGCTGGATAAAGGCTAATCATAGGGCTTCCGAATAAGTACTGGGGAGACCTCAGCCTTAGACATTGTTTTTAGCCAACCCAACAAGCCTCTGAAGGTGTCCTGAAATGCAGGGCTGTATTCAGATCATTAGATCCCTAGATCATTAGGCTCCAGAAACTGTATCTACAGGATGAACATTCCCCAGACTTCTCCAGAAATGGAGGCTGTGCAGCCTTCTCAGCCCAGCAACAGGATAACATGGATATACCTTTTTCTCTGGTGAAGTGCTGAATTCAGACGTGCAGATGCTGTTCAGAACTAGTCTGTAGGACCCTGGCACAGTCTGCTCTGTTTCACTTTAGTACTGTGCTCCTAAGTACCCTAGCCAATTTTGAAAACATGCTTTGGGGTGCCTGCTTTCTTACGTGCTTTTGGAAATTGGTCCTGCAAGCACTTCTGAAGGCTTCTGCCCTCAGCACCTTTGTGCTTCCAGGATGGGAATTTCCAGGAAGGCAAACTCTCAGTCCTCCTGTTTGGAAATCTTGTCCCCCAGAGTATACGTTCTTGGCCTTGACTCTCTCAAAGTTCCTGTTTTTGGCCAGTGATTAATCCAAGACTGCAGAATCCAGTGTCGCCCTGGGCCGCAGCTTAGACCGCGGCTGCAGCATGGTGACCTGGAGGGGAGACCCATCTGGCATTTATTCCTCCTCATGTGAACTGCGCAATAAGAGGAAAATGCTTTAATGGAGAGATAAGCCAGCAGCTGCAGCTGAACGTGGGGGAAGGAACGGACTGTTGATCTAGAGATGAAATGTTAAGCCTGAAGATGGATGTTGCTCTGCGGTCCCTATCATATAAAACCACAATCTGAAGGCTTTTGTGAAACTCTCCTCTTCCCCTTTTGCCTGGGGCCCAGCCAGCTCTCCTGTGCTTTGCTCAGGCACCTGCCCTGTAAATCCTGCTCTGGGCAGCTCGTGTAAATGCTATCAAACAGCAATGGCTCAGGAGGGGGGAGGAAGGAAAATACTCCTGAACGATGATAGAGTGGCTGCAACGGCCCAGTCCTGGGCGCCTTGTTTACTTTGAAGTTTGTTTTGTGGAATGACAGGCAATGCGGGGGCTGCTGGGGAGCTGTCAAGAGGGATCTGAACCGCAGCCTTGTGCTGGCAGCCTTCCCCCTCTCCTCCACACTCTCCTTTTGCCCATGTGGAGATGATTTGCTCATCCTCTGCAGAGATACGGGGTGAACTCGGCTCGAACCTGACTTGCAGGCTCTCCATTGCTGAGTGGCTGCTACCACGTGATTGGTGCAGCTGAGCACAGACCAAGTACTCTGAGTGCCCTCGCAGTCCCTAGTCTTTGCACAAATCTCTGTGGTTTCTTCAGCTGGCTGTAAAGGTGAGAGGGTTGAGGAGGGGCTGATAGCACATTCCAGCCATCAGTTCTGCCTGGATCCCCTCTTGGATTCTTCTCTGAGCTATTCTCATCTTTGTAGGGCATCATGCAGCTGGCCTGGTGCTGGGGCAGGTCAGCCGGAGGCTGCCAGCACAGCCCTATCTCACCTTATGGACGAGCCCTTTGGCCCTCTCGAGATCTGGTATCTTCCAGCAGTTGAACATGTTTATCTTTTTCTGCATTCCAAAATTTCCTCTTCTCAATCTTCTTCACATCAGCTTTTGTTTTGACAGATGATCCCATCTCTGCTGCTTTAGCAGCCTCTTCCCCACCTTGTATTGCACTTCCGATAAGTCTAGATAATATTCATAGCAACAAGGGTTTTGAAAGTTTCCAAAAGGACTGCCTGGAAGCAGGCTACCCCTCAGAAAGCTGTGTCGAGCTGTGTACACCCAGCTCTGTTGAAGGAGATCCTTTTGAACTGAGAGCAACTGCTAGTTTGTCCTTTTAAAATCCACTGCAGAAAACTGCAGATATCCGTGAGTGTCAGGTAGGAACACTGTGAGAGCAGAGATAGGAAACTTGTGCTTTGCAGTAATGGTCTGAGGCCAGACCATTGGTGCACATCTGCTAAATAGCTATTTTGGTACTCTGCAGTAACATTCAGCGTTGCTGCGGTCCTGTTGTGAACTGTTGCCACTTGGGGCAATTTTCTGGATAGTGCAGCTTAGGAACAGTCCAGCAGCCATGGTGACAGGTATGATAAAAACAGAGTTGCCTGAGAAATGGGAAAGAGGATGTGAGGTGCACTCTCAATGGAGGACAAATCTGCTTTGAGTGACAGTGAGATGATCTTTTTCATCAGGTATAATAACCAGGTTAAAAATGTGTGCAGCTTCCTGGGATCAGGAGATCACTGGCATGTGGAGGGAGGGCAGAGAGGACTGAAAGTTGTGTGTTGTGTGTCCAGAGAAGCAGTACAGTGCAGGCAAGGAGTTAGCCAGCAGTACACACACCATGCCAGCAGCCCTGCTCCTCCCTGCAGAACAGGCTCAGAGTGATACGATGACCCTCCCTGCCTGACTATAGGTGACTGACCCAGGCCGAGCGCCTTGGCAACTCTTCTGAGCAGGCTGGTTAATGTTTAAAACCATGTGGGAGGACTTTCTTCTAAGGAAAGATCTCCTGGGTAGGAGAAGCCAGGACAGGAGTTTGACAGCAGAATGAGCCCAGACACTCTGTGCAAACCACACGCATTCCAGACTCAGGAGTCAGGTCCTAAAAATGATGAAATTGGTGCTAAATCCGAAAGGATTTTTTTTTTTTTGTTGTAGTGGGCTTATTGGGGTTTTAAACATAAAAACTCTTCCTTCCTCCTTGCTGGATTTGGGCCGTTTGGTTACACTCAGCTCAGAAATTATTATTGCCCTTCCTAAGTATGAGGAAGTTAAAAAATTATATGAGATATACTTATAATGACATAACCCAACGAACAGGGACTCAATGGCAAAACTAGTGCCAACAGGTGATGATTGTGGCTGCTCTTGGAAATCGGCTTCTGGTTGTCTGTCGAACCTTGTTTCACCAAGTGCCACTGATTCTGACTGTGGGTTTCTTCCCAATCCTGTTGCTCTGAATGCACACAGCATCCCTGATACTGCAGGAGGCAGAGACTCCAGCACTCCAATTCAGCCAAGTCTCACTTCTCTGTCTGCTGAGCAACAGCATCCCCCCTACTCATGTCTTCTCCTGTCCCTTACCTCCTCCCTGCTCGTCAGGCTGGAGGGAGGTAATGAAAAGTGACAGTGCTCTGAAAAGTGAGCAAACAAATGAGATAATGAGCACCCTTGACAAGGCAGTGATGAATGGAGTCCACATCACCAGCTGAGAGACCCTGCGGGTACCTCCACCAGTAAGCACAAAGGGAGATAAGGCGATGAAGGAGGTGGAAAGGAAACATCCTGCAACACCTTCCAGCTTCCCTAGGCTGGGTCAGAGGAGCAAGTCAGGACACCCTCAATTAGTGTCCGTAGTGTTGAGGATCATTTGCACTTGTTAACCACCTTCACTGGGCCTCAGAGATGCAGCCACAGCCACACATGTCTTGAGACACTTTTCTCCTCCAAATGGGCCCACACTGGGGAGGTGATTGCAGCTATCCCCATTCTGCCAGTTAGGGAACTGCAGCACTAGTGGGAACTCACTTGGCTCTGCAGAGACTCAGCAGCACAAATCTGGAAGGAAACCTGCTCCCGGGCTTGTTTCTAGAACACCAGAGCTCATGGTGTGTTTGCAGCTTTATGTCTCTGTTTTGCGTGTTGTGAATTTGGTGTTAAACAGAACTGATTCCCCAAAGCTTAGGTAAATGGCCCAAGCAACAGGCAGGACTCTTGTCCACAGTTGCAAGCACTGGACTCCAACCTGTGTCTTGTCCTTTTCCCAAACATTTCATTCTTCCTAGTCAGGTGGGTATCTGGGCCCTGTCTCCCACTGAGAGAGAAGCCTGTGTCATGATTAATGACGTTAATTACACAAAGCTATTCCTACCCCAGTTCTCACTGTTCCTTGCATTGGTTTGTTCACAGGGCCCAGGAAATTAAACACTAACTCTATAATCACTGCAAAATGAAAGAAATATGCAGATGTGCCTTGAGCATGATTAAGAAACCAGCCACCACGTGTTGTCTGTCCCCAGTTGCTGTTGGATTGCTTTTCTAATGGAGGAATACATGGGGGAGGGAGGAAGAACTCTCTCTCTTTTTTTTTTTTTTTTTTTTTTTTGCATGACACATTATTTCTCTAGTTTAATTAAATGTAATTTACTTTGATAGATCTCTCTCTCTTTTGGGCTGGTTTTTTTTCCTTCCTTTCTTTGTGTCCTCTGGCTTTGAGTCTCTCTTGGACCCATATCACCAACTTTCATACCATTAATGGGCACAGTTTACTTAAAAACCCAGCTGTTGGAGCCCTGCGACCATAGTCAGCTACTCCTGCTTGTAAAAATAATTTTCTTTGCCTTTCTGCCAATGAGGAAAAGGAAAACATGAACCCATACGGACTTAGAAATCAGAATGTAAATAATTCAAGGTAGCAGCCCCCCACAGCACAGAGCTCAGATGTACCTTAACATGTGCAGTTGTAAATGCTTTGCCTCCTTGGCACTTCCAGTGAGAGAGACACTTATCCCTTTCAGGCTGCAGATGATGTTAGAGGCATGAGGCAGACATTTCTTCCCTTTGAGGATGCCACCCCCTGGCACCTAGGTTTTGGGAGGAGGACATGGTCCAGCAGGCAGGCAATTTTATAGTAGCACAGAGTGAAACAGACTCTACTTCATGGCTAAGCTTATTAAAGTGGTGCTGAGAGATGTGCTACAGCTCTTTCTTTCCATGCTTATATCCTTACTTACTTGCAGGTCTTGCTTGCAGGCCTCCCAAGGCTACCTCTAAGGTTGGCTGCAGTTCATTCAGCTGGGGAAGGAGGAGGGCTGTGTCAGGAAAATTTCACTCAGGTCAATTCTGGCTGTAAGGGACAGGACACAGCTTCACCTGGTTGTATTCTGACAGCATGGCTGGCAATATTTCCTGAGATGTATTGGGTTTAGATGTAGTACAGTTGCAGCTAGGCCTGCAGGTTTTCACCCTGAGACAACTCGAGTCTGAGTGCAGAGTAGTGTGATGGCTGCAGGTCTACAAGGCTGGGCTGGTAAGCAAGCAGCCGGATTGGAGTTCTGGATGCTGGTACTATTCTCAACTTGGCACATCAGTTTCCCTATCAGTGCCTTGACTCCCTGTCCTGCACCCCTGGAGTACCACTTGCCCCTTGCAGCAGAGGTGTGTAGCACAAGGTGGGGGAGTCAGGATGTTTCATGTACACACTGAACACTGCTGCAGCACATCTGCAGGAAAGGCACTGCGCTGCTCCATTGACTTTCACAGTGTCAGCATCTAAAGCAGCATGCCAGTCTGTTTCTCTGGGCTTTTGTCACAGGAAGGGCTCTGGAACAGTCTTTGACATATGATTTTGAAAGCACTGAAAACCTCATGTGGGTTTGAGGCTGTACCATGTTCCAGGCTCTGGACACTGCATCTCCCTCAGTCCTTTTCCACGGACCACCAGAGGGCAGCCGTGAAGGCAAAGGTGTGCCAGAAACAAAATCCCGAGTAGCCAGAAGTGAGAGCCAGCTTCTAGCAGTGCCAGGGGCTGCAGCAGTGGAAATAGCAGGCAGACAGGTGGGCAGGAGCTGTTCCAGTGCCACAAAAACCTCCTCCTGGACAAAGGGCAGTCCTGAATGAAATGTCTGTTTGTGCTTTGAGAAAACAGATTCCTCTGTGATCTGGAACTCCAACAGCTGCAGCAGAGCCTAACCAGGGGAGCTTGGTCCTGGTCCTTCTCTCTTTACAATCATCAGTGATTTAGTGAGGATTCACCAGAAGTTAGTTACAGGACACTCTGGCTCAGAGAAGACTTTGAATTAACCTAGAAGGCCCAGGGCTGGCGAGACTGATTGCAAGGATTTAAGGAAAAGTGATCTGTGAAACGTAGAGGTGCTACTGTCCTTGCATTACCACATTCATTTCTAAGCTTGGCTGCAAAAAGGAAAACACTGGAAATGTAGCAGTTGCAATCTATCATGCAATCTCTTCATGCTTTATTTCCTTTGTTAGAAATTCCATGTGAAACAAGATGCTAAATAAACATGGGTGACAGCTGGCAATGTTGAATGAGTGCTGCTGTTGTCATATAGTATCCTGAAAATGAGATCCACTGACCTATCCTTCAAGGGCTTCCAGTCCTCTTCCATTTGACAGGTCTCTGCTCAGCTCTTCAGCCCTGATGGCCAATGCTTGTCATCTTGTCTAAAACACAGTGACTACACCAGGAATATACAGAGCTAAAACTATGAGCTATCACAAAGTCCTTAGTGAGCATCATAGCAGATTCACATGCTTTGTATGTTAGGTACAGAGGAGGCCACATAACACATACATGCATGGGCAGAGGGGTTATGCTGCTCCTTCTCCCTTGCTTCTTCCAAGGTAGTGTTTTCCTGCCTTCTGTTTTCCAGTCCCCACTCACTTCTACTCTGCTGTTTCTGCTCATTCATCTTCTCTAGAGGCCTGGCAGCTCTAAGTCTCAGGTGCTGCTAACACGCTGCTGGAGAACATGGCCCCTTCTTTCCTAGCTGATACACAAATTGAATTATAAGCCAGATCCATAAACCGCTTCAAGCTTTCATTCTCCCCCCTCTCCCCCTTAATGCAATTAAGCTTAAATGTGGTTAATTAAAGTTTATTCTAACTATCTTGGTGGCAGCTTTACACATCTTTGACTGTTCATGCAGTTTTTCCAGCACGGGGGTCTTAATGATACAGCCATTGTAATGCCAGGGTCACGCAGCCTTACGCTGAGAAGCACCATCCAAAATCCTGTTCCTGATTCCTGGGTGCAGTTTTTGATGGTGCAAGGGGAAAGGTGAAGCTAGAAGGAAGCCTGGCCTATACAGAAGATCTACAAGTTTAATTAGCAATGTGCTTTAAAACTGGCTATGTTAATCCACTCTAAAAATCAGTGTAATTCACTGTTAACACCATGGTAAATTTAGGGCCACAGCCCTGTATTAAGCTATTAATAACTAGTTTAAGCAGACTTACGAGCAACCATACAGCCTTGCACCAGTTTAATGAGCTTGTGGATAGCCATGTAGCCTTGACTAGGCTACTGCCAAAATGGAAGTTGCACAGTTAATTTAGACTTGGTCTCAAACCAGTAATCCCAGAGGAGAAACGGTTAGTCTCGGAAATGCAATAAAACTACTGCACTACTTTTGGATCATACTCTGCTTGTGCACAGCTTGCTAGTGCCCTTGTGGATCAGGAGAGTCTATGCTGCCGTTTGTGACCTGTTCCCTGGGGCTTTGCTCTGCCTTTTACTTTCTTTCTTCTCACAGCTTTTATATTCCCTTTTCTTTCTTTCTATCCCCTGCACCATAAGTCAAGCTAGTCTGTATATGAAGATCTCCCTCACTGTAAGTAAATCAGTTTTGTGAGTTAAATATGTGGGTTCCTATTATGTAACAGCTTAACAGCTTTCACAATTTAAAAAATCCCCTTTAGACATCTGATACGAGCTATGTTTAACCAGTATCTGCCACTTAAGTGCATCCACAGAAAGGGATTCAGAAACTGACTCCATTAGCTTGGCATGATCTCTGTAGCAGATCACTCATTACAGCAGTTTTACATTAAAAAGTTTCCTATATAACGCAGTCATTAGTAGGTATGCACCTTTTCTCCTCTGAGTTCTTAAGAGAGGCTTAGTTTTTCGCTGAAATACTGCCCTGACCATCTCTTGGGCCATGGCTGCTTTGTATAAATGTTTCACTCCTTACAAAATTAGTCCTGCTTTGAAGTCCTTATTCTCAGCCCTTGTGGTGGGGCAGTTCTGTTATTTCCATTCCACAAAGGGAGCCATGGCACAGAGCAGTTAAGGATATGCCCAGAGCTACACAGAAAGTCAAGCAAGGCATGGATGCCAGCTATGGTTTCTAATTGCCACTTTTCTATCTCCTGCTTGTCACCTAGTGACGGCTAGCTCAGCCACAGGGTGCAGAGGTAATGGAGGCATTTTTCCAGGAAAGTTGGCTACAGTCGCCACACTGGGGTGCAAAACCAAACGTCACTTCTGGTGGCAGGCAGCAGCCTTACCCAACAACACAGCCAACACACACAGTGCCACATTATTGCTGTGTGCCACTGAATCTACCTCTGTGCCACTGCATGCCACTTTCCTTGTTTAAAAGAGAGAGAAGAGGGAGAGTGCATGGAGTTTAATTTAAATCACATCTCCCAAGCTTGTTCTTTTCTCAATCAATATTGCTTTTTACATCATATCTAATCTCTTTTTTCCTCCAAAGTAAAATTTAATTAAATAATTCTAATGAATGTTTAATGATGTTCTTTTGTCATTATTAAATCTATAATAAAAAAGTGTCTGCAGCCCCTCTACCTCCCTCCCCCTCACATCCCCCATTAATACCCCTACTGTCACCCCTCCCTCTCTCGTACACACACTGTCCTGCTGTCTCTGTCTTTCCCCGTCTTCTCCCTTCTTACTGTGACAATGCTGGCATTCAGACCTGCAAACAGGAAATGAGAAAAGGAGAAACAGGATATTGAGTTTGGATACTATCTGGATCAGTAATATCACCCCTAGCTACTAGAGAAGGAACCTTTCTCCTGCCAGGCATACTAATGGAGCTGTGGAGGCTTCACAGAGCCATGCAATAAGGCAGCACAAAATCAATATGAATTGATAACTCCAACTTTTAAATTCACATACCTGGAGCAAGCTTTAGGTTTGTACCTTGTTGACTGGCAAGAGAGCGGAGAGGGGAAAACAGGAGGAGGGAGTAATCAGCTGAAGGTTCCCCTCTCTCGGGACAGGAGGAAGAACAGAGAAGCATTGTCTTAGCTGTGCAGGTATGGGACCCTTTATCTTTTTTCGGAGGGAAAGTTTCCCATAAAAAGAGGTGCAGTTCAAAAAATTTTTTAAACCAGATATCAGAGCATCATCCCAAGAGATGACACTAGTTGAGTGAGAGCCAGCTTGAGTCCAGAAGTGGGACAGACTGCCTAGGCTCTATGCCAGCTCTTTGCATTTGGAATAGAAAGTAATTTCAAAAGGGTGAGGACAATTCCCTTCCCTGAGCAGGTGTGCAAAGGTGGCTGGCCTGGGGCAGGGCACACCTTTTCTCCACCATGCTGCAGTAGCAACAGGCTTTGCTCTTTCATTCCCATCAGCTTACAGAGTGTCTTTTAAAAAGCACCAAGCACAGGACCCCAAAAGAGCATCTGAATTACAGAGGAAACTTCAAATGGGCTAAAGAAAAATAAATGCAGCACCTGCTCACGGTACCTCTGTGTGCCCAACAGTCTGCAGTGCCTGTTCCTAGTCATCTCAAGGCAGAGCTCCCACAATTTCCTATTGGAAATATTAGAAAACATTTACAATATACTCTAAAGAACATAAAAACAAAGCTGCAAGCTAATTCTAATCCAGCCCAGGTCTTTAGAGATTCGACAGCTGAATCCCACCTTCATACAGATCAGAGACAGCATAATGGGGGATCAAAGCAGAACAGGAACTTTTTTGCCTCTGCTTTGCAGAGGTGAGAATGATTGTGGAAACTCAAGACCAGCTGAATACTCCTTCCACACTTCCCCAGTTACAAAGAGTATTTTCAGCTCAGGATAGCTCTTGCATGGCTGTGAGTGCAAGGCAGCTTGGATGTTAAATGGGATGTTAACAGCTCAAACTGAAGGTCAGGAGAGAGCTGTTTGAGGTGCAGATACTACTGTCATCCCTCTGTGCTATTTCTGTTTGGAAGAAGTCTGCTCACTTTCTTCCTCAGAAGCAGCAGTTAATGCTGGCTGCTGTCAGAACCAAGATACCTGGCAAGGTGTGGCTCTGCAGCCCCCATTCCATTGCTGCAGCTGTCCTGCAAGCACAGAAGGCAGCATGCTTGTGTCCCAGCACAGCTTAGGAAGGGCTGCTCCTCGGCGTGAGCTGGGGGCTGTCCCTCTGAGCTCCCAGAGAGGAAAGGAGGCATGTGCAGGTGCAGGTACACCAGCAGCCTGTGAGCTGCATGTACAGAGACCCACGGAAACCTCTTGCAGATAAAACTCATTTTTGGGACTAGTTTTCCCTGCCACTATGCTATACCTGCAGGAGGTTGTGTAGGTTGTGGAAGGAAAAAGTTTGGCAGAGAATCCCTGCTTGCAAAAGCACATATCCCAATTTTCCCACTGCTCTTTAGACAGTAGCACCTTCCCTCCCATCTCTACTTCACCTGACAGAGATACGCACTGCAACACAATCCCTCGCTGGCAGTACTCAGAGGAAAAAAAAAAAAACACATTTTTTGTTAGCATTCAGCAGTGATATGACAGGCACCCTATGAATTCTGGGAGATTTTAATAAAGAAGACAGGCCTGTGAAATTTAATAAAAGAGTTCATCAGATTATATGGTGATGGCTCAGTGCCACCTCACTGGCAGTAATATCCTCACAGTGGGGGGTTTAACCCCTTGAGGAACAGAGCGGCAGCACAGTATTAAATCTTTCAGTAGCATTTCACTCGTGTCACTTTAATATTTATGAATCTCTGTAGCTTTGGGAACCTCTTTGGTGTTTTTTTTTGTTTGTTTGTTTGTTTTTGTTTTGTTTTGTTTGTGGTTTGAATTTTTGGCAGTGTTTTTTTCAGCATCAGTTTTCATCTCTGACATTAACAGGATCAAGCCCAGGTAGCAGAGCTGGTAACACCTCTTACATTCTGGATGGATGCCAGGGACATTTACAGAGTCTAGCCAAGCAGGACCACCATCACAAGGTGCAGTTTTTGGTTACTTTTTATAACCAAGGACAGTCACATTTAACGCTGCTGGTGGTACCAGATGTAAAGCCCTGGGGAGACCTCTCTGCTGTGTGCCCTGTCCCTGAGCCGAAGTTCTTTTGTTCTATGAGAATGTGGTGTTGCCCTAATTTTTATAAGTAATTATTTCTAGCGATGGATGTAGAAGGTCATTCCTCCAGCAGCATAAATTCAATATAACTATGACGATTCAACAGAAATAATCCAGTGGTGGCTCTTTGCTGATTCTTATCCTGCCCTTGTGCCTTTTAGTGAAATTTTTAAGTGATATGGCCAATATGTGTTATTTCAAATTTGTTTCTTCTCTCCCCATTTTTTTTGGGGGGAGGGGGAGACTGCAGGCAGCAGAGAGTTTGGCTTTGGTAAGCTTTTAGTTTTGAAGGTTTCTTTTCCAATGTATATGTTCCCATCTGTTCACACAAGAGGAGGCAAGGCATTTGGATGGTTTGAGTATGTCTGAGCCTTGGCCATCTCTAACGAGAGGTAGAATTCTGTGGAAGATTACATGCGGATGGGAAAAAAATTGTATACTATGAAATTCCTTCTGGAACTGTTGACTCGTGGCCACCCTCGGCCCAAATAGCTGAGCATCCTAATAGCACTAACTGTTCTGTGAGAAGGCCTGCAGCTTGCATGCCCCAATGTCCCTAGCTGTAAAGAGGATGTGGAAGTTACTTTCTGAAGGTGAAGCTATTCATGTAACACCTACAAACAGCTTTGGGGGTAACTGAAGGCAAAGATAACTGTTGCCCCAAATCACTCCCTTACTCTGATATAAATGTTGCTGAAAGAAGTTAGAAATTAAGCAGAAGGAAATTTTTCCCCTTAGCCCCCTTAGTGCCACTCTGTATCACTGAATTGGGGGAACTGGCTATAGTGGTAGGGAATGAAAGAGCATATTGTGTTGTGACTACCTCCTCATTTCCCTTGTGTGTCCCCATCCTCATCACACCCCTAGTCCTCAGCCCTGGTCTGAAATGCAGAAAGAGGCTTTACAAGTTCCACTTCAATATTTCAGACAGCTAAAATGGATTTTGCAGCTCAATGTTAGGTAAACAGACCTTGCTTAAGCCTGGACTGCTTCATTTTGACTAAATCCTAACTAAATAAGCCAGTTTCATGAAGCACAGGCCTCCCAGCTTATGCCTTGCTTCATTAACACCTTTTAATCTCATTGGTACAATTGTATGCATTCCAAATTACCCTTCCCAGGCTTGGGTCAGGGTCTGCTGTGCTGCCACTACAGGTCAGAGAAGTTCCCAAATAACGTGCTGTTCAGCTCATCCCCATCTGGAGAGCTGGGAGGGGTAGAGCCCCTAGCTGGGCTGTGATTCCTCCTGCAAAGCCATCTGCAGGGAGAATGGTGCCCTGAGCTGTGACAGAACTGTTCTGGCAGGACTAATAGAGAATTAGGAGTTGGGGTGTTTTACCAGGACTCGAATCTGATAGATGAAGTCCATGAAATATCTGAAAAGAAGTAAAGGAACTCAGACCAATTCCCTAGCTCCTTAGGTCTCCATGTGCAAAAACAGAGACAGATACAGACATACACTTAGCTGTGATTCCTCTTCCTATTACTCCATAGTTAGAAACTTTATTGAACTTCTAGGGGAAAAAATGAATTACATTCTGGGCCCTTCCCAAATATTTCACTGGTGAATGTTGTTATTAAAATAGAAGAAAATGTTAATGGTAAAAAAGAGAGTAAGGACACTTAATGAAGCTGTAGGTAGAGTGAGGGAATAGAATAATGGAAAGAAGCAAATTTTTCACAAAGTGCATAATTCATTGCTACAGGATACTGTTGGGACAAAGACTTAGCCAGCTTCAAAAAGGTATTGGGCCCTTCTATAGTAGCATCTGCAGTAGTGTCATAAAGTAGCATAACATAAAGTAACAGACATGAAAGTAGCCATAGAGAAATGATATTGGGACTTGCCATGCTGAAAATAAGCGCATTGTTGCATATGCTCCTGTTGAGGCTGCATTCAGCATTTTCTGCAGTTGTACCGGCCATTTGGCCCCAGAGTTGGCCTCAAACACCTCCCATTAGAAACAGTGTAGGCAGTTGGTGAATCTGGCCTCCAGCCCAGCATCAAAGTTACTCTCAAGATAGGGTATATCTTCATCCTTGCTTGGGTGACATGAGTTGCCTCAGAGTCAGCAAGCGGTACAGATGTGCTTGCCCTCTATTGGGCAGTTGCCACGCTGCTATTCTGCCTGCACCACTGGTCCTCTTGTGTTGCAGCGTCCAACAGCATGAGGAAAAGGCTAATGAAAGCTGTGCCTGTGGTCCCAAGCCTCTCTCATGATGCTGACTTGTGATCAGTTGTTCAGCTTGCTCCAGAGCTATGTTCTCTGCAATTCCCAAAGATGATCCCACTTACAAGCACATCTGCCTTCCTTCTACTGATACTTCTTCCACCAAGCTGAGCCCTTCTCCAGCAGGAGAACTGAATTCTATCATTTGCAAAAGTAAGTAATTTGAGGCAAGCTGGTATAAAGGATGTGGGAGATATATCTGTATCCATGTTACAAACGCTCTGTGTATGCACCTCCTTCTGCTTGCTGCATGGTTTTTGAACTTTTGTAGGAATAAAAGTTGATGGTCTTATCACAACTCCTGTAAGGAAATCTGTAACAAAAGTCAAATTCAGCTGAGATCTAGAGGAAAGAAGGACGTTAGATAAGGATGGGGGAGTGTGGGGACTTGGTCAAAAAGTTGGGTGAGCTGTGGGGTTCCGGGAGAAATGGAGGTACATGAACTGTGCTTAAGCTGTGGATGGTTCCTTCTAAAGGAAGCCAGATATATTTGTAGTAACAGGTACTTAGAAGTGCTCCCATTGCTGCACAGGCTATTCTCTTCTCCAAGGGCAAGCAAAGATCTTACTTGTGTCTCTGCTGGCATAAAATGCACTTGCCATTATGAACCTGGGAACACAGTTAGTTTTTAGATTGTCTCTCAATGTAGTTTCTTCAGGCAACTGCTTCTAGACATCATGTAACTGTGTTCACAGCACAGTCTCCCAAGCCTTCTTGTAACCCACTATCAGCAACTGAGATGTATTTTGTTCCTATGGCAACCAAAACAATATTACCTTGACTTAAACGGATTCAGGCAATATTAAAACCAGCCTCTTCAGGAATTCCTGGTGTTGGAGGGGCTGAGAATTTTAATTTTCTGTAATGCGAGCTGACACTGTGTTTATGAGCTGCTTGCTGAATGTTTTCTTCAATTAGTACAAAGCAGAGTGGATTTGTTTTCGGGGCTTAGCTGGGAGATGGACGGTGTGGGCCTTGCAATGCCAAAAGCATTACTGAGTTATGCTGCAGCAACTGTGCTTCCCTCACCTGATAGCTGCAAAGAAGCCCTTTTCATGGATATCTGGCATGTGACAGGATCTTTAAGCAAGGCTTGCTAACTGCTTTGTCCTAACAGGAGTGGAATGAATACGCTTGTTGCCTTGCAGATGAACAGGTCTCTTTTCTCATCTCTGCAATCTGTTTCCACATGTCCTTGTTCTGCTCCATACATACCTCTCACTATCAGCATGCCCACTGCAGCCCCCCAGTTAGAAACAGTATCACCCTCAGATGTCACCTGCCTCTGTACTAGTCTCTGCCAGATACCACACTCAAAGCTTTCTTTTATCTGTCCTGTCTAAGTGGTATTCTGGACATTTTGCCCAAGCAGCCAACAATATTATTGAGGCTAGAAATATAAAAAAGCCCAAGAAAGGCTCAGGCATTTATATGGATAAAAAGAGTTAATAAAATGGTAAAGTTTGGTAATAGATCTAAACCTCTCTAAAGGAAGTGTAAAATAAGACAGGGAGTTTTCCTGTCAGTGTCTTCATAAAGTATCTTGTTCCTCACTTGGAAACAGTTGGGTCAGGACACTGAATTAAGTAAAGCTCCTGTTTGACAGGCCTCTGTTTTTAATGTTTCTGTCTCTGGAATTGTGGCTCTGGTGCTTAACCAGCTTGGCATTGGTGTGTTACAGGAGTAAACGTGTCAGAGGGAAAAAAAAAAGACTAGATGGGAATTTGGGGCTGACATCTCTAAATCAGATGCTATTCATTTGAGTAGATTCAGGTACACAGCAACATATAAAGAAGCAAGACAGACTTTTTGGGTGGGACAGTAATTCTCCCAGCCAAGATGAAAATAAAATTCAGTATTCATTTTCAAACAGACAAAAATTTTGAGAGAAGAATAGTTTGACTTCCCACAATTGGCAAAACTAATAACAAGTAGTTCATTAAAAAAATAAAGGCGTGACAAAGTCCAGTTGCTGGAGACTGAGTTTAGGAAAATTCAAATTAGAAGAAACTAGCTGGCAGTTAGCTTCCTCCAAATGGATGTGACGGATTCTTCTTCACTTGGAGCCTTCAAACTGCGACCGGCTGTCTCTGTATCTTCACTACCAGCAAATGGGCTTGAGATGGGAATCCCTGGGTGAGATTCTCTGGGTTGCAATGAAAAAGAGGTCAGACAAAATGATCACTGTTCCACGTGGGCTTAAGTTTAGGAATATTAATAACCTAATGCTTAGGAATAAGTCACATATTCATGACTGATCCCAGATAGCCATGATGACTGAATGTCCTTTTTTTTTTCTTCCCAACTTCTGCTGTAACAGAAGGATGTTGGTGTTAGGAAAGGAATAGATTTGGACTCAGTGAAGATTTGGACGGAGACTGTGCCTGGATCACGCTTCTAGTTTGCTCCTTGATGAGATAGTGAGGGGTTGTGACTAAAAGGTTGCTTTTTACTCTCAGCTTTCTCATCTCAAATTCAATTATTATTTTCCAAGTGTGAATTACAGGAAGACAAAGAAGTGGGGAGCGGGGGAGGAGGAGAGAAGGAGAGAGAGGAACACACATGCAAACACACATTCATACAAAGGAGAGAAATCCCACACCATTCCAGTTGGAATGTCCCAGACACTTCAGCCGAAAGCCACTGCACAGCACAAATCCATGGTGGTATTTGGAAGGGATGAGCCCACCCCCTGTAAGCCTCTTCATCCTGCTCCACAGAGTTTGCCAGGAGGATTAACCCAGTCTTGTTCTCAATCCCAGTTTATGAGTTCCCTGCTGGTGGGGAAGATCCTGTGTGTTTAAACAACAGCCTAATTAATCCCCATTTTATTACTTTCTCTTGTCAAGTGGCTAAATAGAAGCTGTCAGCCGGCAGCCACCACCGCTCACATTTGTTTAGATCCCAAATTACTTCATCAGAACCATCTGCTCTGTACGCTGGGCGCTTAGCAGTTGTTTGTTTCTCTCTCTGGACATGGTGTGGGGCACAAACAGCTTTCCTCATGGGATTCCCTGTTCAAGGCCTATTCAGGTCCTGGGGACTGTCCTGGAGGAGTCATAAAGAAAGCTCTGTCACTAAGACCAACCTAGTATAAGGCCAAGAAATGAACAGTCCTAGCCAGAAAGGGGAGACATAGAGCTCTGCATTGTTGGGCCAGGCAAGTTTGCATTCTTCCCTGGGGCTACAGACGGTCTGCAAGCATCAAAGCACAGTTGTACACCTCTTGCTGGGATGTGCTAGCCCAGCTCCATATAGCCACCCCGCTTTTCTCCTTGGCCCCCTGAGCCCCAACCAAGGCTGATCTTCGCTGCCTCGTGAGCCGTGTCCAACTGCCTAACTGCAAGGAGCTTCTTTGCAGGCTG
The DNA here is from genome assembly GCF_028389875.1 of Rhea pennata. Taxonomy (NCBI): domain Eukaryota; kingdom Metazoa; phylum Chordata; class Aves; order Rheiformes; family Rheidae; genus Rhea; species Rhea pennata. The sequence goes on along the minus strand of NC_084695.1, from coordinate 183,676 downwards.
TTCCAGACCAAGTGCAGTAGCTGCTTGAAAGCCATTGCCCCCTCTGAGCTCATCATGCGGGTGCTGGAGAACGTCTACCATGTTCACTGCTTCTACTGCTGCGAGTGTGAGCGCCGTTTGCAGCGGGGAGATGAGTTTGTACTCAAGGAGGGGCAGCTGCTGTGCCGCAGTGACTATGAGAAGGAGAAGGAGATGCTGAGTGCTATCAGCCCTGCACCCACTGAGTCTGGTGAGGGGCTGGGAATGAAATGGTGCTGAGGGTGGGCAACCAGGCAGGCAGGGTGGGCCTTGCAGAGGGCAAGTACCACCTGGTCCACAAGGACCATGGGGAAAGCTTTAGAGACAGGAGATGTGGTCAGGTGGGTGGTTGTAGCATCCTTTCCCTTTGGTGATGGCAGACAGGTGGCCAAGGGGTGGTTCTTCGGGTGGCAGGGAACAGGGTACCAGGCTGCATAGATCCACTAGTCTGATATGGGGAGGTTTGGATGGGCTGACTTGAGACATTATCAAACGGAAGATACAGGGCCAGGTGAGCCTATCAGTGCTGTTTCCAAACTCGCCTGAGCCACAGCTCTGTACCGGGACTCTCCTGGCTTCATTCTGTGCTTCTGGTCTAAAGTTGCACCTGGGAAGGAACAAAATTCTGATAATTTCTCAGAATCTTTAACATGGGAGCTGGCCCAGAAAGGTCACTATTTGCCGAATCACTGCTGCTGATCTTTCCATTGCAGTAAAAAGTGAGGATGAAGATGGCAGCCATTCACACAGCAAAGGCAGTGAGGAGAACAAAGACCACAAGCGCTCCAAGCGTCCACGCACCATCCTTACCACACAGCAGCGGCGAGCATTCAAGGCCTCATTTGAGGTTTCCTCAAAACCTTGCCGAAAGGTATAAGGAGGCAACTCAGCACAACCACTAGTCTGAATCCTTTTGAGTGTAACTAAGTTTTAATTCAGTTCTCCATCCCCTCTTCATTTTCTGGGCAGGTAAGAGAGACCCTTGCAGCTGAGACAGGCCTGACTGTGCGGGTGGTACAGGTCTGGTTCCAGAATCAAAGAGCCAAGGTAAGTGACAGTTCCCACTCCACAGCTAAGCTCTGGATTCATGTGAGATATCACACAAACTTGGAAAAATAAAATAGTTAGAGGAATGGAACAGCTATGCAGCATCAAACCACAGGTCCATCTAGTCCTATAATCTGTGTCTAGTAGTAGCACAAGCTCAAGGAGGAATATAAGAAACCAGTTATGCATAGAAGTTTGCAGTTTAATTTTTTTCATGTGTTGATTTTGAATTATTTTTCCCACTTGTTTTGTCCCCTCCCCTCACTATGTGAGATCAGAAAGATTAGAAGCATTTGCCACTTCTTTCTTTCAGCAGTTGTAGGGAAAACCATTCCTGATTTTGCAGAATTGAAAGAGTGAAGACAGAAAATGAGTGACTTTGAAAAATTCACTTTGTAGTAAACAAATTTCTTTTTTTCATATTGCAAATGGCATCCCCTACAAAGAAAACACAACCTTTTCTGTCACCCTCATTTCTTCTATGGATTTTATTGGCCAACTTTAGGGAATACTGAATGCAGGTGCTGCATGAAGAGTCACCCAGAGGAGTATAAGCAGCATTACATCTCGAAAGTGCTAGGTCACCATGAAAGGCTGGTGGCAGGTGTCTGCAGCTGTGTTAAATGCAACCCATTCTCCTCTTCTCAAAGTCAGAGCCTAAGAGCAAATCTGGGGTCTCATTCTCCTTGCAGATGAAGAAGATTGCTCGCAGACAGCAGCAGCAGCAGCAGCAACAGCAGGAGCAAGACCAGCTGGGCAACGCTCGCTTAGGGACTGGGAGAGGGAATGGTCGCAGCAGCAGGCAGAGTAATGATGATAGCGAAGGTGAGGAGCAGCTGTGCACTGTGGCAGCTCGGGGGGCAGCAGGCTGGGATGGATGAGATTGGTGGGAGTTGTATGTATTTGAGAGAGAATGTGCCCATGAACGTATTAGCAAAAAAGATACAGGCTGTACCCGAGTTGATGTGCAGACTGTCTATACACTGGGGTAAGAGCAAGCTAGAATAACTAAGCTGAGTTCAGCAAGACTCACGGGTACTCGTAATGCAGCGCAGAACTCTTCTTGGGAAGATGATGTTTTTTTCCTGTTACGTGTTTGTGCAGAGCCTAGCACAGTGCAGTGCTGATCCAGATTTAGACTGCCAGACACTGCTGCAGCAATGTGAATAGCATGTTATTGCAATATTCCTGTGGCTCGCTACATGCTGTGCATCCTCTGCTTCAACCCATCCCACTGATTATGTCCTTAGATGGTGCGAGTGTTCATGGCCTGGATGGGCTCATGGTCCCCTATCCCAGAATCCCCCAGCAGCAGCTGCTGCCCCTGGATCAGAATGGCTACAGCACAGACTTGTACAGACAAGGGCTTACACCACCCCAGCTGCCAGGAGACCATCTGCACCCCTACGGTAGGAGAGCGGTGTGGAGATTACCATTATCTCTGCATCAAGGCTGCATTTAAACAGTCCAAGTCATGAAAATCCAACTTTGTTGTTACTGATGATGATGAAGCCAGCAGTAGTGAACAGTTCCTGAACTTAGGTGAGGCCTAAGCCTCAGACTGAGCATTGCAAGGGCTGGGGAGTGAGGCTGGGGTCTTACTTTTGTCCAAGGTGAAATGTCTTGCTGAGGGAGGAAACAGTTAAACCTTCTGCTGGCCTTGTGGGTGGGGCTCACCTCATGCTGGGCTGGACCCTGCTCAGAGTTGACTGCCACTGCAGGTGAAACAGGGCCCTGTGGTTATTCTTTCTCTGTGCAACAGTGACACAACTGCCCCTTACAAGAAATGCTCATGCTACATTCACACTTACTTTCCTTTTCTTCCTCTTCTAGACTCGGAAGGAGTTTTTCACGACATGGACAGTGACAGCATCAGCCATCTGGGAGACTGCCTGCTGTCAACAGCTGAAGCCAACCTCCTCCAGGCCCGAGTAGGTAATCCCATTGACCGACTCTACTCCATGCAGAGCTCCTACTTCACATCCTGACCATAGAAAAGCTCCCAGCTCTTCACGAGTGTCTTGGATAAACACTGCTCCAAATTCTGAATAAGAGTAAGGGAGAAGAAACAAGACTGCAACCTTCAGAGACACTCATTGAACACTGCACAATGGAGGAGGTAACTGAGTTTGCCAAACATATAAGCACTAATTCATGGAGACTGTCCACACAGCCTGGAGGACTTTGGATTGCTTCTCTCCTTTTTTTTTTTTTTTTTTTTTAGCCACAAGTAGATGGATGGTATGATGTTGTTTAGTTGTAACTTTAGCAGTTTGTCCAGTGTTTAAGCTTTTGAGCATATGGCCTTCAAACAAAGACTGGTCAAGCTAACCAGAGTTGACCCTAGAAGCAGTAGGTCCTCTTTCCCTGCCAGCTATGTTTATTTAAGTCTTGGCTGCAGCTGAGCTGTTTGCTGTGCTGTTTTGCCCCTTTTCCTAATCCAGATGCAGGCTTCATGGGACAAGTTTAATTTTCAACAGTAAAAGCCAAGGTCCTGAGGCATCTCTAATGGAAAGAAATAGCAGTGCTCAGGAATCCACTTAAAAGAACAAAAAAAAAATTTATCCTCTGTCTTATTCAAGGGTATCAAGACAGGTGTAACACATCCGGAGTGTGCTCTCTACTGCCTTTATGTCCTCCTTTCTCTAAAGGAGCAATTTTATTCCCTTTATGGATGGAACAAAGACTTATCCTCACAAAACTACAATTGTCAGCCACACTACTGTTTCTTTTTCAAAATAGCAGAACAATTTTAGTCTAAAAATATTCCTACTAGAAAAGCCTTCCCCTATAACTTCTGTCTACATCAGAACTTCCTACCCTGACTATGCTTTCAGTTCACTGGAGGCATCTTAGCAGTCTGCTGCCCTCCAACAGGTGATGAAAGAAAGACATGGAGTTGCATTATCTCATGATGTGTCCATGCCAAGACATTTCACTCCAACAGGATACACTTGGTTTTTGCTTTGAGGGCATCTCAGGGGTGTCAACAGAATTCATCCAAGAGAAAGGCATGCCTTCTCTATGGGTAGAAAGGAACAATATATTTTCTCCATCCATCATGATGCTCTTCTGCATGGTGTAGTTGAGAGTTACAAGAAGCAGATGGGCACCAATGTGAGTACCCATTAAGGGTAAAACAGATAAGAGAGAGCAGAGAATGGAAGTCCGAGTTATTACCAAAAGGAAATTCTCTATTCTCCTGCCCAGGACCCAAATCTGGGATTTGGTTCTTCATCTATGTGAAGAAAAGCTGGTATTTCTACAAAGGACAAGGGTTCCCATGAGCCTACTTGCAGCATGCCAGCTAAAGGAATAAAGTCCTGCAGGACTCCTTCTATTGTCCGTTTGAACAGACTGACTGACTGGCAAATGACTCCAAAGGGAATTAAAGACCTATTTCTAAATCTTCATCTCAAGAGTTGGGTCCAGCAGTGTAACCACAGAAGCTGCCTGACTGATGTTGCTGTTTGTGGTGTTTTACTTCTAAGCCTGCACAGTCTTGTCAGTCTGATTTTAAAGATGTGCAGCCTCTCAAATTAAAAGGAAGAAATGGCTAATTATTGTTGGTACTGTGGTTATGGAGGAAGATACACAGAAACTATATAATCTTGGATGAAAGGAGACTCAATCCTGATGCATTTTGCTTTTTATCAGGAATTCTTCACCTTCTCAAGACAACTCATAGCGAACTGACATAAAGAATGATGTGTAACAGAACTGCAGCCCTTATAAAGCTCACTCCACCACTGCTTCACCTTTAATAAAGCTGTGTAAATGTGACACTTGCTGATGTGCAGTCACTTGCCCTTGTGTTTACAGAGCTGAATTCTGTAGTTGGACCTTCCTCTACTGTCAGATGTTTCTCCCCAGGTGGCAGCTCTGTAGCTTACAGACATTTTGACATTACTTTTCCAGAAGGAGGGGAGAACCTCTTGCAGAAACAGTAATTTATGACATATATTTATCTAGATAGATAAGTTCTAGGGTAGGCTTTACCCATTCATTCCAGACTAAGCTGCTGCAATTGGTTGATTTCCACCCTTGTTGCGTGGTCATCCACCCATAAGAAATGAGACTGAAAACTCCTAAAGCTGTACGTTTCTTTTGGTGGCTCTCGCACTAGAGAAGGTTTCAATTTAGATTAAATTTTAAGAAAATGTTACAGTAACTATGTGCAAATTTATGTTTTTTTTAAATACTGGAGCCAGCGTCAGCCACTGAAACCCCACCCTCTCTTCATTGTGATCTAGTGCTGTGATGTGCCAATGTGTTTTGCGTGTACATTTGAAAATAAAAAGCAGACTTGAAGTGGAAATCTGAAACTTGCCTCAGCACAGTCAGACAAACTGCACACACGAGTGGCCAGTGCAGACCACACCCATGCAAGCAGGTCCATCTATGTGAAGCTGCAGTGAAACCTGGCCCAGGCTTCTCAGGAGGCCAGCCCATCAGACCGTTACCTTTCCCAGGAACTAGGTATCCTGGAGCAATTGAGGAACTAGTGCTGGCAGCTGTTCATCCTTTAATAGAGAGTCAGCGAACTCAAAAGGAGGAGTTAGCTGCAAAAGGAACAGGAATCCCAACATGAATAAATATTCAAATATGGTAACTGTTGTGAAGAGCTATGCTAGACATGGAGCTACTGATGCAAAGGAGTCTGATATTTAAGTACAGTTCAAGTACAGAAGCCACTTATGAAATTCATTTCCTCTAACTAAGGAAGGAAATGAGCACCTGTTACAGTTGCTCTCCAGTTATGAGTCCAGATTCTGCCTGAAACAGGCACAGAGAGCTCTTAGAAGAGAAGCATCATTCAGAGGGACAGAGAGGCTTTTAGCATCAACTGTATAACCAGGTATCAGTTCAGTGACTGCAGGTGAATCTATTCCCCACTCTATTTCGCATCAGTAAGTCTTCTGTTTTTGCAGTGACAACAGACTTGGGGCAGATACTGACAGAAGTGTCACTGAGCAGCAGCTCTGATAAATGGGAAGAGCCAGAAGTAGCTTTGTGAGTGTGTGCTACATAATCCCTTGCATGTAATTGTGCAGAAGGGATCTGATCCTTTTGCACTCAAGGGATAATAAGTTGCACCCCAAAGCACCAACGAACATCAGTGAGTTAAGTCTACGGCTATCACAGGACTTGGAGAATGTTTACCTGTTAGAAAATAATACTACAAAGGGGCGAAGAAGCCCACTCAGCAGCAGAGGCAGGAACACAGAATCACATGCACTGTGAGCAACACTCACACTTTTTAGCTTTCCCATTTTGCTCTGCACTGTTGAGAGACAGAATTGTTCCCATCAAGCAGGGAGATGCAGATTCTTGGCTGGGACATATCAGTGTATTTGCTGAGAGAGAGAGTTTGGGAATCCCCATTGCACACTGAAATGCCCAGATGCATTTCTCTCCTATCTCTCCAGAAAGGAGAATAAAGGTGAATAAAAGTGCTAGAGTGACTATGAGACGAAAAGCACTCCCCTTTCTCCATCCAACTTCCCTTGTGTTTGCAAGTGACTCAGAATCATCTGGACAACAGCCAAGTAAAGCAAATGTGTGTGTGAATGGAATGTGGTTCTGCACAGCTCTCTGCCCTCTACAGTTGCCCATTTCAGACCTGGGCCTGCCAGCAGCACTAAATCTCTCCCTGTGACTACAAACACCAAAGGAACATGCTGATTTATGGTTCCTTTAAGTAAGAGAAGCAGAGTGTAAAATGAGAGTATTTTCTGGATGAAAAATTAAAGAGATGTTTTTGTTAGTTCCTCATTCTAAGATCATGTGTAATTTACCTTATTGGTTTTAAAGTTCCACTTGAAAGGAAAAGTGACATCAACAGGAGCTAAAGCAACAGGCTGAAAAAAATCCTGACCCACTTAACTTCATATTCTGAGAGACCTACCCCCCCCCCAAAAAAAAGAGGAAAAACAAAGAAAACAAAGCAGAGAATTACCTAAACTAATGATCCTGGGCTTTCTCTTAGTTAAGAATCTCAGAATACCTTGCATACATTAATTAATTATCCCTCATCACTCCTCATGCAATTAGGTGTTATTTGTTTCAGAGATGAGTAAGCAGAGACATAGAACACCACACAGACAGACAATGCAGAAGTCCAAACAGAAAAACTGGCATCCAGTTTGCTTAACCTCCAGCCAAAATGCACATATGACTGAAAGCCAAGTCCAGAACAATTAAAAGAGGAGAAAACATAGACCGTAGGAGATTTTTACCAAGCAGAAAGTAGGAAAGTCCATGCTAGAAGCCAAGTGATTTGAAACAAAACTACTATAGTGACATAAAAAGATTTTTGTGCAGATGAGGGATACTTTAGACCAATTAACACCCAAGTGAGAAGTCCTATAAAGGTTTATGACACTGCTTTCTTAACAGTTCTCAAGCATCTTAGAACTTGGTCCTTTGGGTTGTTCTTGATACTGCAGGCCTTGAATGCTTATTTCTAGTCTGTGTTTGTGAGGATGTGAGAGAACCAATCTATCTGAATCCTGGTCTAAATCTTTTCTTTTGTTTTTCTTTTTTTTTTTTTCTTTCTTTTTTTTTTTTCCTGAGTCTCCCACTCCAGGAAACATAACCTTATTCATTTATTGATTTCAGTCACCTGGCATTAATTTAGCTGAATCTCTCTGCAGCCTTTGGAGATAAAGCTGAACCTACCAGTTCAACTGACTGCCTGAGGACTTCTTCCCTTGTTCAGCCTGATGCCTGCCAGTAACAATCCTACTTCTAACAGCTTCCTGCACTTGTTTCTATGAGCTTGTCCTAACACTGGCTCTGAATTTGCATGCAATAATATCATAATTCTGTGGTACAGGAATGAAGAAAACACTTCTGCATTTTTAATTCTTGTTTCATTCTCAGGTTTTCAGAGGTCTGCCTAACCAATTTACACCTTGTGAAAGATACTGGAGCAATCAGTGCTCCTTTTAGGAAATGCTTTTATCACTGAATATGTTTCCAATTACAGGATCAGAAAGCAACAGCTGGATTTGGAAATAAAAGTTCTGTGTTGCCAAATCAGAGCACTAGGATGTCTAATATAGATCTCTGACACCCACAAGAGCCAATAGCTTATGCTTCAGGGCACTCGTCAGCCCTGTGTATCTGGCTTTGCCTTATTTCCAGCTGCTAACATGCATCCAAGCAAGTCAGAATCAGCAATCCTTCCCTCATATTTGTCAACACCAGCAATTGCTATAATTGTCACTCCAACTTTATCCCAGCAACAAGCAAGAACAGGTATCCCAGGAAGCTAGAAAGAAAAATAGCTGCAAAACTGCTGCTGCTAACATGCTTCTCACTTGGAAAAGGTCTTAGCCCCTCAGCTGTGCGAGTGAAATTGATTCATCAGGCAGTATTGTACATACAGCTACAGATTCCTTCAAGGCTAAGAATACAGCAAGAAAACGCTCCTTGAGCCTGCTAGCCATTATCTGGTAGATCCAGTTAAAGGAAGATTGCTGGTGTTTCCTTCACGTCATAAAAGTATCTTGTTTCACTTTTCACAAAGGTACTTGACAAACTTGGTAAGGCTACAAATTGATTTACAGCAGAAGACCTAGTAAACTGGGGAAGGCAACAATTTCAAGTAGTGGCCACCACCACAATAATTCCCTCTAAGGGAATGTTCTGTCCTGCTTCTATGCCATATGAAGTAATGTTACATTTGTCTAGTGAAAGATGTGAGAACATTCTTTATTCAGAATTAAAGCTGCAGAAGTAATTTCTGTCCTTGATTGCACATGGGAACAGGATAGAGCAACATCTCTCATCTGCCTCTCCTACCTCTCCCTAGTAACAGCTAAACTGAATGCTGTGAGTTTGGCTCCTCAATGGCAACAGCATGTGCCTGGCGTATCAGTGGTTAATGTGTTATACTGAGCAAGTAATAACAGAGTAACTCAGGCTCCTGAGAAGGAGGAGACATAACTGGGCTTAAGAGGGGGCCCAGTGCACCTTAAACATAATGAAAAATGACTTTTCTGCTGACAGCCTGACATTTCAATACAATGTCAACAACATGTAAAGCACCTTCACTCCTGTATAACAGCATCCTTCATAAAGCTGTTCACACCACAGACATTTATGACTAATCAGGTGTGGTATAAATAATCTTAAGAGACAGACTAAAAATAGATTTCCCCTCTTTTTGTGGTAGGAGGTGCCTCCTCTCTAAATTCACTTCGAAGCAAAGCTACCATTGTCTTTTCCCTCAACTTTCCTGTCAGTAGATGAAACAGCTCTTCACGTATTTCCATGCACAGCATTTTACAGGAGAGAAACAAAGCACTCTCTGCAAGGGTGCATATATGTTGTTAGACATGACCCCAGCATCTAGGTATGTAACAAATCCCATCACTGCTGAAATGCAGTCACCTCTATGAGACAGATGACAGCAGCATTGACAGCTAGCATCATGCTTCAGGCTCTGATAGAAGCTGGAACAGATGAACTTCAATCTGCTGCCCCTCTCCCCAAAGGAGTTAAACTCTGCCCAACTGCAGAATGGCGAGTAATGTTTGCCAAACACCACACGCTCAAAAGCAAAAGCTTGGACTCACGCCTGGCTGAAACACGAACAAGGATCAGCGTGTCCTGGGCAGGGGGTATGAACCCCCTGGGAACCAGGTCAAAGCCAAGTTTCCTGGTCCAGGCCTCACCCTCTCTTAGAGGTACAAAAGCCTCATAGTAAAAATATAGCAAAACTACACTAGACTTTCAGACAAAGACTCTGCTGATGCTGTACACAATATAGTTTCTGCATGTGGTTTGTGCAGCACATTTTGGAAAAGGTTTGGTTTATGGTCCCCTATCACTGTTCTGAAAGTCAAAGTTCCTACTCTCAGCAGCAGCAAAGCCTTTGCTCTCAAGCATAGTAGATGCTGCATTTGTATAACTAGGTTAGAGAAGGCTCATCTCTCCTCCTTTTTCATCTGGTCTGCAAGTATCCCAAAGGATTTTTCACAGTTTACGAAGGCCCAGCTTCCCCTGGCAGAGTTCTCAGTCCCACTTAACATACACCACATTAAATGGAACTATAAAGATTTTCTGACACTGGCAGACAGGAATAGATCTAGTTTGCAGTGCCTTGCAGCTCTCCCTCTGCCATCAGCACATGCAGTTGGAAGATGCTCACAGGTCTCATGAGTCCTTATTCTTAATTCATTCCTCTGAAGGCAACCTAATGTTCCTCGTATTGTTTTAATTTTCCATTAGTTACAGTCCAGAAGCACTCTCTCCTTCCACCTGGGCTCTTTGTTTCCCCATATAAGAATACTGGTGGTCACCCCCCAACACTTTGCTTCTAAAGAGCCCTGTTTGTTGTGCTCTTGATAGAGCCATCAGGTTTCGTGCAGTGCTCTGAAGTTCACGGTTATTGTGCCGTCTCCGCTGGCAGGAAGACTCCCTCTGCCGGTTCTATAACAGCACAAGGCACCGAGCTACAGCTCGTCACAGCATCTCCCAACAAAGAAAGTTTTCAGGTGAATCAGGCTGGGACCTTAACAGATCCCATCAAGAACTTTCACTGTAGTCGGCCCAGGTCAGAAAGCAGCTCCCATCACCAATAGGCAAAGCCAGATCTGGCTTTTGAGCTTCAACCCCCCCTCCCTTTTTTTTAATTGGGGGGAAAAAAATCATTGCAATTAATACCAAACAAACTGTTGAAGAATACAGGCTGCAGAAACAGAGATAAGGTCTACTTTCAGCCTTCTGTTCTTATTCAACCATATCTGCAGATTGCTGCAGATTCTTTAGTACCACTTCAACACATTTCTTTATTTACTTATGATGTTGCTAAGAACATGGGGCACCAGCAGGCAAAACCCACCATTAACAGCACTCTGTAGAAGTCCTGACGGATCAGGAATGTTCCGATATCCTGACCAGAATCCAGCTGTTTGTTGAAGACAAGTGTGAACAGAACCAAGAGAACCACCTCACAAGACATGGGTTGTGCTCCATTTTTCAGAGGAAAAAGAAACAAAGCGAGTATGGGAATGATACTGCAGAATACAGAAAAAATTTTCATTCATTCCTGAAGATGAATTTTAATTCCAAGGATCCCCTATGAAAAAACAGCACAAATAAAAAAATTCAGCTAGGCTTTGTGTGTCTGCAGCACCCTATTTATGAGGTACATGGGAGTCTGTAACATTCAGGCCATTTCCATTTGCTCAGTAACATGTTACTTATGTCAGTGTTGCTCTGTAGAAGTTTGTAAGATATTCAGCAGTGTTCAGTGTTACAAGCTGACCTACCTCAACAAACTCATTCTGTATACAGTACTATACAAAACAGGTTGGTTAACATAGTTGGATGAGAATTATGACTTTAAGTCGCACAACTGCTTTCATCCAGAGCAATTTACTGCATGGTTATCAGCTCAAGCCAGTACTAAAAAAAGACCAAGCAGTTACCCTCAGACACCCATTCAGAAGCCTTGCAGAAAAAAGCTGTTGCATTCACTTCCATAATGACTATACACATATGAAACACTTCCCATGACAACCCATGTCCCTGGATTACCACACCTTTAGCAGATGTACTTACTGGTTGTGTTTTATATCTTTTTGTGAGGAGATTAGGGCAGAATTTATGAAGACAAAAAGGGAAAAAAGAAGGGCAAGAAACACAGGCCTATGTGTATTCCAGACTGTAATGTCCCCACTCCAGCTGTTCAAGTTAGCAGCTCCCAAGCAGATGTGGTGCATGGAGGACATCTGTGAACACGGAGGCTCTGGACTGCAGATTCAGGTGAAAATGAGCCCCTTCTGCAACATGATGCTCACCTCATGTGGACAGCTTCACCTGATCGGCGCAGAGCAGGAACCGGTTGACGTGCTCAGTGCAGTTCACGACAGAGGCTTGGTTCTCCTTCAGACACTGCTCAAAGGCGGCGAAGGGCTCGGCACAGTCCTGCCGGATCTGCTGCACGATCGGGCTGCGAGACAGCACAGGGCCCTCAGCTCCCCGCCGCCGCGCCCCGGCAGGCCAACCGGCCCGGCCCCGGCTGCACCCCCCGCGGCCGGCGGCCGGCGGCCGGCCCCGCTCCCGCCCGCACTCACTGGGCGGCGGCGCAGCGGGACATGCTGACGCGCAGGCTGTGGCAGTCGCTCTGCCAGGAGGCAGGGCTGGCAGCCACGCACCGCCCGTACTGCTCCATCTCGCTGCGGCAGTAGCGCGCCGTGATCTCCAGGGCCGCCTGCCTGCAGGACGACAGCACGGTAGCGCGGCGGCGTGAGCCAGTCGCGTCCGGTTCGAGCCGGTCCGGTCCACCCCTCCCCCTCACCCCTTACTCACATGGCACCCGCCGCCGCCGCGCCAGCCCCGCGCTGCCTCTGCTGTGCGCATGCGCGGCCGCCGGCGCCCCGACACGGCGGCGCCGCCACCCCTGCGCCGGGCTCCCGCCGGCCACTGCGCAGGCGCAGGGTTGCCTCGGGCCCGGCGCCACCGGAAGCGGAAGCGGCCTGATGCCAGGCGGTCTCCGCAAGATGGCGGCGGCCGGCAGCGCTCCGGGCGCCGTGGACGAGCTTGTCTCGACAGTGACGCTGTACCGCCGGCGGCCGCGGCTCCTCCACGGCACCGTGCTGCCCTTCGTGGCAGGGCTCTACCCGGCCTGGCTGTGGCTGTGGGGGCCGCGCGTGTGGGCCGCCTGGGGGGAGACGGGCGCGGGCCGCGCGCCCCCCGAGGCCGCGCTGCTGGCGCTCGCCGCCATCGGCGTCGCGCACCTGCTGACGGCGCTCTCGGGACTGTGGTCGGTGCACGCGCACTGCGCGCTCACCTGCGTGCGGGTGAGTGCGGCGGCAGCGGCCGGCCCCCGTCCCCCCGGGGGCTGCTGGCGATGCGGGTGCGCTCAGTGTCCGGGGGTGCGGACCCTGCCCCGAGCGCCGCGCCAGCTCTTCCTTCCTGAAGCAACCATTGTAGCTTGTTTTACCGGCGGTTATGCGTGCCCTAGCTGCAAGTCGCTTATTGAGTACAGTTCCTTTGCTGGGGGGTGTGAGTTCTACGGCAATCCTCGTTTGTGGATGAAATGTGTTAGTCAGAGAATCCTTGCATCTCACAGTGGCTCTGCAGAAGCCCCGGCTGAAAAAAATCTATTTGCATGCATTAATGTGATCCAGCAAAGATTCTTCTTGAGTCTTACTGAATTTCAGGGTCTGTAATCTGCTTTATGTAGCATATGCTGTTTGTGTTTCAGGAACCTAGTCCTAAGAAAGCCACATTGGCCAAAGTTGTGCCAACTCCAAATAACGGATCTGTAGAACTAGTGCCACTCCATAGAGATCAGGTAAGGATATGGTTGCTGCAAACAGAATTAGCATGTGTCACGTGCTTGGGAGCTGTTTTATGTAAGACCTTTCAGACCAGATCAGGCAAGGTCTTTAGGCTGCAGTTTCTTATCTTTTAACTTAAATACTTAGGGAAAGTCAGCTGTAGTCAGTCACAGGTGGGGACATTAGAGATTGCATAGCGTTTCTTATTGCATGTTATCATGGGCAGTGATAAAAGAGCTAGAGATGGAAGTGATTGGTTGTTTCCACTAGTTTTTTTCCTTCAGCTCAAGTAAGGTCTTTGGCATGTGTTCAGCTGCTTTTTTTCTCCTCTCTGTGCAGGGTGAGGATGGGCAGGAAGCTCTCTCATTTGAATTTCAGAAAATTAAATACTCATATGAAGTAGATGGTAAGAAACAGTTCCTTCCTGTAGCTTTTCCTGTGGAACATCCCCTTTCTTATTACCAGAATGCCCGAGGCTATCAGGAGGACAAAGATATCCGAGCAGCTGAGAAGAAATACGGTACAAACAAGTAAGTTTTCCAGGCACAGGTCTATTTGCCAGAGTGGAAGAGGTCCAAGATGGCCCAGTGTGTCAGAAATGAAAGTTGTAGAGATGGAATGGCAATCAGTGCTCTGTTTTTTTAAATGCTTACTGCCAGCACTTCTTTCTCAGGTGTAAGAGCCCTCTAAGGACAGAGAACAGTACCAGGGCAGGGCAGTTTCTCCAGAGTGGGCTTAGATGGAAAGCAATTCCAGTGTTTGAAAAGAAGAGAAAGATTGTATGTAGATATTTTGGAGTAAAACCTGGTCTTGCACCAGAGGCTGTAGATGTTTTTGGGGGGTTGGGCTGTTGCTGAGAAAACTGAACTCTTGGGTTAATAAGGATTCAATTCTTTCTCAGGGCTGAGATGGTGGTGCCAGAGTTCTTGGAACTCTTTAAAGAAAGAGCCACAGCCCCATTCTTCGTCTTTCAGGTAAAACAAACAGCTGTAAATACTTTTCCATGATAAGAATTCATTGCAGTCCTGGTTTGAGACTCAAAAATCAGCCGACAGCTTTCTAATACCAAGAGTAGTTGCTGTTCTTTCAGTGTGATATTGGGGTCTTAGCTGATTGTTGCAGGAGCAACCTTGTTTCCTCCCTCATAGGTTATTGTGATTTTCTGTTTTTACAGCTTGGGAGAATTGAGTACATAGTAATCCAGCTGAAAACATCCCTGAAAACTGAGGGCTTTTGTTTTTTGAATGAGATAGATGTTAGAATGACTTCCACATCATGTTCTCCTTACTAGGTGTTCTGCGTGGGTTTGTGGTGCCTGGATGAATACTGGTATTACAGTGTCTTCACCCTCTCCATGTTAGTGGCATTTGAAGCTTCTCTGGTCCAGCAGCAAATGAGGAACATGTCAGAGATTCGAAAAATGGGCAACAAGCCATACATGATTCAGGTAATCAGAATCAGAGAGGAAAGAGTCATAAACATAAGGCCGTCTGAGAAATTGAGGAGTTAGCAGTGCTTGGTAAGAGACCCTGGAAATGAGAAAGATACTTTTACACTGGCTGTCAAATGAGGCAGAATCCCCTTTCTAAAAGGGGCAGAACTTGAAAAGGTAGGGAGTTGGGAAAGTAGAGGAAAAAAGACTTTGGGCTTTTTCCTGTCCCTTTCTTTCAAGTCCAGCTGTTCTGTCCAGTACATACTTAATACATTCTTGCTTATTTAATTCTAAGTTTTTGATCTCTTGCTTACAAGAAAATACATTTAGATCAGTAAGAATTACCGTATTTATTCTGTACAACTTCTTTGTACGATTTTCTTTTGGCGAGGGAGGGCATTAACATACATTTTTTAGTATTGCAGTCTTTTTGCCTGGCGTACTGTCATTTTTTACCCATCTTTTTTACTCTGATCCTTTTCTACTACATTGACACATGCAAGGCTTCTCAAAGTGCTTTTGTCCACAGGTTTACAGAAACCGGAAGTGGCGCCCCATTTCGAGTGATGAGATTATTCCAGGGGATATCGTTTCCATTGGTATGGCTTGCGTGATGTTCATAAACAAGTGCTCTTCTAAAATCAGATTCTTTCTAGTGTGTTAACTTGCACAGTGATTTGAGTTAGGTATTAAATTGCAATAGTCTTGATTGAATGCTTTTGAGGACTTCGTTTAGTTCATAGATGTCACAATTTAAGGATCCATGAAATGGATCTCTTGGACTTTCTAGCTGTCTTGAAGGTATGTAGATACCCAGATAAATCAGCCTCAGATTCCTACTTCAGCTTAAGATTTTGAAGTTGAAGAGTTCCCTTTCTCCTGACAATATCTTCTTAGAATGAAAAAGGGAAAGGCAGGTCTCTGTTTTAACTTTGTTCTCATTTTTTAGGTTGTATTGTCCCAGGATTTGATCGTAGTCTTCAAAGTTTGAGTGGCAATGAGAACTAAATGACCTGATCTTGGAACTGTCCTGGTCTTAATATGAGTCTTGATAACCTTCAAGCCCTTTTAGTTCTCAGCAGTGCTTTTGTTTTAGTGGATATGCTGTGGAGTTGTGTGATAGACTCAGCAACCCATGAGAGATTTGCCCTTCAGGAATCTTCTGTATTCAGCTAAACTGAAGGAGAACTGTGTCCTGCAAGACAACTAGCCAAGCAATAGTCACTCCTGCCTCTGAGCGTCTTCTATTTAATTGCAGGCCGATCTCCTCATGAAAACCTAGTGCCATGTGATGTGCTGCTGTTACGTGGAAGGTGTATTGTAGATGAAGCTATGCTGACAGGAGAGTCTGTACCACAGATGAAGGTCTGTGTGAACTGTTCTCTATACTGTCGCTTCATAGCAACCTGGAAAAGTAAAAACATTCAAGCCACTGCAGCATTTGCAAGTGGAAATTAATCTATTGTGTAAATGCTGACCCAGGGAAGCTGGCCTGCCTGTTATTGGCTCCCTACCAGTGATTGATAGTCTCTGGTAAATGAGAAACAGAATGTCTGTTTTGCCTGGCTGTGTGTATAGCCTTTAGGCCTGAACTGCATCTGGTGGGCATGGCATTGTCCTCCTACTCATTCCCCAGTCTGGATTCCTTTGGCTAGTCAGACATAGGAGGAACAAGTGTTAAGTACTTCGGAACCCTGAATCCCGCTTGTTTTTGTGCCAGTGGGTGGCTTAAAAAGGATAAAGTGATGCCTACGGAGTCTCCGTTGCTGAATTCAGTGTGCCAGGGGTGAACAAGTCCCCTGAAATGAGAATTTTCATGGGTGCCAGGCTCTAAACCCAGACTGATCAGGAGCTGAATGGCATGTTAACATCTAGATTCAGTTCAGGCGACCTCTGGCTGAAGTGGAGCTGAGAGCATCTCATTTGGAATAAGAACAGAAAGGAACACTTGAAATTTACTTGTTGACAGCTGACTGTGCACAGGCTGTGAATTTGAGACCTAAACATTGTCATGCAGGAGCCGGTGGAGGATCTCAATCCAGAGCACATCTTGGACATGCAGACAGATTCCCGGCTGCACATCATATTTGGAGGAACAAAAGTGGTGCAGCACATTCCACCTCAGAAAGCCAGCACAGGACTGAAACGTATGTATTTGTCCAAGTTTACTCTGAGAGGGCGTATTTTACACTCACAGATTCATTTTAGGTTGCTTGATGCAGCTTTTGTATGGGGTCGTTGAGTCAGTCTCCTTGGCTCTGTTGCTAAGAGTTTTCTGTGATTATTAGACTTGTGTGATCTTTTACCAAAGGTGACTGTGTCCTCTGGTAAGGATGAAGCCTGAAGTGTATTTTGTCTTTAATAAGCCCATAAAAGATTTGCGATGAGCTTACTGACCTCATTCATGCTCACATTCCAGCTGTTGATAACGGATGTGTGGCATATGCTCTGAGGACTGGTTTCAACACATCTCAGGTAAGATGAGACAGAAAGCACGTTCACATTAGTGATGTTGGTTGCATTGTTGAGTGCTTTACTGTAAGGAAATCCTTATCATATAGAGCAGTGAGGAAATACTAGTTGGGGCATCATTTTTTTTTCCTCTTCCAAACTAGCAGGTAATTTTGAGTTAGGTTTCAGGCATTCTGTTCTTTGCATCAAACATCAGACTATTTGTCTAACACAGAATTCTGGGAGTTGGGATTCAGGGTTTCCATTGTGACTGGCTTTGCTGCGAATATACTTCAGCTCCTAGTTACTCCTGTTTGTGTAATAATGATTTGTCAGAAAAAGTGATAGAGTATGTTTGTACATGCTAGAGATGTGAACGTATCTTCTTGAAAGCCAATTGAAAATTCAAGACTACTTACAAAGAGGCTAATCATGGATGGTTTCAGGCTGCTATACAAAGAAATGAGAATAAGTTTAAGGCTGTGGCACCAAAGCACCAGACTATAACTTTAAAATCGGACTTACATATTTTTAACAAAATACTGCATGCTACAGAGATGGTTTCTTGCACTGAAGACTGTTTTCCTCAGGGGAAGTTGCTACGTACAATCCTCTTTGGGGTGAAGAGAGTGACAGCCAATAACGTAGAGACCTTCATTTTTATCCTGTTTTTGCTGGTCTTTGCCGTTGCTGCTGCCGCATATGTCTGGATTGAAGGTGAGCCTTCTTTTCACATCTTCTAGCTCTCTACGTAGGGCTTGTAGCAAAGCTTGTGGGAAGGACAGTTGACATAATTTGTGAGACTTAAAATAGCTGGGTTGGGCTGCCCCAGTAGTGTAGGGTCCCATGCTGCATTGTGCATGTTTTTCTTGCCCTCCCAAGGTTGTTCTTAGGTAGGTGTACTCCTTCGCATTACTCATCCTTATTCAGTGGAAAACACAATCTGAGGATGAGAAGGTACAGGTCTCCTATCTCATTCTGTAGGCACCAAGGATCCAAGCAGGAATCGTTACAAGCTCTTCCTGGAGTGTACTTTAATACTGACTTCAGTTGTTCCACCTGAACTTCCCATTGAACTCTCTCTGGCTGTCAACACTTCTCTCATTGCCTTGGCCAAGCTCTGTAAGTACCAAGCCTAAAAACAGGGGCAAGAGTAGGAATGTTTTTTTGCATCTGGAACTGTGAAGACATTGGCTGTGGATAAGCCTACAAAATTACTGCAGCCTCCTTTGTTTCTGCACAGTGACAATAACTGACATGGGTGTTGGAGATGGGGTGTGTAAGGGGGGGATAAAAACCCCAAATACAAGAATGTAAAAGGCATATGCTTTGAAATGAGTCCTAAATCAAGTGCATGAGGGAAGATAACTGAACCAAGATTTTGGCATGAAAGCCTGCTTGTTCAAAAGTTGTGTAATTCTGCAGTGAGTAGATTCCTAATTGTGGATTAGGGAGGTGAATGGCTTCTATGCTTGATTACTTCACTGTTACACTTTGGTGTCTATTCTGGTTTCAAATGCCAAAAACATTCAGACTGGAGGTTTTAGTGTGCTTTAAATAAACTGCTCTAGCTGAGCACCATGCTTATGGCTTCTGTGTTGTGATAAAGGTCACTGAGCATTCTGTCCTTGTTTTGTCATAGCTGATCTGTCATGAAATTTCCTCTCCTCTCTTTTAGACGTGTACTGTACAGAACCCTTCCGAATCCCCTTTGCTGGCAAAGTTGAAGTTTGCTGTTTTGACAAAACTGGCACATTGACCAGTGATCACCTTGTAGTGAGAGGAGTAGCTGGGCTCGGGTAGGTCCTGGGGTATTTTCATCATATTCGATGATTTGCCATGTTCTGAGCTCTGGGCACTGTGGGAATTCTTTAGATGCAAGTGAAATGCTAGTCAATGGGGAAAGAGGAGATAACCAGAGGTTCAGAGAGTAAAAGAAGTGGACTGAATTGAAAGAGGAAATGTTGGTTAGTCTCTGTAGCCACAACACTCAGAAGAAGAGCTTATAGCCACAGCACTTACGACTTAATTGTCTTGGAGGATTTCTTACATAGGGTTTTTATGTATTTGAGATCTTTGTTGCCTCCCTGTGCAGCAGCATCCTGCCCTCTTGTTCCACTACTGTAATACTATCTATCTTGAATGGAAGATGCTGTAGCAGAAAAATCTCATGGCTATTTGATGCTACAATTACCCAAATTTGTTATTTAAGGCCTCTACTTTAAGTGTTCAGCTTGAATCAGGTTTGCTTTGGAGGACTGACAAAAATTTTTGGCTTTGGCTCTTTTTGCAGTTGAGACAGTGCCAGGTTTCCTATAGCTTTGATGTTGCTATGAGAAGCTCTACTGTTTACTATATTCATTTTTTTTTTCTCCTTGGAAAATATCCAGAATTCGTCTGAGATAGTGTGAATGGCCTTTCTGGGCATATTAACACGGGCAGTCTTTTTGTGCTGCAGGGATGGAAAAGAAGTGACACCAGTATCTGACATTCCGGTAGAAACCCACCGAGCAATTGCTACTTGCCACTCACTTGTACAGTTGGATGATGGAACGTTGGTGGGAGATCCATTAGAGAAGGCGATGTTGATGGCTGTGGACTGGACCCTGACCAAAGGTAAAAGCAGTTTCCAGCTCCTCTCTGCTCTTAAGCACAAGTTTGTACCTGAACCCTGTTATGCATCTTGATTTTTTTGGTGGTGATAACAGTGCTTTTGTCAGTTCTTCTGAGTATGAAATAATCTGTGGTATGGAGATTTTCTGTGCCTCATGCTGGCTTTTTGCAAGGAGTGAATTCCATCTGGTATGACGCAGAAGTGGTTTGGGGCGGTGGAAATCCTTGCACTGGATGTCGGTGGGACAGTAAACAGTAAAAATCTATTCTCAAGGCTGCAGAGATACTGCATTCTGCAGCTGGTATGCTCAGGTTGGTTTCTTTTGGTTCTGATTACTCAGGCTCAGTAAAATCAGGGTGTGACTAGCTAGTGCATATCACAGTAATAGAAGCATGACAATGTGGGTTTTAGCATGGTCTGTGCACAGTCTCTCTGGAGGGTTTCTCCTCTGCTTGCTTGGCTTCAGCAGGTGCAGGTAACTAAAGAAAAATCTTTCTAAGTTATTGAATGTGTGTCCCGCTGAAACTCATGCTGTTGTGTTTTTGGCTCCAGATTTTTACTTGAGATAATACATGCTATAAATGTACCTTCATGCTATAAATATACCTTCAATCTGCTGTGTAACTGATTGGATGGCCTATATGCATCAGTACAAATAGCTATGTCCCTTAGTTCTTGAGAAGAGAACTTTCAGCTTTGCATGCTTGTATCTAAGGAGAGGAAATCTCGGTGACCTGTGGGTTACTTGTGACCCAAAGGGAGTAATGGTTGCTTTTGATACCGAGAAACCTTTCAGGATTTCCTGATCTGTTTGTTTCCAGATGAGAAAGTTTTCCCCAGAAGTATTAAAACTCAGGGACTGAAAATTCACCAGCGCTTTCATTTTGCCAGTGCCCTGAAAAGAATGTCTGTCTTGGCGTCGTACGAGAAGATTGGCTCGACTGATCTCTGTTACATTGCAGCTGTGAAAGGGGCCCCAGAGACGCTGCACAAAATGGTGAGCTTGGCTCTCTAAGAGAGGAAGGGCATTCTCTAACGTGTGCTCATGCCCCTAAACCTCTACTCGTTATTCCCGAGTCTGGAGCCTGGATAATATGGGGATTTTATTTCTGCAAAAGAGTACCACCAACCCATGCCTGAAAACAGACTCCACTGAGGATTTTCAGTTTAGTCCCAGGGAGGTCTGAATATTTCACTATATGAGTTCCATTGCTGTTGCTTCTGCTGACAGCAGAAGGATGGATAGGATGGATTTGCTCTTTTGCCATTGATGGTGAGGGACCTCTCAAAGATGCTTCTTTCCCCCTTCAGCGTATTTAGTGGGAAATACTGAAATGTGCTACTAATATGCTAATTGTGTATGGAGTTTTATTAATTTGACACCTTTCCCCAATGCTTCTCTAGCTGGCTCAGTGCCCGAGCAACTATCACACAGTCCATACGGAAATTTCACACGAGGGGGCAAGAGTACTGGCCCTTGGCTACAAAGAACTGGGGCATCTCACTCACCAGCAGGTATACCTCTCTGTTTAAGTCTTGACATTCAGCAGCTGTTAAAGGAAATGTGGGTGGCATGAGCAGGGCTGGGAGGGAATCTTGGTCAGTTGGTGGATGCCAAAAGTTGCAATAGCTATGTTACTTTTAAACTCTGAATCTTCTGAGAAGATTGCAGCCTCTGCATTCTGCCCTCAGCTTTGTCTTCCTATGCTACATTGATAGATACTTCTGTTTCCCTGTATGTAAACCAGAGTCAACTCTTCCCTTTCAGCAGCTGAAGAGGCTTAGCACTGAATTCGGCTGTGAAAGTTTTTGTATGTGGGGATGGGGAAGTATAAATATTCTAAGGGCTGTGTCTGTGGTGCTTTATCCCAAAGAAGCCTTTCTTGTAGAGCAGCTGGGGACAGTCCGGAATTTTTCCGTTCACCTCAAAGCACCAATTGTGTTTCCAATTGATGCTTTGACTGCAAGGATGCACCTATGGGAAGGCAGGATTTTTGCTATGAAGCAGCAGGTAATGCTCCAGTATACTGCTCTGCTTTGGCAGGTGCGAGAAATGAAGCGTGAAGCTTTGGAGTGCGATCTTAGATTTGTTGGGTTCATTGTGGTTTCCTGTCCTCTCAAAGTTGACTCCAAATCAGTCATCAGGGAGATCCAGCATGCATCACACCATGTAAGTGCCAGCAGCATTTTAGCCCCTCTGGAAGCCATTGCATTAAGAATGTGGAATTTCGGTACCAGGAGCCTTTGTGGAGCGAGGATAAAAGGCTTCTCCATGGTAAAGGTGGTGATGCCTTTTGAATGTGCTGTTACTTTTGCAGTGGGATTTGCCTTGGCCCACAGAGAAAGCTTTCTGAACAAGGTGCTGCATAGAGCTGCATCTTATAAGGGTGTCACTGGCACCTCACTGTGATGTGACACTTGTCTACCCAGAATTGATTTGATATCTCTTGCTTCCCCCTCAGGTAGTGATGATAACAGGAGACAATCCTCTCACTGCCTGCCATGTGGCCCGGGAACTCTATTTCCTCCAGCGGGAGCATACCCTCATTCTGCAGCCTCCTGTAAGCAAAGGTAACTGATCCCATGCACTAAGCAGGCTCTGTATCTTGGAAGAGAGCAGCCAGAGAACTAGGGCACTGCATCAAAGCCAGCTGCTTGCTATTAGTGTGGCTCTTTGATGCTGATAATGGAAGTGACTCACCTGCTTTCCAGAGTCCTGTCTAACCCTCTCTTCTCTGGCTTTGAATACTGTGAGAACTGTGTATGTTTCTCTGCCAACTCATAACTAAGCTTTATGAGCACCAAAATAACAACAGCTTTAATGCCTCCTCCTTGTGTGGCATCAGAGGCTGGAGTTGACACAGTGCAAGTGGGATCATCTATCAGTTCAATGTAAACCATGGTGCAGCCCTGCCATGCAGGGAAGCTGAGAGCAATGTTACTGACTGCCAGTGCCTGCAGAGCTGGAAGGACATGAGTCCACATAAAGACTATAACTAGATGAGAGGTGAGAGTGTCACAGACACTGGTCTGCTGTCTTTGTCATGGTGCTTGATGTCCATAACAGTGAGGGGCTGCCAACAGGGTTAGTGCACGCTGTGTAGCTGGGAGCATTTCTCATGGCCAGGCACCTCACTGGCATGTTCATGTCAAACCCGTGCTGTTCTTTCCAGACTCCAGCTGGCAATGGCAGTCCATTGATGGTGCTGTTGTGCTCCCCATCTTTCCAACCACCTTGCAAGAGCTGACACAGCAATACGACCTGTGTGTTACTGGGGAAGGTCTCTCTCACCTTCAGTCTGTGAACAGGCAGCAGATGCTGAAGCTTATACCACACATCCAGGTGTTTGCCAGAGTGGTCCCAAAGCAAAAGGTGAGAGATTGCAGCTATTAGTATATCCAACTTTTGCGGGGTTCCCAGCAGGGCTTACCTGGTGTCTGGGAGCAGCATAGATGCTGGTGCACGATTAATGCTAAGGCTGTTTTCAGCGAAGGCGCATAACCTCTTCTGATACCCAAGCTAGCAGGCAGCAAGCACCAGAGCTCAGAGTGTGCCACACTGTTATCCTAAAGCATCTTGAGCTTGGTGAACCTTCTGGAGTTTGGGTGTCAGGCCAATGAATTCTTGCAGAAAAGAAGCACTTGACCAAGACACTTGCTCTCCAGGGATGTGCTAGGCTGAAGATCAGTATAGTTTCGCCACTGTCAGGTTCTTGTGTCCAGACTGTGCTGTATCAGAACACAAAGACTGTTGATTCTGACTAGGCAATTCTTGTTGCAGGAGTTTGTGATCACTACTTTGAAAAGTCTGGGCTACACCACGCTGATGTGTGGGGATGGAACCAATGATGTTGGAGCTCTGAAGCATGCAGATGTGGGTGAGTCCAAATGCAGGATGCTCACGTGCCTGAGTTGTGTTAGTGTTCCTAAACACAAAGTTGATACTCATTTCTCTGGTGATTTGGGGACTAGAATTGGTTAGGATTGATCTAACTTCATCTGGTAGCAGAAACTAACATAAAGCAGAACGATGTCTGTGATAGTGGAATATTGGGTGTGTGCGCTCAGTGCAGTCAGGTCTTGAAGGATTTGGAAGAGGAGCGTGTGCCAGTTGTGAAGCTGAGTGATGCTGGTAGAATACTGGATGTGTGCACCAGCAGGTAGCATGAATTGGCTGTGAACACATTTTTCTGGAAGAGAGATTCTTCCTAATTCTCCTGAGCTTTGACTCAGGAAGTGTAACATGTCTGAACTCCCGTCTGGCTCCAGGAGTAGCTGGCAGCGGGGATTCCTACTTGGTGAAAATGCTTTGCCAGTAAAGGGATTACAGCGCTTTTCCCTGCAGCTAATGTTTTGGTCTTAACAGGAGTGGCACTGCTTGCAAATGCTCCTGAGAGACTGCCTGAACGGAAGAAGAGACCTCGAGATGGAGCCAGTGATGGCAGGCCAGCTTTGCTGCCAATGGGAAGTGGGTCTGTGAAGCCCACCTCCCGTGGTGCAAAGCACAGAGTTATGTCCCAAAGAGAGGAACAGCTGGCCATCCAGAGGGTTTGTAACTAGATCTGCCTGTGCCCATTCTTGGATTTCTGGGGGTTTAAAAGCCATTTAATTTACTCTTGCTCTTCTTTTCTCCTCTGGTTCACTGTTAATTCATGAGAACTGGAAATGGCAGGATGTACTGGGAAAAACTAGCCTTACTGCTTGTTATCCTGAAGTGACAGAATGGATTTGATCAGAGGAGATGCTGCTTTTTCAGACAGCCATCAAGCTAATGCTTCTAAACATGAAGGTTTCTCAATGCCATCTTGGAACGGTGGTGTGGGAGAGGATAGTATGATATTCTCTGAGTCCAAGTTGTGATAGGGGGTTAGGTTTAGCTCAGTTGGTTAGAGTGTGGTGCTAATAATGCCAAGGTTGCGGGTTCGATCCCCATACGGGCCACTTGTTTGAGGGTTGGATTAGATGATCTCCAGAGGTCCCTTCCAACCTCACCAATTCTATAATAGCAAAGTGTGTATGTATTTCTGTCTCTTATTGCCCTGCAGGAGCGAATCAATCAGGTCTTGAAAGATTTGGAAGAGGAGCGTGTGCCAGTTGTGAAGCTGGGTGATGCCAGCATTGCAGCCCCTTTTACCTCCAAGCTTTCCTCCATTCAGTGCAGTAAGTGCATGGTGGCAATTGAATAGTTGTTGTGGATCTACAAGTGTACAGATTCCCAAATAAATCAGTCTAGGTCTCAAAGAAGTCGAGACAGAGGGTTTGGGATGTTGAGAAACGCTCCCAACCGCATGGCTTTATCAGATGTTTGTGGGTTTTTTCAGCTGGGGAGGAGTTACACAGTGTGGGGTTATACTCCCTCTGTACTATTTCAGAAAAAGAGAGGACTGAGGGACAAAGCCCCAGAACGTGTTTGGCTTGGTTTGTTTCCAAATGCTGCTTCCTCTTGCTCCTTAGTCTGCCACGTGATCAAGCAAGGTCGTTGCACGCTGGTGACAACGCTCCAAATGTTCAAGATCCTTGCCCTGAATGCCCTGATCCTTGCCTACAGCCAGAGTGTCCTTTATTTGGAAGGGGTGAAGTTCAGTGATTTTCAGGCAACTCTGCAGGGTCTGTTGCTGGCTGGCTGCTTCCTTTTCATCTCCAGGTCAAAGGTAAGGAGAGGGAAGTGCATTGGGACAGTTGCTGGTCAATGCCATCATATTGGGATTACTGTAGGACTACCCCTCTCCGAAAATGACAAATGTGGATGAGCATGAGATTTTGCTGCTTTTTACTATCTCCACACTTTTTCATTCCAGTCAGTCCTGCTTGGTTTTTGTTCCTAGCCTTTGAAGACACTTTCCAAGGAGCGCCCACTACCAAACATCTTTAACCTCTACACAGTCCTGACTGTGCTGCTGCAGTTCCTTGTCCATTTCCTCAGCCTGGTTTATCTGTACCATGGTGCCCAGGTGCGCAGCAATTCCAAGTAAGTGTCCGTCCCTCCAACACACTAACACGTTTTCTCCACTTGCTGCTAAGTAGGAGGGTGGAGGGAGTCCTCCCTCACCACTGTGCTCTTTTTCAGATGTTCTCTTGAGCACACTAAGCATTAGGAGTTTAACATAGTAGACATGCACAAGGAAGGCATTTGCGCTATACATTAGATGTATCAACAGGCAGCCCAGTATAGTAAGAATGTGATGGAGAAAACCAGTGGGCTTGGTCTGTGATATGTTGCAGCCCTAATGGTCTGCTGTCCCCCAAACAGTAACAGCAAGGAGACTACTGGATGCCCTTTTTTTTTTTTTTTTTTTAAGAGGAATTCATTTTTTCACTTGATTTCTCTTTTTGTTACGAAGAGCCCAATGAGTACATTTACCTATTCTTGCAGCATCTGCAGCCCCACTAGTACTTGTACAAGCATGCTACTTCTGTCAGGGGCTGGGCTGCTGCTAATGGTGCTCACAAAGTTTGGGAACAGCTGCTGTGGCCCCAGCAGAAGGTGTGTAGTTTAAATAAGGGTTGGTGAGGTTATGCAAAGAAAGCTAAACTTTCCTGATGATCTTGTCTCTGGCCTACTCATCTCCAGCTCTGTTCCTTTTCAGGCGGGAAGAGTTTGTGGATCTGTACAAGGAGTTTGAGCCCAGCCTTGTGAACAGCACCGTTTATATCATGTCAATGGCAATGCAGATGGCTACATTTGCTATCAACTACAAGGCAAGACATGTTTAAGTTATATCTCCAGTGAGACTAGAGAGGCAATTTTACACTTAATATGCAATGGTACTAAACAGAGTTTAGTACTACATATAATATGTAAATACAGTAAACAGTGTATATATAATATAAATAGTATATGTAATATATAAATGTAATAGTACTAAGCTTCAGTTTGTCAGGGCTCTGTAGAGAAAAGCTGCTTCTTATTGTACCAAGTTGGAATGAGCTGAGACAAGCATCCCCAACTGTTTCATGAATTGTTACACATCCTCTGTTTTGAACATACCTCTTGAGCATGTGCACAGCAACACCTCACAGTTCCTCCCTTTTGTGTTTCAGGGCCATCCCTTTATGGAGAGTCTACAGGAGAACAAGCCTCTGCTATGGAGCATCATCCTTTCCGGACTTGCCATTGTGGGCCTTCTCACGGGCTCTTCGCCAGAATTCAATGAACAGTTTGGCTTGGTAGAAATCCCTACTGAGGTGAGCAGGCAGCATTTCTCTTGAGATCACTGCATGAAACATAACCCATATGGGCCCCCTGAATTACATGTTGTGTTTCCATTGGGAAAACAGGAGTAATTTCCTCCTGAGGAAATCTGGAGGAATCTTAAGGCTTTTAGCAGAACGTAAGGCCTATGAAGACTCATATAGGAACACTAACTACCTAAGTAGCTTTAAAAAGAGAGCGTATAGCAGCAATCCTGCTGAAGCACTGAGAAAAACTGTAGCAAGTTGTGAAAGTGAGAAGGCTAGGTCCCTAGTTTAGCAGTTGCTGTATATGACACTAGCACTTCAGTAAGTACCTAGCATGACAGAGGCTTTGTTGTGTTGGGAGAGCATAATTGACTGAAGTGGAGCTGGAAAGGGACTAATCAGTTGTGTTCTGTTTTCCAGTTTAAGATTGTGATCACTCAAGTGTTGCTGGCTGACTTCTTCCTCGCCTTGTTAGTGGACCGAATTCTTCAGTTTCTGCTGGGGAGTGCAAAACTTAAAGTGCCTTCCTGAAACCAATTCTAAGGTCCTTGACCCCAGCAGTGCTCCAAGAAGGCCAGCACCCAGAGCCATGTTTCCACATCACAAGAATCATCTTTATTCTTTTGACAATAACTCTAATCCTGTGCAGGAGCAGGCATGGGGAAGCATTCCTCCTTATCACATGGAAACCACCTCTGTGTAACAATCAAGGCCACTGACTTTTCAATGTTTCCAGGATACACCACCACCTCTCGGGAGTTTTGTACTGCCCTACACTTGAGGAAGCGTTTACAGAGTTTAGTAACTAAATCAGAATCAATGTATTTTAAAACCTGTTTGGAACTTCCTTTGTGGGGTGAAAAGCTTTATAATGTTTTTAATATGCACTGAGACTTAAGGGCAGGAGTAGAAAAGCAACAAACTGAAGACTAGGCTGATAAGAGTTCTTACATGACTGAAACACTAAGTGTTCTTGCAGGAGGTAATGTTCAGAACAGAGCTGTGGTGCTGACAAAGCCTAGGAGAACAAACACTGCCGAGAACATCTATACATTGACTTATGCTGCTGCACGTGCCCAAGTTGGAGCTCTGTATTTCAGGAATGTTTAAAAAAAAATATTTTGGCAGGTGAGAAAAACATTTATTTTCTCCCTACATAACTCCTGTACTATTATATTGATTAGATTTTTTTTCAGGTACTCTGAACTTTAATCTGTGAGAGACTGTTGGGATGTGTGGCGGTAGCTTACATCCTCAAGGGAAGGGTAGGCTCCAGTGCTAACAAATGCTGGGTGGGAGTCTGGCAGCTGCAGTCCTTTCAACCACAAAAGCATAGTTGTACTGAAAACAAAAAACAGTCAACATAAGACATTGATATTCTAGAAATTCAGAATCCTGCTACTATCCACTCCAAAACAGGTATGACAAGAACGTCTGCCTACCTCTTTCTCAATCTCAGCAAGAGACTTAACATTCAGATCTGCAAGAATAACCTTAAAAAAAAAGGCATAAAATTAAGACTATGAGTTGGGACTTAGAACAACAGCATAGCAGTGGCTTAGACAAATACTCACGCTACTGCCAGAACTGGTGTTGCTTTCAAATTTGGGATGTAGTGTAAAAGGTATTCCATCCATAGCTGAAAAGAGAAGTGATTGTCAGATGCTTTGATAATGTCAAAGGAGACATCTGAAAACAAGAGTACTTAATTCCTACATGTAATAGATGAGCAGGTTGGGACAGGTTAGCACCTAGAGGAAAAAGAGCTGGACCAAGATATCAATGACTTCTTTTAAAGCAAGCAAGGAATAACTTTGAAAGGAAAAAGCTCCCTCTAGAAACATAGGTCAGTTCCACTATTTAAAGGCAGCACCTTTAGAGAAAAGTTTTGCATGAACTAACAATAAGCATAGATATTAACTCCAATCAAAGTACCATGTGGCTGCTTTACACAGCTTCCTTATTTTATGACAAATGAAGAAATGGCTTACCTGAGAGGCCATAGATGTTGGAAGTATCATATACAGATGCATGCCAGGTGAGAGAAGCGCTTTTTGAGCCAAATGGAGTTATAGAGTTCTCTGGTGACCTACAGCATATCAGAATTAACTAATGTCTTTCACCTAGACACTACTTCTGCCTGTGAACACTGCATTACACATTATGGAGGCATGGATCCTCTTGTCAACTGTGATGTGTGGTGCTAAAGTTTGGGGAATGAGGTGCCTTGTGTAAGAGGTAACAAACCACAGCCCAGGCACCACAGAGTGGAAACCACGAGGTGGCACCAGCGCACACAGGCTTCTTCACAGCCCCGCACCGGTTCAGGTAGGATCGGAGAAGGTTCATGCATACATACTTTAGGTCTGTGTCAGCCGGCTGTAATGAAAGCTGCTTCAGTCCTAGGTTAATCGTCCTGGGCGTGGGAACGGGCCGGGGGGTGGAGATCGAAACTGGCCCTTTTTTGCACCAAACAGCGAAGCTACCGATTTCCCTGGAAGAAGAAGAAGGTTTCCCAGCAAGAGGCAGGTGAGGGCGGTCGGCAGCGCGGGGAGGCAGCCGACCTACCCTATCCGCAGGTAGCCGGGCACGGCCTTGCTCTTGCCGCTCAGCTTGATGTCCAGCACGGCGGCGCCGGCGGCGGCGCGCGGCAGCAGCCTCACGCAGAGCCGCTTCCGGCGGGATCCGGCGGGGCCTGGGGGGGAGCGGGCGGCGGGAGGGGGCGCTGCGGCCGGGCCCTGCTGCCGCCCCCCTCCCCCCCCCCCCCCCCCCCCCACCGCCGCCGCCCCCGGCACTTACGCGGCTCCGGGAATTCGCGGGCGCGGACGTAGCCGGCGGGCAGCGGAGTCCGGTCGCTCAGCACCTGCACGTCGGCCACCACGACCCCGGGCGCCGCCTGCGCACGACAGGGCTCAGCGCCGGCCCGCGGCCGCCCGCGGCCCGCGGCCGCCCCCGCGCACCCACCTCGGCGCTGGCGCTGACGCACAGGAACCCGCCGCCCTTGTGCCCGAGGCCCCTGCCCAGGTTGGCCGCGGCGCCCTCCACGGTGGTGGTGATCTGCGGGCACACGCAGCGTGAGGCGGCGTCGGGAGCGGGCCGCGCCGCGCCGCCACCCCCCGCGCAGCGCTCACCACGGTCCAGCCGGCGGGGGCCGCGCCGGGGGCGGAGACCCAGGCCACGCCGGTGAGCGGCGGGGGCTCCTCCGCCGGCGGGGGCTCCCCCGCCGCCGCCATGCTCCCCGCGCCGCGGCTTCCGGGAGGCGGAGCCCCGTCACCACCCCGCGCCGCGGCGGCCACTGGCTGCCGCCGGCCCTGCCCCCTCCCGATTCGTTGCTGCGCTCTGAGTGACAAGAGCCATCGCCAATGGAAACTGCTGTCCTGGAGGCCGGTGATCGCGTTCAAGTACGGAAGCGGGAAATGGCTCTGCGCGTGCGCACTCCGGGCCCGCAGCCTGGGCCGCGACTTTATTGCCCGCGCGCGCGCGCGCGCAGCAGAGGGGGGGGGGGGGGGGGGGGGGGGCTTCCCCCCCGACGGAGCCCCGCAGCCGGGGCCCGGCGCGGCCGCCGCGCTCAGCCGTCGGTAGGCGTCATCCTCTGCGCAGCCCCCAGCAGTCTGCGGACCGGGGAGCTCTCCAGCTGGCGGAAGGTCCTGGCGGCTGGAAGAAAGCGGCAGAAGCCTCGCGTTAGCGCCGGGAGCAGGCAGCGGCCCCGTGAGGGAGGCCTCTGCCTGCGGGAGGCAGCTCCCGGGTGCAAGGCAGCGTGCTTACCGAGCTTCTCTGACAGGCCCCGGAGGTACTGCGTGCCGTCTTCAGCAAAAGCCTGCAGCAGCTTCACTGCTTGCTGCAGTTCATCGAGCTACAAAGCAAAGACTATGATGAAAAATTAGAAGGAAAGAAACTCAAGCACTTGGGGAGCAAACGGAGGGAATAAGGAGATACTGCCAAAGCACAGGGGATAATTTCTTTGAAGTGCTCTCTCTTGGTTCTTAGCACATGCAGTGCTGTAAAACAATTACTGAAATTGCAGATGCTTCTTCGTTTTCACCCCCATAGAACTTGTTTGTAAACAGATCTAGTATCATCTTCTCCTTATGCCTTCCCTAGGTGAAACAAGCTAGCTCCCATATTGTGAAGATGAATGTCTTCAGCACCATAAAAAAGCAGATGACAATTTGGCTTTAATTAAATTGAATTTATAAATTAATTTAATTAAAAATATGTAATGTTGTATAAAACATTTTTTCTCTAAAACAATTCAGGCTAGCTCACCACAAGCTCCATGTAGGTAAAGACTTCTCCCTGGTCATCTAATATTTTTTGATAGTTAGGCTTGCTGCTGAGAACTTTCGCCTGAGACGTTCCTAGATAATTCTGAGGCTCTGCATAGCCTTGATTAGTCTTGCACTCCTCTAGGTGCCTGGAAAACAGAAGTAATTTAACTGTTATGCATGGCTCAAAGCATCACTGGAAGCAGACTTTTCTTTTTCTGTCGGAAAGTTTTCAAAAAACAAACAGACATAAGATATAGGATAACAGTCTACACCTGGACATTTCTTCAGCACTTTTCTGGTAGCCCAGTAAAAGTTGATCCCAAGACTGACATTCAGTAGTAAACCTACAAAAGATCAGAGAACATGTCGGTTAGCGTGTGGGTGAGAGGCCTTACCTCTCTAATGCTAAACTGCAGTAAAAGCTCATAGAAGGAAAGCTTTATAGTGGGTCAGACTTCTTTTTATTATTCATAGAAACAAGCGCAAAGGACATATCCCTCTATGAAATAAGATCTGAGTTGGATGGAGTTGTTCTCACATGCCTGTATCTACATTAACATTTTGGTTCAAAACATTTCTGAAGCAAATTCCCTGTTAGTCCTACTTACCCCACATAAGTTTAGCTCTCAAATGTGTGAACAAAATTGTTCCAGAAGAAACTAAATCAGAAGCTCCACTCCAGGTCCACCACAAATAAACTCTAACCCTCTACAAAAACAGTAAGGGTCCAAACCTCTTTTGGTCTTAGACAGTCTCAGACCACACATACAATCTCACCTGGTTATATACTCCTTAATTTGGGCCAATGATTCGTCTAAAGCAGAGTCCAATAAAATCCTAAAACACAGAAGCAGAAACTCAGTGAGACCCCATGTAGCATTCCCATACCGTTTGTATGTCACATAGAGCTCTGATGACTGTTCAGTCTTTATGCAGCAGTGCTGGGTAAATGCTTAGAATTGCAGAATAATAAAGTCATTTTTATGTCCTCAGCATTCATTAAAATAATATCCCTCCAAGTATTCACTGTACC
Source organism: Rhea pennata (assembly GCF_028389875.1). Classification (NCBI taxonomy): domain Eukaryota; kingdom Metazoa; phylum Chordata; class Aves; order Rheiformes; family Rheidae; genus Rhea; species Rhea pennata. The sequence continues at coordinate 151,335 of NC_084695.1, read as the reverse complement.
ATTTGTCCAAGAATATCATTAGCTATTAAAACACTGGACCCACACGCAACACATTTTACTGTTTGCAAATTTAGATGGTAAGACGGGCCATAAAGGAGAAATAGAAAAATAATAAACTTTCACTCCAGAAGCAACGGGCAAGACAAATCCTTACCCTTTAGGCTCTTCTATACAGTTCTTTAGTGTTCCATCTAGTTTCAATTTCTGCACATATCGCTTCAGCTCTTCCGAAACCGAGTTCACTGGAGATGAAGACAGAGATAAAACAATGCTTGTGCCAGCTGCCTGTAAGATTACTAATATTGACAAAGAAAGATATTATCTAACCAACAGAATATTAGTTTGATTCCTTATTAGATGCCATTCTAGTTATCATTTATGCTGTCTCTGAAGGAGTGACCAAGGTTTAGTTTAGTGTATCTATTTGTTCTTCCTCCCAGAAATTGTGATAATGCACAGGATCTTAAAAATATGATTCCAGGATTCAAACATTTTTGGATACTCCTTTTTCTACAATACAGTCAGTTTCATCTTGAGAGGATCACAGTGAACAATGAGTTAAATTACAGCATTATCTTCTATTTGCGATACATAAAATGCAACTTACCATTAGCTTTGAAAGCCTCAGGGCTAAAGTCATCAGTCTGTTTCAAGACATATTCAAGCTTTTGGGCAGAAAACTAAGAACACAGAAAAGAAAGTCTTATTACCCCTTCTTAAATTACATGACAAAGATAAACTTGTCACTCCCTAAACTCTACATGTCATATGATTGCTTTTTTAAATTCATTTAAATACATGTATAACACACATTTCATGTTAGAACAAAAGTAAGAGAAAAACAGCTCACTTTTACAACAGAATAGCTTACCTGGAAACTGGACAGCAATAGCATGGAAAGTCTGTCTGTCTCAGGCAGATCTAGGCTAATTGATTTGCTTAATTCTGAAAAATCAAAACAAAATTATTTAAAAACAAGTAAAGTTATGCCAAATTACAAACAGTTGAAATGTTCTTGACAGATGGTTAGAGTTCATGTTCGTGTACGTGAGAGCTGTTTCCAAAATTTGACGGGAGCAAGGAGGAGGAAGAAAGAGACTTCATAACGAGAAGCCATGCTTAAGCCTCAAACATGAAAGTAAAGACACAAAACACCATGTACCACTGGTGTACACAACATGTTAATCCAGCACCTCCTTTTAATCAGATGTACCAGGACCTCCGAGAGAGCTGCCAAGATGGACATCGATGGCTAGAGGTTTGGAACAATGCAATTACTCTGTATACTAAAGATTGTGCTAGGAAATCAAATTTCCACTTGTAGATTGCCAGGCAAATTTCTCTCGAGAGACTTTGATTAAGGAAAAAGCACAGTACTTACCAGCAACATCTTGGTGAAAAGGAGGCAGTGACTTTCGGTGTTTTGTCCCTTTCAGGCTTGAACGACGCCAAGAACGACGCCTGGCTTGAGGACTGATGGTAAGTGGTCTTGGGGACAAGTTAAAAGAACTTAATGTATGGTCTTTCCTGGGACTGCTTTTGCATGGTGATATTCTCTCAGGACTAGGCCCAAGAGGACTTTTCTTGGGACTAAGACTTCTGTGGGATCTTTTCCTCAGAGCCCCTCCAGTCTTCTCACAAGGACTAACGTTTTTCTTGCTGACAGTAGTTACGTCAGTTGGCTTTAGGAATAGCTTGGTCTCTGCTTTCTTCTCTCTGAGCTCAGATTCTGAGAAAAAAATGCACATAATGGACATATGAGTAGTGCTCCATCCCGAGGAAAAAACGGAGGAGACAGGCTTTCCCAGGGATTCAAAGAGCAGGTACAGAATTTGTTAATTGCTTTTTGCCGTCTAGCTCGGGGCAGCAGCAGCGCAGAGCTGAGGTTAGATCCTCACGCTTTCCTCTGCCAGAGATCCTTCTTCGGGGCCCCAGGGAGGGCAGCACCGCAGCAGGGCCCGGCCGTCCGAGGGGAGTGCGCCGTTGAGGCGAAGCGCACCGAAACGAGCCTGGTAAAGCCCCGCCGACCCCGGGACCCCGCGCCGCCCGGCCGCGGCCCCCCCTACCTGGCCTTCCGCCGGGGCCGCTCTGCGAGGAAACCGGGTCTAGACCCCGCGCCGAGGAGCCAGCTCGCTCCATGGCCCCGCCGGCGGGGCCGGGCCGCTCCCGCCGCGGCCCCCTCGGCCGGGCCGCGCCGCACTCCCCTGTGGCTTCCCCGTCGCTCACCTCCTGCCGCGCCGCCCGCCGCTCGTCGGACCTGCAAGACAGCGGCAGTCGGATCGGGTCGCGGCGGCCCCGGCCCCGGCCCCGCGCGGCCCGCTCACCGGCGCTGCACGGCCCCCCTCGGCCCCGGTTCCATCGCCGCGCTCAAAGCGGCGCGCGCCCAGGGTGCCCTGGGCGCGCCGGGAAGCGCGCGCAGAGCGCGCTGGGAAGTGTAGGCCGAGACCCCCGACTCCCGCCGGGGCCTGCTGGAGGGCGCCAGGCGCATGCGCCACCGACGCGCCCGCCCCTCCCCCTCAGCGCCGCTTCCCGCCTCAGGGCTCCTCCTCTGGCAGGCGCGCGCGCCCTCGGCGCCTCACAGCTCCCTCAGCGCCTCACGGGGGCGCGACTCCGAGCTGCGACTCCTCCGCTGCCACCGCGTGAGTGCCCTGGGGCTGAGACAGGCTCATAGAAAGGCAGGAAGGAAAAAAAGGCTTTGGAAGTTTATTATCTTTGATAAAATTTCAACGAAAAATGGTGGACTTTGTATTAACAGTTGCATAAATGCACTAAAAAAGAATTCTATTCATGGGAAAGTCAGTTTTACACTAGACATTAAATTAGAATCACATGAAATGACACAGGATGGAAGGTCCTATCCAAGAGCAAAGTCCAATGAAAGTTTTGGTAAAGCAATGTTCTGATTAATTAGCTCAGAATGAACTCTAGTTAAGAAAAGCTTATTTTCCTATACAAAATTACAATACAGAGAACGCATACAATTACAATACAGGGGAGTTAATTGTTAGTATCTATCAACTAGAACAGAAATTTCATAGTAAAAAATTTTATGGAAATTAAAATAAGTCAATTTTTTTAAACTGTAAAACTTGAGACAAATGCCAAGTTCTAGAAGAGACACTTTCAGATTCTTACCATAAAATTGATATTTAAAAAATGAATTTGGTTAGGAAAATGAAGCAAGTTCTCTTAAAACAATTTCACATCCCAATAGGCATAAGTAAAAAGAACTCAACTGTGTGAGGCTGAGAGGTAGAGAGGTATCATTGTAATCACAATCTTCTATTGGTTCCAGGGTTTTTCTGAGGTAATTAGCTGTGTGTCAAGTTGTATAAACAATAGTATTGGCAAAAGAGCAACATTGACAAATTACACTAATGACCTCTTTCCTCTCATCAATAGGTCCTAAAAACTTAATTAGACGCATCCGAATTAACACTTCCAGGGTCTCCAGCAGGTGAAGTGATTGATGAAGGGGTGGTAGCATCCTGCCAGCTGCCATTAGCCTGAAGGGAGAATAAATATATCATTTCATTAAATCTTTAAGAAACTGCTTGCAGACAATAAAGCATGTGTTTACATGTTTACACATCACAAGTGACAGTGCTTTATGAAAGCAAGTAATTAAGTATCAGCTTCTAGGAAAGCACAGTCCAGGAACAATAATGTAAAACTTCCTCCTCTACAGATTTTACAGTAGCACTCTTGCTCCTAGTACCATCTACTCATGGCAAGAACAAACTGAAGATACAAAAACTTTTTTTCTGGTGATTGAAGTCAAGGCTTTAAATTGAATCTCCAGGAATGAAAGGCTTTAGGCTTTTTTTTTTTTTTCTTTCTCTCTCTCTAACTTTTCCTATCTCCACATCAAACATTTCAGGGAAAAAAAAAATCTGATATTTATTCACAGATCATTAACCAATCTCAGGCAGAAGTTTTGTTGCTAGTAAAGTAATACCTCAGTACATCTTACATCTATGCGCTGCGTCGTATACAAAGGATTCCCCACAATTGTGTCATATCTTCCTGTCTGATGTATGACATGATGTAAGGAATCCATCTATAACAAGATCCCACAGAATGAGAATGATAAGGGAAAAAGTCAAGTTAAAAATGAAGTAGTATGAGTGGTACATATCTATTGGGCCAAATTCTTTAAACAAGGGGCAGGTATTCTGAAGAAGGTTTTTGTTTTTTTTTTTTAATGGCTCTGAATATCTTCTCCACAGAAAAATACTGGCTGGTCCTTTTTGAATAGACAATTCTCTAGCATTTAGAAACATTTCAGATATTTATCCAGGGAGCCTTAGATAAGGTTACCTCTTCACAGGTTTAAGAGTTCCTTATGACTACGCACTAATAACTGAGCTATGCTTAACTAGTTAATTATCAAACAGAATTAGAACCTAGTCTCAAGCCTGCTTTAGCATATAGCTTTTATTGTAGAGGAACAGATTCTGTGCAGTTTAGACATGTTTAGAAATTCAGCAGAAAGCTTAAAATGTGTTTGACAGTACTGTCAACCACAAATCCGAAGCAAAGTTCTACTTATACAGAGCAGGACTGACTCTAAAATAAGAAAAAAGGAAAAAGATTTATTAATGTAAACTGAAGCCAAAGAAGAATATCGCTCGGTTAATTTAGGTGTTTCACTCAATTTAAAACTCCAGTTCCAAGAGAGAACATACAGTTGAGTCTATTTACTTCTAGACTGTAGTTTGAGAAATTTGATTTTATTCACTTCTTGCACCCTAGCCAGTGCAAGCTGAAGACAGAAAAATCCACCCCCATCCTGTATTAATAGAATCTACTTTAAACAATTGTCACCCCACCCCCTGCCCCTGCCAATAGCATTCACAGAATATTTAAGGTTGGACAAGACAATCTCCAGGGATCCTTTCCAACCTCTCTGTCCAAAGCAGGGTCAATTAGAGCAGGATGCTTGGGACTGTGTCCAGTTTTGTTTGAAGTACCTCCAAGGATGGAGACTCCACCACCTAAGTTGGGGCAACCTGTTCCTCACATATAAAGGACCATAACAGTACACAGTTGGGCTTTTAACATTTATCTCATTGTTGAAAATACGTAGTTTTTTCTTATGATATTTACCTGTGACTGCACACTGGCTCCCACTGGGGAGCTCTGGTAGGAAGTCAATGACTGCAAATTTATAAATGAGTCTCCGGAATTTGTCATCTTAAAAGAGCCAGAGGAAGCTGGAAAAAAAGGACAAGTTTTGGTAAATGAAAAGCAAAACAAACTCCCCTACCCACACGTCCACCACCCCTAGTTCTTCTATGAGTATTACATATCTCAGTTTAAAAAGACAAATAAATTTTAGGACAGTTCTGAACACCAGTAGTCTGTGGTACATATTGTTACAAGAAATAATTCGAGACTTTCAAGCCCAGTCGCTCTTCATTGTCATCCTCACTTGCCTGAATTTGGTGTAGATGGAGAATTTGCCTGGTTGCTTTGAGCCACTACATTTGTTGCATCCACTGCAGTTTTTGCAGCATAAATATTCGCTTCTTCTTGAAATTTCCCCATGTTTTTTTTGTATCGAATTCTTTTGTTACCAAACCAGTTGGAAACCTAGATAAGGATATCCCTGTTAGTATTTGATCAAACTATTACCATTTCCCACTATAATCTGACGTTACTAGCAGAAGTACATTTTAAACTAGTCTTTAAGCAGAAAGTACTCACTACCAACTCTTCAAAATAAAGCAAAGCCTGTTTAGTTTTAAGAATCAGTAAATGAAGCCTACTATTAATTATAGGGGCCAAACAATATATATTTTTTAAAATAGGTTTATTTAAAGCAATTTCAAATGAAACACTTCATACCTGTGAAACAGTTATGCCACCCTTCTTTGCTAGCTCTTCTTTGGCCTCTTCACTGGGGTATGGATTACTCAGGTGCGAATAAAAATACTCATTCAGTACTTCTGTCGCCTGCTTGCTGAAATTACGTCGTTTGCGCCTATAAAAACATAACAGTTACTCTTTAGTTATACAGTGTTATAAAGAACACCAGAAAGTACACAATGGGCTTCTCTTTCTTTTCTAAGATGTATTTGGTTTTAAGGAGAATGTAAGAATTGAATAGCACTGAATAGATGTTGATAACAAAATTAGCACACCTTAGCAAGCATAAGAGGTGGCGAGTTCTAAATATTTAAACTAGATGAACACTGTGAATGACAGGACTTAAGTTCTCTTTGTATAATCATTGGCATCAAATAACAAAAAATTTCAGACTTAACAGCTGTTATCTCTAGATTGTGTTTTCTTAATACCTTGCATCAAGAAATCGTGAACGTAGAATCATTACTGCCTCACATGTGCTCTGTTTCAGTTGCATCTGGATGGTACTGAATTTACCATGGATTATGTTCACCATGCGCTCTATTTCTTTTGGCGAAATTGGTCTTGTTCTACTCTGTTCCCTAAGCAGGTTCATAACGTGGGTAGTGAACTCACTACAGGCCTGAAAATAAATACATTTGTATCGACAAACAATAAAATGCCCCAGAATTAATTTCCCCAACAAGAATATATACCCAAAAAACTTTAGGAGTTCCCATGCTTCAGCTTTACTCTATTATCTCTAAAAATACCGCAACAAAGATAAATCAGACATTTATTATCTTCAGTTTGATGTCAAGTCCCTCTATCTTCACCTTACTTCTATAAGATTAAGGTTTTAATTGAATTTGATATCCTTACATTCATCTGATTTTATTATACTTCCTGTTCTGTTCTTAAAACCAACACCAAAGGAAAAAACGGTTATTTTTAATTGAGATGATAAAAACTCTTCCATGCAGAAAGATCACCTGTTCATATTTCTCTAGCTCAGAGTGGTATATCTGTCGGATCTGTGACAGCTTGGCCCTGTAGTCAGAGTGTTCAATGCTATTGTCATTTGGACAGCCACCTGATGTTGCTGCTACAGCCATTGGTCCTCCTCTTCCTCTTTTCTCGGGCCCGGAGACACCCTCTGCCAGCAACATGTTATCTAGTCTCATTAGTTGAGCATCTGGGGGATCTTCTTCCTGAATACCACGAATACTTAACACTAGATGAATATAAAGAAGGAATCAAGAGATTATTTCCGAAACAGGAAAGAATATCAACTTTAATTCTGGTAAAGCATTTAAATGCCCTTCATAGGCTTTAGCAGAGTTCTGCCTTGACATCTAGAAAAAGAGTTAATGATGCCGTAAGACAATGCATCAAAAGAAACGAAGGATTTTACCGAGATCACGACACACCAAAATTTAAAGAGTGTTTTCAAATGCATACAGATAAAAAGACTACTCAAGAGTCACTACAGTTTACACTACATACAAATTTAGAAGAGATTTAAAACCTCATGCTAGCATTCCAGGCAGTCTGTGAAGATTAGAACAAGGTTCTTACAGAGTAGATGAATACCATGTATCAGCCTACTGCATGACTTCTTGCACAGTCCTCAACAGTAGTCAGTACCAGATTAGACAGACAGTCTACAGTAGACAGACAAAAGGTCTGATCCACTATTCCAACTGCTATATTTCTAAGTGTCCAGGAACTGAAAAGAAAGGGATGAATTTGACCTAGCCTGCTTTATATGCTAAGGATACAACTGTACTATGCAGCAATATACAACAAACCTACTAAAATCTGAACACTACGATTTGAAAAATTTTCTAAAAGCTGGCTTTCTTATGCTTATATCCAGCAAAAACAGTTTGTACGCTCAGATTATTCACATTTGATTACAAGTAAATTTGTTTCGAAAGCTTTGTTTTCCAAATAGAGCCTTGTTATAGGCAATTTATTACAAACTCCCTTTTTAAAAAAGGGGGAGGGGGAAAGAACAAGATATTGAGTTAATACCAAAAAAAAAAAAAAAAAAAAAAAAAAGCCATAACCTTTTCAGCTTTTTAATTTGATTTTAATTGCTAGACAATTTTAGTTTGAAGAACAGTTGGTCTTAATCTTGTGAATCCACAAAGTTCCAATGACCTTCTTCAAAATTTAATTATCAAGTTAACAGGATATTTTATTCCCTACAAACATAAGCAGAAAACATTTTTTCCTATGTACAGATTCTAGTATGAGGGCAGGAAAAAAATGTGTATGTACAGAAACACTTAATGTATATATTTATAACAAATTTCGGCATTTTACAGGCAGAATAGCTCATCTAAGATGGCAGATATACAGTTTTGAACACACAAACGGACTAAACTTACATTGCTGAACTCTGACATTTTGCAGGTTATACAGAAGTTGCTACACAGTTCTGAAGAAGTAATTTGGGACAGCTACAGAATTTTGCTCTGTCACAGTAATCAAGGTCTTCTCCAAAACATCCCCAATTTATTGCAAGCAGAAAAAGGTAAAGCAAAGGTAGGTACAATGTAGTAAATGAAGTATCTATTATGTGCAACTCAAGATAATATAGGAAGTATTGAGTATTTAAAAAGTTAGTGGCTTTTCCAAGTCAATATGGAATTAAAGCTAAGATATCTTAATAGCACACATCTGATAGTACCTTAATGAACGAACATTTAAGGAAAGGAAACGTAGAAAAAGTCTGACTTCTTAAATTGTGAAGTTGCCATTTTCTGAAATGGCCCTGACCCATTAAAGAGCATGCCAAAGGTCATTTGCTGCTTAGTCTTTTTAAATAAAATTCACATAAACTATTTGGACTGGTGAGTGTAAAATGGAACAGATATTTTTGTGTTGCATTCTTATTTGAATGCACTTCTGCCAACCCTCTTTTATGCACATTATGATGCATATCAGAGTACCTCATGTTGAAGTCAAGCTCCCAGCTGCAGCTTAATTTTATGTCACTTGTCTAATTATGGTAATTAGACATTAGTTATCATCAATTACACATAAGCTCATCTCAAGTTGACTGTTGAAAAGCAAGTATAAAAACACTTTCACCATCTCGGGGGAAGAATCTGGTTGACTAGCTCTAGTAAGTCACAAGTAACTAAAGAAGAGCTAACTATTATTAACATCTTGTAAACTGCATTTCCAACCTAGTAGTTCAAACATTTATTAAGGGGAATACTATGAAAGTGAACAAATCTAAGAATCAATGAGTGTAAGAAGCTCAGTATTTTTAACTGACTGAATCAGGTTGATGTTAAACATTTTTTGGCATAATTATACCTTAATTTACATTGCAGTTAAAATGCAAGTTCTATAGAAATCACTGCCACAGATACTACTTTTAAATTAATGCTATTAACTCCCTGAAAGATACTTTATTCTTACGCCTCGTGTCTTCTTTTCAGCTAACGATATTTGTACAGATCACAAGTTATAACAAATTGACTTTAAACTACCTTTCAATGAATTCATAACTTTCTTTGTTGTAACAAGTATCTTGTTCAAATTTTCAAGTACAACAGCTATATTCATTTCTTTAACAAAGAGATGACAAAATGGGAGTGCAAAAGTATAGCCACTGAGGAGTGCTATGTTCAAAGCTGCTTGTTCTAGGCTGTTCAGCTAGCTACAAACTTTGGGTCCCTTTGGCCAGTGATGCTGTCTGGATGTAACAGTATTTTTTAGTACAGAAGTCAGAGATTCTTCAAAACAAGCTACCAGAATATTAGCAGTACTCATTCTCTTTGTTGTTATTTGTTAAGCAACAGGTATTTTTCCTTTTTGTTGTTAACTTAAATGTAGGCCAGTCTCACACCCTGCCACCAGTGTGCTCACCACACACATTTGTTTGTCCAACATGCCTAAAGGCAACATCAGCATTCATGACTTTGTAGGACAGCACTCAATGGAAGTATCACAAAAATCCACAGGTCAATGCACTTCCCTCCACCTCAGGTTAGGAAAATCCATAAATGAGCAAAAGAATAAAGTTCCGTGCATTTTCTACTGAAATAAAAGCAGTTATTAAGAAGGCTTTACTGTATGTCTTTTATCCTGGAGATGATTCTAGAGTTTAGGAAAACTGCAGCCAAAACTTCTAATCTTACTGATCCAGCTAGTGCATAGACTGTGAGCAAGGAAATGAGAATGTGCACCAACACAAGAGACCAGAAAAATTTGCATTTTGAAAGTATAGTAAAAATGATTCCAGAAGCGTATGCTGTAATGGTGCAAATGTTGAGGTAGCCACATTTACCCTACAAATTTCTGGCATGCTCTGTGGGTCAGGCATCACATTTCTGCATACAGTCCTGATAATTATGCCAGCAGGAGTCTGCAGTCCATGTGGCTTCTGTCAGAACTAGATTTCACTAAACAAAAAGGATTCAAAAATAAGAGTTACCAGGATTAAAAAAAAGGATCTGAGCTAATGCCAACATGTTACATATACCTATCCTTAAGCACTGTTTAACACCTAGTGGCTCACAATATTCAGAGGAAGGCAGAAAGAATGCTTCTCCAGAAAGCATCTCTCTTGCTAGTCTTTTGACCATGTCCCTAACAACAAGGGGGGGGAGGGAGGCACGAAATTTTTTTCAAATTCCCCCCATAGTTTAAGAAACATAACATATGATGACTCTTAATTAACATTCTAGGCTTTGAGTCAGGACACTAACATACTGAAGTGTGGGTACAGTAAACTGTCAGGAAAAAAAAAAAACAACACACCACCAGCTACTCCCAACAATTCACACACAGAATTATAGAGACTCATTAACTATGTCATTCCTTGGCTGTTTTTAATACAAGCTTCAAGAAGATACAAATTAAATCATCTATTTTATTTCCTACCTGTTGAGAGGACAGCTGAACACTGAGTAAGTGCTTGCTCTTCCACTAAAACACTTATGGCATAGTCAATGTTTTAAGCATGATTTAGAAAGCCCTTGCTTAACGATACGCTTAGATCTCTCACAATCCATCACTTTTATGTAAGCTTAAAAAAAACCCTACTGAGGATCAAAAAGCCTTAAGAGCCACTCCTGTCACATGTACTAATATAATATAGTGCACTTCCTGGCACATCAGCTACAAGATATTCATCAAATATGTAAAATAATTATACTAAGCAAAGTAAAATTCCCATCATTTCTAATTAATCTTTAATTAAAACACATCACAGCCTAAGGTACTGAAGCTTCACTCAGTATGCAGATGCAATCATTACAATATATTTACATATCATTAATTAAAGATTTGCAGTTCGGTAATGAACTGTACAAGATCACTGGTACCAAAATAAATAATACAAATTTTGCTAAGACTCACTCTCTTTTCCAGATTTTCCTTCATAAGGCAAGTAGTGCAGAAGAACAGGATAAAGCCATCTATACGTTATAAGAATATACAAAGTTAGAACCAAAAAATCACAAACTTAGGGCCAACAGCTCATTCTTTATTAAGTATAAAATACCTACAGAAAGCACAAGGAAATAAAGTTGGATTCTGTGTTGGCTAATATTAACATTAGTTTGGTTTTTTTTTTTTTTTTTTTTTAACTCAAAGTACACTAAGACATCTCAACACAGAGCATCGTTAGCGCAAGTAAACAATACAACAGTTTGTATTAGTGCTGTATTTAGACCGTTCTGTTGACCCACATCCCTTCCCATCTATAGCTGAGCTTTCCCTTTCCCCAGTGGGAACTGTGTCACCTATGTTGTGCTGCCAAGTGCTTATCATTTAATGAGTGCAAAATACCGACTTTTGTGATGTTTTGCCAGACAGAAGGGTTCCCCAAATTTGGCAGTCCACATAGCAAATTACACAATTACCTGATAAGGTAGGACAATTTTTTTTTAATTATTATTATTAGCAGACCACCTTTGGACTGGCTTAAAGCAACTATGAACCCCTTCTAACTTACTTCTCAATGCTACCAAAGTAAAGTCCTCACAGATGCACTACCAAACAGATTTTTCAGCCAGGAGCCACAAGAGCTATCCTTACGCACTTGAGGGATCACATCTTTCAGTTAGCAATCCACCAGCTTCCCAAGAGCCCTGCTACAGAGAATGACAACACTGTTGGGTCAGCACGTCTCAAAGCACTGTAACAGGAGAGAGCTTTCTTAAAATTCAAGACTTCCAAGTCTTGTACATTCAGAGAAAGAGAGGAAAACTAATCAAAGTGGAAAACAAAAGCAGCAGGGCTCTGAGTGCTGAGGAACAAGACACAGCTATAAAGAATGTCAACAAACTCAGCAACAAAGAGAAAGCATGTTCTTCAACCACAGCACTTGCCAAGTTCTATAACCAAATGAAAAGGTACCCACTGAATTAACCTAGCTGAGTGCCAGTACAGTGAAGGAAAAATAGTGAACTGCAGTTCCCAATGACACACACAAATACATAATGCACCATGTTACAATGCTTCTACAAAAATATACCATATTACAGGCCGGAAATCCATAATCAAGATCTGAGTCCCAGTCTGTAACATGCTCCACAAAATATGCAGAAATATGCCTTCCCTACCCCAAGGAACTTGAAACCCAGAGTCCAGTTTTTTTTTTAAACACAGTATAGTCAGCTGAAAAAACCCCCTGAAATTTAATATTCAGCACCAAACAGACATCTTTAACACTACTGATGTTTAATTCTGATTTTAATACAGAATTACGCTCTGCTTGAATTCATATCATTCAAATTGTTATCTGAAGCATAACTTAAATCAGCAGTATACCAAATCTGTATTTGCTGCACAGATCAAAAATGCCCCAAATACTTGCACAAGTTCCCCAAAAATCTAAGCAGGTATTATTGAGTTAAGAGTACCTTCAAATGAATCTTAAAATATATGCCTGACGTGTATGTAAATATTTGAAAATATGTTTTCCCCATAACTGAATGCTTTACATTAAAAAATGAAAATACATTTCCATGAAAAAAAGTTTACAACTTGAACAGTATCCTGCTAAATATTAGACGTGGCTAAATCCATTTAAATGGAAAGAGACACTTGTAATCCCTTTTTCATTAATAAACACATTGTGGCCAGAATTTTTCTGCACCTTTCAGATGGCTGCCCATTGCAGAGGCATACAGCTTATCCTGAGCTATTGTGAATGACACTAACACTCCAACAAAGAGGAGCGAAAGATGGAGGGGGGGGTGAATTTTTTAAACCGATTCAGAGCTCGGAAAGAAGCTTGTGTGCCTGGGTCACAAAGAAAGCCCAAAACCTTGTGCTACAGTATGTCCAGGCTTTTGTTTGCTTGAAGCCATAACATCTGCTCCCCATAATTTAAATAAGGAATAGACAGACTACAGACATTCAAAAACCTATGAGAGCAAAACAAATTCAGCATAACCGAGGTACCAGGATCTGTTCCTGCAAGCATATTTAGTTCTGAGAAGTTATATTTTCAATCAATAAAACAGAGAAAGTAGCTTTCAGTGTAGAAAAGAAATCTTCCTCATTAAGGATGCAAGCGCTTGAAGGAAAGACAGACATGAAGGCATATCCAAACAGCACATGCAAACTTTTATCACCACATTTTTCTTCGAAAGCAAGTTGCTGTCATGAGAATGCAATACATGCAACCAAACCCTCTAAAAAGAGAGTATGTCATGTCTGCCTCATAGCTGCCTTTGACAAGGGCACCACAGAGGACAACTATATGGTCATTCAGTTGGCAGTATGATGAAAGTATTGTAAGTTTCAATACACTAAAAAAAAAAAAAAAAGAAAAAAAGCAGTAGTTGGTTTAGGATGTCAAACATTAATCAAGCTATAAGTAAAAAAGTTTTGGTTACAGATAATGAAAGTAGCTCTATTCTCTACAAAAAACATCCAAATTCACTACAGTTTATATAAATGAGACATTCAGATAATACTGCTTAAGAGTTTATGTATGAGCATATACAGAATGTTAAAAATCAAAATCCATTTGCCTCCAATACTTCTGCTTTTCAAAAAAAGAAAGCAAGTTGCACTATCTGCCAACTCTACTTCCTGCTACTTTTGTCTTTTCCAATTTCCCCAAGCTTTCTCCTTACTATCAATTTTTCTCTATAATTAGTTGTTAACTTTAAACTCTTACTACCCCCATAATTTGGGTACTAACCCCCACCCCACCCCACCCCCCAAAAAAAAAGAAAAAAAGCCCCACAGCAATATAGCAACATTACTCTGGTCATTCTAGGTGTCTAGCCAGATAGACAAAAAAAAATGGTTTCTCCCCCGCCCCCCTCCCAAACCAAAACACCTGCTCAAATAAGCAGCATTGCTTTCTACAATACTGTGTGCTGATTTGAGGAAGCAAATCAAAACAATTTGCAGCATACAGAAGATTATTAAGCCAAAAAAACAGCCGTAAGTAATAGAACATATAAAGGAAGACATGGGCCACATTAAATGAAAGCCAAGCTTATCACTGAATGTTTTTTTGAAAAGCTGAAATCAGGAAAGACACCAACAAACCTGTTTTTTCCTTGATCTCACACAGCACACTGAAAAGAGCAGGCTTCATCCTGTGACAATTCAAGGCATGTTTTCTGAAATTAAAAAAGAAAGAATGAGTGAATGCTAACTGTGAAGACAGAGAGAAAGACACCAAAACTTAAACAGAACTTGCTTCAGAAATAGCAAGTTAGTGCTTAAGATGAAGAAATGCATTTGCAAGTTCTGGTGACATATTTCATTTAAGTGCCAAAATAAGTTACCACTAAAAGCAAACTGTCATAAAAACATGCAGGCCTTAAATTCAAAGTTCTACGTAGCTTATACTAACTGTAAGCAATGTAAATTTTATTGAAAGCATATTTTATACATGAAGATAAAAAGCTCCTTGATTTAGTACTCTTCTATATAATCTAACAATGTAATCCATTTAAAAAGAGAAAAACATCAGTATTTTTATAGCATACAGATCCTGAACAGTAGAAACAAAATAGAATACAAGTACCTTTGATTTTTCAGACTTAAACAACTAGCAGTTATCTGATTAAGAGCATCTCTGTCCTCTGAGAGGGAGCTAAGGGACTCCTACCAATTAACACCAAGAAGTTTTTCAGATAGTTCTGACAAGACAAGAATAAGAACACTTTTCGAAAAGGAACCTTGGGGAGGGAGGGAAGGAAGGCTGTTGAAGTCAGATTAGACTGTAATGCAAGAAAATGAAAAGTCTGGCATCATATTGATTTACCATCATATGCTTTTTTGAAGCTCTTAGTTTATTGCTTTTCTTTTTTCCTCCAGGAAGAAAAATATAAATTACATGACTAGTTATTAAGGTCTATCTTAATATCAAAATACAGAAGTAAATTTTGAGAATAATGTCTTTTGCTTAGCTGAAAACACACTTGAAGTGTGGTAGTCAACGTATAAATGAAAAAGTTGGTATTTCAAGGATGTTGCGGAGTGCTTTCCAAAGATATGATACCCAGCCACCATCAACTTTCAATGGAAGCTTGTAGTTAGATGCATAACTTCCAATGACTTGAGGTATCTAGCTCTAATATATTCCTCAAAAGTCTCTTTTGCCTCTTGTGACCTCTTCTGTAATTAAAAAAAAAAAAATTTCGTAGCTAGATTTCAATAGTTTGTTGAATTTTATATAAATATGAATTGGCCTTTATTCTCACATACAAATCAGTTCTGCAGCAATTGAGAAACACTTATATTCAGGTGTTCAGTTTCCTTACAAGCTTTCACCAGTAACATTTACAGCAAGGGTTGATTTGCCAGTGAATATCAGAATACTAGATTTTAACAACAACAGCAGAAGTTGAAGTCAATTCGCCAGTTTCTTTCAGTACACAGCCAAAAGAGGTAAAAAAACAAAAACAAAAAACAATTCATCTACTTAGATGCTTGATAATATCAACCCAAAGACAAACAGCCTGAGAACAAAGGCAGCTGAGAAGACAGCCTAGTGGAATCTATTGTCCTTGCCTGATGGGGGGGGGGGGGGAGACAGACAGAAATGAATGAATTCCAAGCCTTAAAACTATACTCTCAACCTGGCTTTGAAAAGTGGTTCTTTATGTATAAAGCAGTAGACTAGAGATACTAGTCATAAGAAGCTAGCTTTCTAGAAATAATTATAATTCTGTAATTAATATAGCCACTTATGAAGTACAGTAAGCTGATGTAGCATGCTTAATATTAACATTAAACTAATCCTTGATAGATTACTTTCCTTTAAATAAAACTTTCACTCAACATATTTTCAGGTTGCAGTTTAACATTTTATCTGTGCCCTGAAAAAATCTTGTAATTCAAAGAAACTCTAATATCAATATGCAGATTATTTATTTATACAAAAAATAAGGTTAACCCCTAACAAAAAAGCAGTTAACTGTAGCATTGCCATTTTACTGAAGTGTGGGAAGTCCTAAAATCCCTACCCTTGTTGCTAAATCATTTGTGCTATCTGTTAAACTAAGCTTAGGCCTTACTTTCTCAGCAGTAAGTCTTCTTAATGAGGTATAGGTTTCTTAAAGTAAACTAAACAAACTTGTCTAGAATACAAGAGCTTGTTTAATGTGTGTGTACATGAAAATATGGTAAAGGTGCTTTAAAATTTTGGGGCCTTCGAAGTCTGGTGTGCTTCAAACAGAATTTAACAGCACTTTTTTTAAAGATAGCACAGTTAAAGTAATTCAGCTTAAACAAAGTTCAAGCTATTTTTCAAAACTCATTATTCAGCTATTACTTGAAACTGAAGCTCCTGGGAAGTTTTTTTTGTTTGAAAGTATTTTAAAAGTAACATTTTAAGACCTGCATTTTTCTTTTCTCTTATGCAACATACAGGTAAGTCTATTCCTGTACAAACTATACAGGAACTGCAGACAGTTACTTCTGAGATACAGTGCCAGCTGGAAAAGAAAAAAATACCTAAGTGTTATGAAGATTTACTTCACCACCAATAAATGAAAATATTAAGTAACAGCAGCCTAACAGGTCCTAGGACTTCTATACCAATACAGAAAAATTTTTCTAGAGTAATGGAACGTGGGGGGTGGGGGAAGAATCTCTGAATCAATCTTCCACAACAGAAGACTGTCCTGAAAGCATTCTGTAGGTCAGTAATATACTTTACCCCCAAACAAGTCCTATCTACGGATTTAATTTCCCTACAAATGACATCTAGAAAGTTACCTGAAGGGTTTTCTTTAAAAATAAGTGTGTATTTCAAAAACATAATGATTCAAAAATTTCCATTATTCACATAACCTACTCAATCCTTATGAGCCTAGCATTTGTCCTCAGTTATTCCATGGATTCATTTTACTGCTTTGACTACTTTAAGTCACTTTTTGAGCCACTGACAGCATGACAGCAACAGGTGTACCTGAACACGGCTAAGATTTTTTTCTTTTTTGAAACAACGCTACATTGGCATGGTTTTATTATTTTATTAATACCATTACAATCTGATATGCTAGGGAATTTGGGAGGAGGGGAAAGCAAGCACGGACAGATTCTCTGTGCAAAACATCCTCTTGAGGGATTTTACAGTAGAAAGTCAAAGAGGCAATCGACCAAAGTCCCACATCACTAACCAGAATATGGAGGCTAGAAAATCATTTAGCTGATTTCATAAACCTGCTCCATTGAAGCCTTTACTTTTTTTTTTTTTTTTTTTTTTTTTTTTTTCCCAAACTGCCTCATCATCTGGGTTGCCTACCTCTTGTAATCAGCACATGCCAAGTAAGCAAAGCATGTAATTATACAGAACCAATCACGGGCAGATACCTCTAGGGCAAAAAGAATAAACTAAAAGATGCTGAATTGTGTTGATATCTTTACATCAGATTATTGGGATGTAAATAATTGCAGTGAATAACAAAGTCAGCTAGACTTTACAGCATGTCCAAAGGAAAAAAATAGTGAATATAGTCCTTAAACTTTTTCCTTTTAATGCAATTATAGGGAAACTTAGTTTTTAAAGCAGTAAGGAAATGGTAGCACAGACAAGAATCTTGTATAATGCTAACAACATTGTGAAGAAATATTTCCATACAACTGCATCCCAAACATCTCACACCTGAACTGTCATGCGCTAGACTGATGTCTAACTCATCTCTCTTTCCCTGCCAAGGAAACACCAACTTAAGTGCCAAACACTTCAAGCCCTCAAGGACAGCCAGTATTTTGTGATTCTTGTTCTAGGTCACATTACACGGAAACGATATCACTTTTATTCAAGAAAATGGTTAAAAATATGAATCTGTATTTACACAGCCTGGACAATTTGTTAATGGGCTGTATTGAAAAGGAAAAAGAGTCTGAAAATTAATTGTGAAGAATCAGCAAACCTTTCTGGCTTACTATTTAAATCTAACTCAGCTGACAAGAAGTGATGATACAGTAACCCACAAAATCAGGAAAGGAATTTGAAACTTTTCACCTCAAGATTATTCGCTCCCACAAAGCCACAAGCACGAGCAAAAGTCATTTCCAAGAGATGAACATCAGTTGCAGCGTAGGACCGGTGCTTGTTCTGGCTACGCGCAACCCTCGCCCACCATTCCCCTGCCAGCTCCGGCAGGAACCCGAAGACCGGCAAAGGGCAGCGCAACCCGAGGAGCGGGGCCGAGGGTCCCCTCGGCGCGGAGTGGAGCTGAGTCACGGCGCCGGGCGGCTCCGGGAAGGGGGACCAGTGCCCAGCCGCCGCGCGGCCCCCGGAAGGGCGCGGGCGAACCCCGCGGCCGCCGCACGGCCCCCCTCGACGCCCAGCGCCCCGGTCGCACCGCCGGTCCGGCCCCGCGGCTTGCGGTGAGCTCCCGCCGCCCCGCGGCTCTCCTGTGGCCCTGCCTCCCCGCTGCCGCTCTGACGGAGCTGGGCCGAGCCCCCTCGCCGGACGCCCGCCCGCCGCTACCTGGCCTGTGCCTCGTCCAGGCTCTGGTCGGTGATGGCCATGATCTGCTGCAGGACGTCCCCGGTGTCGTGGTGCCCCGGGGGCGGCCCCGGCGGGGGCGGCGGCGGAGCCGGGGGGGCGGCGGCCGGGTCGCCGGCGGCAGCAGGCGGCGGGATTCCCCCGGGCAGGGCGACCCCAGCGCCGTGCGCCGCCGCCAGCAGCCGCGACGGGTCCTCCATGGCGGGCGGCGGCGGGGCCGGGCCGCACCGCCTCTCGCGGGCACCCGGCGCGGCCCGAGCGGCTCGCACACAACAGGGCCCGGCGCCGCGCAGCCCCACCCCCCGCGCCGGCCCGCCTCGCGCGGCGCGACGTGACCCGCCGCCGCCAGGCTCCGCCCCCAGCGCGCGCGGCCCCTCGCGCCGCCGCCAACCGCCCGGCGCCGGTTCCGACCGCCTCCGGCGGCCGCTCCCTGCTCGGAGCCGCCGGCCCGCCGCCGCCTGGGCCCTGTCGTTGGCTGGTCCGCTCGCAGGCTTCGGTTCCTGCCCTGGCGTTGCGCTTCGCGTCTCGGTCCGACCAACCTCAAGCGCAAAGGGATTGTCTGCAGCCATTGCTTGAGAGGTGTCCTTGTCTGTAAAACTGCGTTTCTGCTCCACCAGAGGCCAAGTTTGTTCATTACAAACATTAGAAGACTCTGTTCTCATGCATTTGCAGCTGAATAAGGTCCATAGCTACAAAGTAGCACAGAAGAAGCTACTTTTTTTTTTTAATGGAAGGTCACCCAGATGGCTTCATAGGCAATTTAGAGACCTTCCTAAGCTGCTACTTTTAAATTACTGCAATATATCTAGACCTACAGATAAGAAAAAAAAACATTTTAAAAAGGAGAAAAACATTTATATTAGGAATTTCCATGCCTGTGTAGAAGCACAGTGCTCTCTCTGACTGCATCAATCATTGTATGTTTCTCCTTCCAAGTTTTACTTTCCAGTAGTATACTATGCTTATAGAATTTAAATCTTTTTACAGCTGCATCTCAAGTAGAAGCATCCTCTATGTTCCTGATTGCTAATGACTCAACACTTGAATCTTCACCTCTTAGACAAAGGTAAATAATTTCAGTATTGCAGTTTTAGCCTTGTTTGCTGTAACAATGACAAATTCTGCAAAAACTTTTTTTGCATTCATAGTCTAAAGTAGGTGTACATTCTCCTTCAGAACACAAAATTCAGGTTTGATCCCTCTCCTAGATCTTACGGCGTCCAGGTCTCTATACCAACCAAACACATCAGCTTCTCTGGCTGCTCAGCAAAATCTTTATAAAGCAAAACAATCCCTCCTAGACCAGATGATGAATGATGAATGTGCTGCAAAGTGATACAGAGCTTTCCCTCCAGGGATGTTCCACACAGAATGAGCACAATGTATGGGTAATTGTTCAGTTGAAGTAACTGTACTCTGACAATATTAAAACACTTTTTTTTTCCATTTTCTGTAGCAAATTCATGGACATTCTGGAGCAAAAAGTTTATTAGAAGTGGCAATTATGGTAACAGGCAGGGTCCTTATCATCCTGCTGTGAGACCTGAGTTCACCACATCTTGATTGTCTGAAGACAGTGACATAGGTTTATTTCTACATCAGTCTCCTATTTAGAGACTTCTTATTCTTGGAGTTGAGCAGAATGAGCATAGCTCTTGTGCAGTGATCGCTTTCTTGCCTTTTTTTTTCTTTAAATAAGTGACCCCCACATAGTGATCCTCTTTCACCAGATAACTCCAGAAAAGATATAGTAATTGTGACAAGTATTTTACATCCAGTCTTAATCCTGTTTGGCAGCAACTTCACTCCCTTCCCTTTTAGGGAAATTGTTCCAATTGGTTTAGCAGAAGCAGGATGGATGACCATGTTCTATTCAGCCCTGCCTTGCAATGAAAGATTTAATTTCTGTAAAATTAATCGGGATGAGATGAAAAGGGTGTTTCTTCACAAAATTTTCAAAATCTTGTCCATGCCATTAACTTTGACCCTTTAGTTCTTACCAGCTCAGAGAGCAATATGATTTGTACTTTTTGGGTCGCTTTTTTGTTAAAAATTTCACATATGAGTAATTAAAATTGAGTCTTAACATCTACATACAAGGAATAACAAAATCTACATTCTTGATTTCAGATTTACATGTCTTGCCTTAGTTATTTCGGGTAAGAAATTCTGGCCAAAATTACTAAGCAATAATAGAGAAAATAGTTTCATAAAGAAAGTATGGCTTACTTGGAAAGGCGCCATACTGCAACAGGGGGAAATGAAGACAGGAGAGATAGAGCAAGGCAAGGAAGAAAATGACAGCGGCAGAAGAAACAGATAAACACCACAATTCCCCGTGGTGATTTGGCTCTGAAGAATCAGTCCTTCCCCCTTTATTATCCTAGCTGAAATCAGCAAAATTACCCTGCTCATCAGTAAATTGGTAATGCCAGTAGTATTTATCCTGCAGCTTTAGGCAGGATTCTAGTTCATAACCGTTTAGTGGTGAAGTTCCGTAGCACCCTAGAATCTTCCATCTATTACAACATTATATTACAGATTTGGAGCCTTCACCTTGGCACATGCCTGGCTTTATGAGCTGCAAATAGCCCCACTGAATTCAGCAAGGTAGTGACCCCCCACTTTGGGAAGCTGACCATATAAATTAGTCTTCTTAGACTTTTTGAGCAGCATCTTCAATAAAAGATGTGGGCCTGATCCAATTCCTAGTAACGTGCATTAAAATCCCAAATAAGGTAACTGAAAGCAAAAATCTGGCTGCATGCACTTACACTTGTTGGGTAAGTGTACACTTTCAAAATGAAGGAGCTTATTTTCACCATGTCAGGAGCTGAGTGTTAATGACCCTGGGGCTCTCTGAGTACTCTGGGAATGCTGACTGATGAGATATAGAGCAAGCGCCACTGAAGAAATGCTGTATTTTTCAGCCTTTTGGTAAAATGATTAATAAACCATCTTTTCTCATTCACAAACTGCCTATAGAGGAAAAGGGAGCTGGATTAAAAGATGACAAGAGATGAAATTGTCTCACAAAAGTTCTTGCTGATGCAGCCAAGGGAATAGGGAGAGCTGTCTCCAGCCCTCTGATAAATCACCCTGCACGTTTCGATAGGAAATGGACTAGGGTATAATTAGCAAGTGAATTCTCTCCTGTCAGCAAAAAAAAAGGTGTGTGTGTGTTGGGGGGGGAGTTAATTTGAAAAATAAAATCAGGACTTCAGATGCCAACTGACAAGTTATAAGCTGAGACTGAAGCTTATAGAGCATAAATTCACATGGAGATTCACCCCCATTATAATCCATGCCGTATTGCTAGGAATTTCCATAGCAAGAGCTACAGTTCAAATAAATGTTTGTGTTGTGATGGGATTAGATTAGCTGCTGGACTACTGAGGACTCTGTTTGCAGTCCAAGGCATACAGAAATCACGCAATGCTGTGTTGGCAAATAAGTGACATGTCTGTCTCCCACTGAGGTATATTTCATTTAGTTACATCAATTCACAAGCCATAGCCAAAGGTTTAGATACTCTGGTCCTTTTGCCTCCTCAGAGCTAAGGCTAAAAGGCAGCTTCAGCACACTGTATAAACACTAAAATAGGATGATGATGTATGATAGGAGAGACCTGCTTAATCTAGGTAGGCAAAGCCAAAGTGAGAGCTGATGGCTGAAAATTAGGGTTAAAGGAAGTGGAGCAGTTTACCAAAGAGCAAACCAGACCTGCATTGCCTTAAGTCAAAGCTGTGCATCTCTCACCAACAGAGATGCTCTTACTCCAGCAGCAGGTGCAGATTCATGGAAAGACTTATCAGATGGAAATTGATGGCCTGTGCTATGCAGCCAGTCATATCAGATGATCACAACAGCCCCTTCTGACCCATAAAAATCTCTCTTTGGTGCTGTGAAAGTCCTATGTGTTTGGTGATGGCATTATGAATAGCTGTGCTTACTACCGTGCTCAGTGGGATCTGAATTGTATTAGGTTCCTCGCATGGATGGCATTGAACAAGATCTGCAATTTTGTAAGAGCACAGCAAATTTCCTGTAGAGCCTGGGCTTCAGCTACAATAAAGCCTCTGAGAGTCTGCAGTAGCCTTCCCCTGGACCTGCCACCAGACAGGGTGGCAAGCGTATGGTCAATAGCAGCAGTGCCAGCAGTGGCTGTTTATTCCAGCATTTCCAGTAACAGCGACATGTTTCAGGAAAACACCCACTGATGAAGCTGCTGAACTCTACTGGCTTTGTCCATACAAACTTCAAGGACAGCCTCCTTGTGGGAGGTTGTACATCCACTTCTAAGGGGAGAAGGGGACACTAAGCGCCAGGCAAAGAACAGGAAGACACCAGTGAAAGAAAAACTGACCTGTATTGCCTCCCAGTGGATGCATGCTACAACACACTGCGGAACAGCTAAATTCATCCCAGTAGCAGCTGCTAAGATTAGACTGACAGGCTAATTCCAAAGTGGATCTTACGCTCACCATTTAAAAATGGTCATTTGCAAAGATCTCAGCGGGCTCAGGAGAGCTGCATTCTATCATGCATACTGTCATCCTGTTCCTGACTTCTGTTTGTAGCTAATTCACAAAGCCTCAACTTCGAAGTGTTTATATATTTCTTTGCTACTGCTGCAACAGCCTCAGTAATGCCAAACATAGTTACTGTGTGGATGAAGAAGGCTACAGTCCATACCTCAGACCCCATGCTGCACTAAGCCATGTTGCTGATAATGCAAGAGGTTAAAAATGAGTGTGCAGCCTAAGCTGACTCTTGAGCAGCCTTGTTCATCATTCAAGCCAGCTCTGCGCTTTAAGTCAGACAAAGCACACTATCTCCTGGCAGAGTTACATAAAGGCACAGTTCACCCTCAGCACCCTGAGGATATCCCATCTGTGCTAGGTTTACAGCATCCTCCTAGTTCTCTGGCTTTAGCCTTCATGTTTCTGAAGTGCCTCCTGGACTTAGAATCTTAGAATCAGTATGTTTGGAAGGGACCTCTGGAGATCATCTAGTCCAACCTCCCTGCTCAGCAGAGTCACCTAGAGCATGTTAGACAGGGCTGCATCCAGGTTGGCCTTGAGTATCTTCAGAGAAGGAGACTCCACAGCCTCTCTGGGCAACCTGTTCCAGTGCTCCGTCACTCTTACAGTGAAGAAATCCCCCCTCACATTCAGGCGGAACTTCCTGTGGTTCAATTTCTGCCCATTGCCTCTTGTCCTGTCACAAGAGACAACTGAAAGGAGTTTGTCCCCATCCCCCTGACATCCTCCTTTCAGATACTTACAGTGATCTATCAGGGGTTTTGGCAGAAACCTTTCCAAAATCTGCTGTGGACTGTCAACTAAATGTTTTTTTACATCTAGATTAAAAAAACGCTAAATTAAAACTGTTCTAGAACTGAAAGCTGCATTACACTCACTACAGCCCATAGCAGAAAGCATAAGATGCAAGGATACATCTTTGAACTCTATTTGTAATAACGAGTGCAATTTCCCTGAACAGTTCAAACAGCCAGAGAGGGGAAATGATAAAAATAAATAAATAAAATTAAAAAAGAGAGAGAAAAAAACACTTCAGTGGACATCCCCAAGCCATGGAGAAAGCAAGGAGAACAGAAGAGCAGCTGTGCCAAAAGCACGTCTTTCTGTACCACCATGTAACACAGAAGTCAGACAGCTATTGGCATCTCCAGATCTCACTGCTCTACCTTGCTCTGTTACTCATACCAAGACAAAAGCAAGCAGTAAGTGCTCAAAATGGAAGTTGGGTAGCACAGAAAAGAACATTTTATGACAGTGACTATACTGGGGCAAAATTCAATGTGCAAGCCCCTCACACCCTGGTTGGTGGCTCTTAAATCCAGATGACCACGTGATCTATGAAACCTAGAGTAAAGACATTCTCCTACTGTCTTTGGAGTTTTTTTTCCACATAGTGCTCAGGGCTCAAGGGCATGACTAACACCTAGAGTACTAGGGACATTTACAGGCACATTCTAGCATAATACGAGGCAAATCTTTCTGAGGAGCCATAGGTATGTTCCTACTCCCCCCCCCCCCCAATTTGTATTCCATGCTTTCAGCAAGGAGGGAAAAACCTGGAGAGTAAGGCAGAGTTCTAAAATGGCCATGGGACACAACTATATGCTTGGTCCTTTTTGTATATGCTCGCTCCTTTTTGGGCACAAGCCAAGCAGAAGTCAGATGAATGCTCTTACCAGTAAAAGTTTCTCTGAGAAGACTAGGGGTTGAAATTTGTCAGCAAATGAGTGTTACTAAAGGACAGTTATTTTCCCTACTTGGGAATGCAGGCAAATCAGAGCTTCTCCTTACCAATTCCTCCTGGTGCCTGCTGTAATCTTGTTCTGCTCACTCTGAAATTATTGGTCATCTTGCTGTGTCATTCCCCACCTGGGTGGGGTGAGCAATACTGGTTACAGTATTCATAAAGGGTACACTTAGTTTTGGAATGGGTGTCTGGCAGTATCTGCAGAAGAACCAGCTGCACGGCCCTGAAGAACACTGTGAGAATGACGCAAGAGGCTCATATTCAAAAGGAATAGGCGTTAAAAAACAAACAAACAAACAAAAAATGTACTAACAAACAGCAACCATTTCAGAAAGGCTTAGACACTCTGCAGGGGGTTTTATAGGATCAGCTGGAAGCAATGAATTTTCCTTCAACATCCCAATAGCTGAAGGAAATCAGCTTATGCCAAGAAGGATGAAAATAACTGGCTAAAAACCTGTGATACAACATTCACGTAAGATTACTAACTCCAGTGATCACAGAACAGCTACAGACTTTTTTTAAAAAAAAAAAAAAAAAAAAAAAAAAAAAGCCTAGTTTTCAGAGCTGGTGAACGCACAGAACATTGAACATTGAGTCCAGTCAATGACTGGAACTGAATGTGATAATTAACCCTGAGACTAATTTTCAATTTAGCAAAGATCTCGAGCTATCACAAAAAATGTTCTAACTTGGAGACCTACCTCTAACTGTCACAGTATAGTTAAGATTCTCTTCTGTGACACTTGCAGCACAAAGAAAAAACCTGGTCAAGACAAACAGTTAAAGAGGAAGAAGCATCTTCTAGAAACATAGCTTGAAGATGGACTAAGAGCTATAACAATTTTCACATGAAATGACACTTGTTTTTTTTCTCACTTTTGCTGTAAGTACAGAAGTCACATTCACATATTTTGCAGAAGAGTAGACCATGAAGGGACTACCTCATGAAAGATGAAAGCCAACTACTCTCTGCTATTAGCCTTATGTTTTTTTGTAGAAAAGCCTTTCACAGAATTACCATGGGAAGTAAGTATCGTATCATCAGTGTGACCTTTCTTTCCTAAATTATCTCAGCTACATGTGCCGTCCACTGCAGGGCAAGGGGGAACCACCAGGCCTCACTTCACCACTGCATTAACATGTACCTTAAGTCAGGAAGAATTACTCATACTATAAGCTTCTAGGCTCTTGCTGGCTTTAAACTGGGGGATGCCCAATTCAAAGGGATAGGTGGGCTACTAAACTGTCTACTGTATTATGCAGACTATGCTATTGCACTTTAAAAATAAACTCTTAGCGTGATATTCCAATATTGCTCAAGACTCACAAGAGCACAACTGCCTCCAAAGAACTCATCTTTTGCATTGGCTACACTTAAAGTAAGTGTATCAGCCACTTTAGCTTCCATTTTCCATGTCTCAGAAGGTCAGAATGATTAAGAACCAAAATTCAAAACCAAAACAAAAAAACCCTACCATTACCAACTTTCCCCTTTCCTCCTTATTCTGTCTGTTTCATTTCTGCGGGGTTTTTTTCTTTCAATAAAACAAACTTTCAAAGTCCATCAGTCCCCTACAGTATTAATCTCCAAAGCGTTACCCTCCCCAAAAACACACCAAAACCCATATTACTTTTGGCAGCAGTTTGCTTAAGGAATTTCAACCAGTCAGCAAGGCATGACCTCTCATTCCTGGAACCACACAGCCCTATCTTTGATCAAATTGTGTGTTCTCACTTGTCCCGTATTTGATCCCTTAAAAATAGTTCCTAGGTGTCTCTCCTTCCTCCCACCCAACACACAGTAAATCTAGAACAATCGCATGCCTCTCCACCATTAAAATAATAATTATGCTCATTTCAATCTGCATGGAAATTTGCACATTAAAAGAAAGTTGATGAAACCAGCAATGAACCTTCAAAAGCAGTTTCATACTGTGATGAAAAAAAGTTTTTTTCTTCTCAAACTGGACAGAAGGAGGGATATGGCCACACTGTCTTCTACACTAAGCTAAGACGCATCAGAGGCTGTGCATCATGAATTAGAAACAAAAAAGACCAGAAATTCCATAAATTTGACAGCATCCAACTCTTTATGCAATGATTAAAAGTTATATTTAAGGTCTTCTAAGCTGTTTTGGAAAGCTAACATGTAACTGGATAACACCACACCCTGTTTCTGCAGTGTCTTGCTTAGTACATAAAAGTGTGTAGAAAACAAACTGCAACACGATTTCTCCTTCCATGTAGTTAGATAAGGATTTGTGTTTCCAAAGAAAATTAAAAAGTAAAGGTGTCTTGTGGAATACTGAACAACTTAAAGTCATCTCATTTTGTCATGCATGTTCTGTATAAACACACCATTTATGCTTCTCCCTTCCCCCTCCCCCCATCTTCATTATTTGGAGATTTGTTAAAATCTTCCTCCTATCTCTTATGTCTAATTGATTCACCATCTCTTTTAAAATCTCACTGAAAACAGCACTTCTCAGGCTACTTTCTATGCCTTCTAATTTCCTGCTCTCTCATCTATTACAGCCAGCTGGAAGCAGCTAGCATTCTAAGGGTCGCAGTCACTCAGGAAGAGGAATCGTGTTTAAGAATTCCAGGCAACCTCTCTGCATTCCTCATGGGTGGCAGCTATCACTTGGAGGCAAGCTCCATTAAAGGTTTGGGATTTTTCTTTCCCTTACTCTCATCAGTTGCTATTTTCATGTGCAAAAACATGCATTTTGAAGTTGGCTAGACCACAAGCTGCATTTATACATTCAGTTACCATTATTAAACAGACTCCATTTTTATACAGGAAGTATTGATATCCTGACTTTCCAGAGGACAGTCCCAGAAAAGTGTCTGCTTGGTGTAAACTCGTCAAATCATTGATAAATTTTCCAGCAAAGTTGTCTTACAAGAGTTCTTTAGTATTCACACTAGTTTGCTAACACTAGTTTGATAACCAAGATAAATAAACCATTTAAAATACCTCCAAGTCCCTCAAAGATCACCTGTACATGGTGATCATAAAACATCAGAAGCCAATTGTTAGTGATTTAAAGTCTGCCTATGTTGAGGGTACCTACATAAAAGTACTTGTGAGAGTAGGATCATACTGCTGTAACACAGCTCAACAGCTGCAACCCAGCAGAACAGTGAGGTCAGGTTAGTTACCAGAGCCCTCTGGGAAGAATGTATACAGCTTATTAAAGGCCAAATTGAGCATAAAAGCCAACTGGAGTTCTTTTGCGAGCCATGTGTCATCTCATCCACTAAAAATATTCATTTATGACCAAAAACAGCATAGTCAGATCTCCCCACCACCACTGTTAAATCATGCTGGTACTGATCCCACACTTAGAGAATATGAACGCTCACATTACCCTTCTTCCCTTTGTTAATAAATGAGAAAAAAACTTGATATATATTTACTTATAAAATAAACTTTACGTAAAGTAGGACTTATGCACCTTGTGCTTTAGGGATGGTCATGAAAGCAGTAAGCAAAGGTCTAGTTTGTTCTGTGCCAGCTTCACCATTCTACGCAGTAATGATTTTCCAGAAGTTTACAATAGTCTTCCCCCCTACAGCAGACTGGCCACCTACTTCAGCTGTAGTGTGCACACATTCATTTTCACTGGAAAATATTTATATTTAGGAATCTTTGACAATAAAAGAAAACATTATTCATTACCTTAGCTCCTCTATCTGGTAGGTTTTAATAGCAATAAATTTTCCAAAACCAGCTGGGTCTAGTGTTTGAAGAGGTTGACCAAGGCTGTAATCATACACCCTACTTTGGCTGCAAACAGTTGACTGAAAGAGTTACTGCCTCCGATTTCACTTCACCCCCTCTTCCCAGAGGCTAACACCCTCCAGATACACATGCACATTCCCACTGGCCTGTGATACGGCATCACAGACAATCTACATAAGGGGCAGATCAGCAGCATGGCGGACTGCTCCACGGCAACTCACAATGGGCGAAAGCATCAAGGCCAGTATCTCTCCCTTCCAGCATCACAGCACAAGGCTGAGAAATACCACTTCCCCAGAGCCAGGCCTTCACAATGGGGATATTTAGTGGGGGAAGAGAAGAATGAAAGAAAGCCTCTGGGACAACAAATCATGGACCATATTCCAGGACTGTTTTAGTCAATCCAGGGTACTGTCATCTTAACGTAGTCACTATCTGACCATTTTCTGCAAGAAGTCTGTTGACATATTTGAATAGAAGTCCACACTGACTCAATGCCCTGGGTAATTTGTATATTCTTTCTGCAAAGTCAGCCAAGGTGATCTGTCAGGGAACTGATCATCTGACAGAACCAGGCTTTTTAAAAGAAATTGTACCGAAGCCTTTAAATTTAGAATTTTAAAGAACTGCTTCCCATTGGCCTCTCTGCTCCCTCGTGGTAAAAGACTAGCTTTGGATTTGACTGACGCAGGCACCTTCACATTGTTAACAAACCATTAAGGTAAAAGAAACCTGGAGAAGTATTTACAGTTTCTTGGTCGTCATGAATATTCTCTTGCCAGCAAAGTATCTGTTCTCCAGTCACGGTCTCAAAAGCAAGAGTGATAGCTTACATTGTATGTCAGGTGCAGTAAATGGATTTACTCAGCAGAGAACTAGGTCCTACATGCACTAATATTAAATAATACTGCTAATTTCTTATGATGCTTTGCTGAGAGAAAGACTACATTTGAACAGATTGTTAACACATTATTTGAACAGCTGAGTGTTAAGGTACAAACTGCACACATTAAAACCTAAGGCAAAATACTGATTGCCTTGGAATCTAATGTAAACCTGTCCCAAAGGGCTTTCAGCGAGTAGAAAGATGGTTTCATGGGAATATGACTCATTCCACATTTATGAAAAGGCAATCAATTTGTGAATACCACCTTGTATCACTTAGCAAAACAAACAACTGCAGTTAGTTGAGGCATCATTCAACATTTTAGGAGAGTGCTCTTCACACATCCTACAGAAGCCCCAAATACTTTGAAATTCAGCAACAGACACTTGGGAAAACAACAGTCTGCTTCTCAGGAAGTATTTCACAAACAGACTCCTCTCTCAAGAGGCCTTTAGAAGAATGTGACTTCTGAAAGTTACAGTTAGAATACAACCTGAACAAGACTCCCTTGAGAAAGAGAAAGAAGCTCTGTTTAGGAAGCAATGGGTAGAGCTTAAGAGCTTTGGGCTTTGACTCTGGAATATGCCACCATTGGTATGACTACTTCTGAAAGCAGTAATACTGAAGTACTAAGAAAATACCTTGTTCATGGAGAGAAGCTCACATGAGATTCTTGTTGCATGTAGCATACTTCTAGATGCTGCTAAATTAAATCAAATTTGCATTAAAAATAGCAGTCTTTAATAAGAATACTACTCAAAGTATGTTTGTCCTAAATAATGCACCGTTCAGTTCCTTAAATGCTTCTTGTCCCCATATGGATGACAGGCATTTTATACAAACATTTATGCTTGAGAACATAAAAGTAGTCAGTACTGCTTTGGAAGCAGGTCACTCAGTCTCTGTGCTTTTGGTCAGAAAGGGTTGCTGTTGACCAGTGGAGACAAGCACGGCACTGAGGAACTAAATAGAGGAGTCCACAGTGAAGTGCCCATTCTGAGAAAGTGTTCTGCGGTCTGTAGTGTTTAACTTCACTACTGTAGGGGTGTATCTGGAATTCCTATAACAGATGAAGCAGAGGATCCTCCGGAAGGTGCTGCGCATCTCATTGTCCCTGTAAGAGTAGACAATAGCATTTATCAACGAGTTGATCTCTGCCAGCAAAAGGACGTATTTCTCCACAGCTAGAACATTGCAGCTCTTGCAGCCCAAGCCATCCAGTAGGAGCACAACTTGTCCCGGTGTCCAGCAGATAACAAAGGCACCTGGGAAGAGAAGAACCCTTGTTAGAGAAAATGCAGGTTCTTGGCCCTGCCTGGCCACTCATCTAAGAGATGGATGCTCAAGGGAATTATTGCCCTTTGGAAACACCAATGAAAATGGAAACACCATTTGGAAAAAAAAAAAAAAAAAAAAAAAAAAAAGGTTTCCCCAAGCATGAAGCAAAAATTTAGAGGAGGAAGACAGGATTCAACCAGAAATCATTCAAAATGAAGGCAATGATTCTTTTATCTAAATTACTTTCATTCAGGAAAAAAAAAAGTTTCAAGTGGCATTGCTTACCTCCCTTTGTCCC
This sequence comes from Rhea pennata, assembly GCF_028389875.1. NCBI lineage: Eukaryota > Metazoa > Chordata > Aves > Rheiformes > Rheidae > Rhea > Rhea pennata. Next base: position 120,020 of record NC_084695.1, on the reverse strand, counting down.
CCTTATTCCATTTACAACGTAGAAGATAAAGCATCCATATTTTCTACTTATATGCTACTCCTTCCAAAAGGGGGAATGGGTCATAAAGTTAAGAGTCAAAGAAGTACATTTTGAATGGAGTCATCTCTCCAGTTCATACAGTTATGGGGCTTTCAGTCAACAGTATAAATTCAGAAGAGTCCTAGCCAAGATTTGGGGCAGTTCAATGAAGTCTGTTTCATACCACTGCCTGCTGGGCAGAAAGTAACCAAACAATGGGCTGGTCAGCATGAAGACAGAGCTGGACAGGCTCCACAACTGAGTCAGTCAGGCCAATACTGTGTTCTTGCCACCACCTGCAAAGCTCTTTAGCAAAAGGATAATTGCTGTTTTGCATGATGGAGTGGGAGGTGCCTGCAGTTCCTAAAACCCTGCTTTTTACGGTCATGATTTTAACTTTAAGGCTGACGTAAATGGAGCACTCACCCATCAGTGCTCCTGGAACTCATGCATAAGGTTCTATCTTAAAGCATGGGAGCTGCACCCTGCTGTGCCTCCTGGGAAAGGGTGGAAAAGAACGGACTCACTGGGAACTTTAAGACTGCACCTTTTACTGAAAAATAGCTGACAGGAGAGAAAAACAGCCAGAAGAGTTGCACCAGAATGAGAGGCTGAATTTAACATGCTCATTAAATGAAAGTCAAAGAAACACAGGGAAAGGATCTCCTAAATTTCCGGTTATATGTTCCCTGCTGATTACAGGCAACTGTATCATGTAACCCTTTTTATTTAAGCTAATCACACAGAGGGCCAGCACAGCAGCCATCATATCCGGGCCAGGCAGCTTTCTCTGCGCTCACAGACATGACTTTGCTTTCTCCCAATTTAAAGTTATCAAAAATATAGACTTCTGGCTGTCCTGAAAGCAGATCCTGATACTTGTTCTTGTAATTTGTGTGGGCCTGCAGAAAAGGGACTTCCTTGCTTAGTGATGTAATGTTTAGAAACAGTTTATCAGCATCCACAATGAAAGCTAGATTCTGTACAGAGACTGGCTCCCAGCAGCATTAAATTAAGGTACATCAAAGATGGGAGCAGTGAACAGGTACCTAAAGTTTTAGTCTTGTGCCTGCAAGTCTAGTATTAATAAAGAAAACCAAATTCTTAACAATCTCTGCCCAGAGTGATCATTAATGACTCAGCTGAGCTATTTGCTCATCATTATATCCTGTCCAGCACAACTAATCTGTGGGAAAATTTGCTGTTGGTTTCTAGATGTACCTTAGACTTTTTATTACTGGTTTTCAGATAGGCTTCCGTAACTATTCTTAATGCTCATGACCTACAGGATTATAAACTGCAGGTACCTTGCCTTCCAATGAAGTGACACATACACACAGCTTCTACTACTCCCTCAGCTTCCTTACACACTCACCAGCAGCTACGCCCTCTGATGCATAAGGTGCAAAGTATTTCTCTGTGCAGAATCCAACTTTGCAGACGCCAGGGATCTAGGGTGGAGGAGGAATTACACCAGGGCTTTCACAGAGGAGAAAAAAAACCTCTGCTGTCACAATTGTCTGTACTCTGAGTCTGAACTGAGAGGTATTTTCCCAAATTGAGCAATTAAACCCTCTCGCTTGCTCCCTCTGCCTGCATTTCCTCCTGCAAAACGACTTATACACAACTCATTACCACTTCTGACACTGCCCCACTGAGAAAGAAAAAAAAATGCTTGCATTACTTTACAAGAATCACAAGGGCCTGACCACCACCCCTCACTGTCCCTCACCACTTTCCACATCAGGTACCTGCCTGTTCTGTCCATCCTAGTACTACCACCAGTCCCAATTCCTTGTGAAACCGCAGCAGCTCTTCTAAACCTTCTCTGATCCAACCTTTTTCGTAGCTTAAGGCAGAAGGCAAAGGCAGGCCAACTCAGGAGTATAAACATCGAGAAGAAAGAGACCTCCCAGAATAAGGAGATGCATTTTATTTTTCTTCCAGGCCAGTATTCCCATCCTGCTAACCCTGTCCTTCTGGTTGGTCTTGTGAGATCCCATAAAATTAAGCAGTCCTGCTGATCCCTCTGGGTGACCCTCTAATACTGTTCAGGAAGGAAGGGGAAACAAAACAAGCATTCCTCCACTCCTGACTATGCAAAATACATGAGGTAGCAATTCTTCAGCTCTGCTGAACCTCTGTGCTGCATCTGATCAGCTCCACAGCAGCTATGAACTCCTTGCCGACAAGAGATACGGAGCGACTGTCAGGAAGGGAAGAGGACATCACACAGACAGCAACAGGCAAAATAGCCTACTTTCGCTATTCACAAGTTGCAACAGGACTCGCAAGCTCATGTGCCCCCAACAGGGACGCAGGGAGGAGGCAGACAGCTCTTTCCCCATTGCCCCCGCCCCTCCCCTCCCCCGCCGAGCCCAACTCTGCCAGCGGGAGTTTGCAAGGGAGTAGTAGTCTTTGTTTGCAGCTACGAGGTTTTACTGACGGAGCAAATTCTGCACTTATCAGAAAAGATTTGCAAGCAAAGGATTGTCACCATAAGCCCGGAGTCGAGTTGCATTGTAGAAGATCTGAACACACTGACTAATTTCACTGAAAAACAGGGAAAAAATCTATATATTAAAGCATGAGGCAAAAGCAGTTGAGAAAAATCATGAATGATATGCTGCTGAAAGCACAATGCAGGAGTGCAATAGCCTCTGTTATTATAAAATCGCTAGTATTTCACAAACATACGGCACCTTTCAGAGACACCCGCAAGCTCTTTGCGCTGGTGTGCTGCTGCTTATGGGTTAAAGAGCAGAAGCCTCCACACAAAGAACCTATAAAATAAGGACAAAACTGGGGCCAAACTCCTCAGATACATGGAGCAGAACTGTTTCAAAGAAGCTTTACCAACTCATATCAGTAGCTTAGCCGGCTTACTAAGATGCACAGCACTGGGCAGAACAACATACACCTGAACAAAACTAAATATCCTGGAGAGGTAGAGCCTCAAAATCAACCACTTCCAGTTACTGATCTACTTCTATTGCACTATGAACTGCTAATGTAGACAGAGTAACTCACAGGCAGTTAGCACTTTGCTGGAGAGCCAGTGATCATGGAGAGTAGCCTTGACTAAGTTTAGAGTTTTCAGTGACATATTTACCAGAACAGATTGAGACCCAGTACTAAGCTGTTAAAGAAAGAAAGAAAGAAAGAAAGAAAGAAAGAAAGAAAGAAAGAAAGAAAGAAAAAACACAACACCTGACAGAAGCTTAGTGCTCTATTCCAGTAAACAGTCTGTAGAATTTGGACACAACTTCCATATTATTTTCCTGTTACCTTATAATGTCTGTTCTCTGCTCATTGTGCTTTCCATCCTTTAAAGAATGTTTAAAGTGCTGCTTCTTTATAAGGCCTCATTATAGCTCCTAATTTCATGCACATTTTTAGTGTGCCTTCTCCATTTAAGAGTAGAATGCATAAAAGAGCCTCTTAGTGTCCAAAGCATCTGCACTTTAGTAGCCAGAGACATTAAGAAATCAAATTAATAACAGTCCCTCTTGTCTCTGCTAACCAGAGGAGCAGCTCCTGAGCACAGCCATGTCAGAAGAGAAGAGATGAAGAGATTTAGGAGCTTGCGCTCCCCTCTTACTGCACAGTTGCTCCAGTTACAGCTCATACAAATTCAAGAAAGTTAAGTCAATGTTTTTAGCTCAGCTTCATTTAAGAAATAAACCTGACAAGTGTTGAAGAGAAGAACACACAATGATAATTTCTCCAATGACAAGAAAATAATAGAATGAGCTAACAGGACATTAACAGTTTCCAATACAAACAAAACAGTAGAAACAGATAGATAAACAATTTGTTATCCTAGCAAGCAACTAACAGCCCTGGAGCTGCTGTGCACGTCCTACAGTACCCACTTTTAATGCTCATCCAAGCATGGATTGGAGCAAGAACATTTCCTGCTCTTCCTGAGTAAAAAAGGATCCTTCATAGCACTACTGCAGAGAGTCAGAAGTAAGCACACTGACTAGCTGAGAGCTTGCCTAGACTGCAAGTGTTCCCTGTAGCAGCTGGTCACTTTTATAACCCCTGTGTCACTGTGGATGACACCATGGGTAGGATGGAGGCATTGGGAAAGAATCCAAGGAAATGCTAGCAGCCAGTATCCCACAAGACACTTCCATGAGGAGCTACTGCTCCCACCCATGGGCTAGAGCAGTTCTGAAACCACTGAGATACCCAACAGCCAAACCAAACCATCACCCCAGCAGCTTCAGACACCAGGAAAGCAGGAAGTTGCTTCGTAATAGTCCTAATTGTCCAGAGCACCTTCACCTCTCCAGCCCTGCACAACCCAGAACGGAGGCACAAAGCATAATTTAGATTAACCAAAGCAAGCAGACTTACTGAGTATAATAGTGACCGTCTTGACAAGGCTGATCATGGTCTCCTTGTAGCGGGGATGGAAGCTGGTGTGCTTGGACATCCGTGTCATCTTCCTCTTGACATAGATGAAGATGTGTGTGTACACGACCACCATGATCAGGAAGATGACCAGGTTGGAGATGGCCCAGAAGGTCAAGTAGCTCCTGCTGTAGAGCGGTGCCATGCTGGAACACTTTTCCAGGGCACAGAGGCAGTGCCAGCCATAGGATGGGATGAGCCCCAAGAGCAGGGCTGTGACCCAAATACAAAAAATCAGGATCATCACACGCTGGTTGGACATTTTGCTGTGTAACTGCATAGTGAAAACAGTCTGATGCCTTTCTACAGCAATTGCTAGTAGGTTCACCACAGAGGCGGTCAGGCTGGTGTCCAGCAGGCTCTGGCGGATGAACCAGGTCTTCAGGGAGAGCTCTGCTGTCCTGGGCCCCGTGTGGAACATGAGAAACATGTATGCAATGCCAGCAAAGAGGTCAGCAGCTGCCAAGTTCCCCAGCAGGTAGTAGATGGGATAGTGGAACCGCCGGTTGATGACAATAGCAGTGATGACCAGCAGGTTGGTCAGGAGCACAATGACACTCACTGTCAAGCCCAGGGCAACCACCAAGACATCCTTTGTCCTCCAATATGTGGTCAGCTCTTTACGGCTATTGTTGTAGAAGAACCCCACAGTCTCATTGTAGAAACAGTGCTTCATCGCTGCTGTCCTAAAGAGGGAAGAGAGTCTCATTAGCTTACTGTGTCCATAGACACACACACTCAGCTATTACAGCCCAGGGAGATACAGTGCAATAGAAGTGCCTTTGACACAGATGGACTTGGGAGTGGAGCTTGAAGCATATAGAAACATCAACAGGAACCACAAGAAACTACTTCTGTGCTTGCAACAGAACTATACATCTCATGGGCAGACTCCTCATCTGTCCTCAAAGTTATATTGAAGATGCAGTGCTGATGAAGAATAGGAGGTTTGCCCCAATCTGATAAGGGATTCTCCCTGTCCCAGTCCAAGTAGTTTTGCATGAGTGATAGACATAACTATTACTGTTGTCCCAGCTGTCCTATTTCAGGAATGTAAAAACAAAGAAGTAGCAGAGAAGTTTATCATAGTCAATCACTAAGCACTACTCTATGAGTCTTTGCAGCTGTTGCAGTCCCCAGGACTGCTGCTCCTAGTTCAGTGAGCACATCTTATGCTGCTTGGGGTAATTTTATCTTAAAGTCTAATGTACCTCACAGCTGCTTCTTACCACTGCTCTACATCCAGTGCTTGCTGATCTTTCCAAAACAGACAAGTATTTCCCAAACTCGGGACCTAGAGCTGGGCTGGAAAACACTCCTTAGCCCAGAACAGTAAACGGTAGGAAGAAGTCAGCATATACTGCCATGGGACTGGATCTTTGGAAAAGCTGGATAGTCTCTAACGTCTGCAGCAATCCTAGGCTACGTAAAAGTGCATGGGTCAGCACCCCATGCTTCAGAGTATCAACAGGTAAATCACTTGGGCAGGAAGCAACTCCCTCCTTCCCTTCCAGGTCTGGAAGGCATTGCAAGGCTGCAAATCAAAACTCATTGAACTCACTGGAAAAGCTTGATCGGAAAAGATACATTAGTATCAAGGAAGGGCTTTTCACATTTCTTTGAAGCACTAGGCACTGCTGGAAAAAAGACCATATCAGCTATTTCTCTCTGTCAGAACATTAAGGTTTAATTTTCAAAGTCCATATACCTCTCTGATAATCTAACTTTCTGTCCTGCAGAGGACCAAACAGGAAGCGATAATAAGTTAGAAGGTGCTTTCTTTAGTTTATGCATTCACAGTGTGAACTTAAACATGGTAATTGACACTTCTGTTACTTGTACATTTTGTGAAGTTACCCTATCACAGCAAGTGAAACAAAGTGATCAGGATTCTGTAGGAGAAGGAAATCAATTCATCATGGTATGCCTCTTCTTATTTGGAGCTGGATTTCCTTTCTTCTGTAAATAAAGAACTTTCATATACGCAATTATTACTCCAGAGCTACCCCCTTTTCTGCCCTTTTGTTTTCCACTTCCTCCTCCCCCTGTCCCCCCAAAAGTAAAACCTCCCCCAAAGAACTCAAAACATTTTTGGTCAAGCCTGAATCATTCCTATCTCTTTTCAATCTCCTAACCTTTTTAAAATGTAAATATATGAATAATTTGCAACCTCAGACAATTACAATGTCTCATTCTGTAGCCCAGGAAATGGACATGGAAGGGAACAGTGGGACCAATCACAGCTTCAGGACAGTCAGCAGGGTCATAGCGTTTGCTTTCTTAGAGCTGGTGGTTGTGTTCTGCAGTCAAAGAATTCCCTGGCACCTGGCTGCAGGAGTTTCCCCTGCCACATGGGTTATGAAAAGAATAATTGAGTTCATTGAACAGACTAATCTTGTTGTATAACCATAAAAAGAATACAGCATCATGAACAAACTAGAGGGATGAGGATAACCCGGATTATTACACCCTGCAACATACCAGAAATTTATGTTTCTTTCCTAACCAAGAGCTTGGAAACCTCAAGTCAGGGCTGGCTGCAATCCCTGCCAGAAAGGGCAAACTCAGTTTGGAGCCTCCCTCTTCACAGCACTGTGAGATGCTGTAATATGACACATTTTTTCCTTACTCTAGTGTGTTCTGCACATTAAGTCATTGGTTCTCCATGTCCTTTCATGAGCTTAACTGTCATTCTCATTTTAGAGAAAGTATTACTGAGGCCATGCAGCAAGAGTACCATCCTGTTCAGACAGGAAGAAGTCGCAGGGTTCGTGACTTGCAATTCACCATAATTGCCATTGAACCAAAAGCTCAGAATATTGCTCAGAAATCTTAACTGGTTGTGCCTCCCTCCATTCACTAGACAGCAGCTCCTCAGTTTTCCTGGACACTTGAGTAGCAACTCTTGGTGCAATAGCAACATGGTTGTTAGTAACAGGCAGGTGAGGTCATCACAGGCAGGCCAGCTTATTATCACCTGCACCGCACCCACCTCTGCCTGCACACATGCCTGCTTGTGCAAACAAGATGGCTGGGCCTGCAAAGCATATCATACTTGCAGCTGAACTTTTGATCTCAGCTGCTTAATAGGTTCTTTACCTGCCTGCTTGAGTATATGGCTATCTTTACCATGAGATGAGAAAGCTATACAGCCATGAACTAATTTACTTTAAAAACCTATCCCTGCAGCAGGTTAGGGAAATACTATTATTCTTACAAATACTGATGGGAAGAAGAAAAATGAGATAGAGGAATCAACCTGCCTCATGGGCAATCATGAACTGGTACTGTAACAACACATCCACCCTTCCTCTCCTTTGAGCCCTCAATAAGTAATAGGGTGTCTATAGATCCCAAGCTATAAAACTGTTTAGGAGAGCGACATGGTCCAAGTGCAGCTCAGGCAATGAAAGCAACCAAATAGGTTCTGCAGACTTACAGTGTGGCGAGTTGGCAGATGACTGGAGTTTTTGGCTTGAACAATGGAAAGCGATGGAAGAATAAGGAAGGAAAATTTGGGAATAGGAAGAACATAATCACTAAGAGTCACAGGCAGATAAATGGTCACCAGTGTAGGGCATCTCAGGGAGGCAGTGGTCATTCTCCATTCATGTGGAGACATAACATCCAAGGCTATGCTATTAAACTTTGAAATTTAAATTACAAATCGAGAAGGAAATTGCTGATGAAGTTAGATGAATCACTTCAACTTTTTAAGATTACAGATGCCTAGGAAGAAAAGCAGGACAGCAGGGGAGAAGAGGCTGGAGGAAGAGAGACTAAGGTATAATCTGGGTACAGAGCACCCCATGATTATCCAGCTGTATAAACAGGAAGCAAATGTCAAACGCCATTTAGCCCCGTTCACATTTTTGCTGTGGAGTGGCATTAAGTGTCTTCCTTCCCCCTCACTCCCATCCCCTCAGTTTATAAAAGAGTTATCTGACACAATGAAGATCATCAGGGAACTTGTCTGTGCACGAAGACAGCGTAAACCATGCACGTTTGTGGTTTTGTTTTGTTTTGGTTTTTTTAAGTATTGAAATATCAGGATGAAATAGCATGTTGATAGAGCTGGGTTTCTAGTCTCAGCCATTTTTAAACCAGCACTGTGAAAAATTAAATCTTGATAAGAACTAAATGTAATAGCTAAAATTATGGAGAGCAATCTTTTTTTGTGAAAATTAAGGATTCGGCAGTTATGATAGGCCCCATAAACTTCTTGTGTAGACTGTGTGCTTACTTGCAAATTGTGGACATTTTGTTCAAAACACTATACAGGTATTGGTTCAATGGTACTTTTAGCGGGGGTGGGGATTAGTGAGCTGTATAAACCCACTAAGGAACAGTGTTCTGCATGTATAATACTTGAATCTAGAGAAACAGTCCCCCAGCATTAATCCTAATGACAATGTCTTTAATGTTACTTTAGACAACACCTAGTTTGAGTGCAGGAAAGAGTTTGAGAGTTAGCAAATCCCTCCGAAATGTATGGAGGTTACAAACTAGATCTCTGCAAGACTAAGCTGGGTGGGGTCCAGGAGGTACTGACAGGTAAAAGCCTGTGACTGGTCCTGGGAGCTTGTGTGCCATTTCAGTGCTACTCTGCAATTAGAAAACTGACCTTGGAGCTCTGCATCAAGGGCAGACAGTGCCACAGATCAAAATTTAACAGACAGGCTGGGGAAGAGAAACACCCTACCCACAGCAGCAAGCAGATAGAAAGTCAGGCTGGTGCCATGATGCACAAAGGAGCTGGATGAATCTATTGTTCAGTGTCTGAGCAACCCACTTCCAAGGGCTTACAGTCTTCAAGATCTCACAAGATTTTTCCTTACCAGTGTTGTTTACTTGGTAAAATAAGATACTAGTTACAGGCAACAACAATTCAGCAGCCCCTTTTCTGAGAAACACACAAACCCATACTCTTCTCTAACCATACTACCTCAAACTCTGCTTAAGTCTCTTCTTTAAAACCAAACACTGCTTGCAAAGCAGTACTGGATAGGAACCACTGCTCTGTGTGAGCACACAAAATGAGTGCAAAATGCATCTCTTCTCCTTGCCTGAGCTGTTATCACTTTACACAAGCTATCTTCCTTCTTACTCAGTTAATTACTGCACTAGGTTCACAGTAAGTTCAGATTCCCGGAAAGTAAAGATGCAAGTGTCCTTGGTTTTTTTCTAATTTCTTTGCTTGCAAAAGTGGAAAATGCTACTCAGCTGCCTGAGGTCTGGGAAGATGTTCAATACTTGTGAGCAGAGCGATATCCAATGTAGTGTGGAAATGATTAGGGATGAATGGCTGGATTTTTTCTCCCACTAATAACCACAATCAGTGCTGACCAAAACAGAACAATGGATCTCTAGAGGCTAACTCAGCTCATAGGGACTCTAATCCAGCTTGTTTTACCACTGTCCACTGCACATGAATTTACATGGCCAGACATTCAAGTTCCTGCTCCCCCCCCCTCGCCTTTTTTCCTTCTTTCTGTTTAAGCCATAAACAGTAAAAGGTTTTACTCTAAAGAACAGCATTCTTACCTGAAAGCACAACCACTGCATCCAAACCTGACATTTAGCATTGGTCTCCCCACCACAGGAAACCAGGGCAGCTACTCAGCAAGGAGATCCTCATTTCTGGAGGACAAAGGTGCTTTCCAAGCAAGAGAGCCAAGGGCTTTACGGGAAAGTTTAAAACAAGCGTTATGGCCCCAGAGCGTGTCACGGACAGCTCTGAAACACTGCTGCTGAAAGGCAAGTTTGCAAGAGCCCTGAAGAGCCCGTCCCTCCTTGGGCCCTCCCCTAGGCGGGCCTTACGAGGCCGCACACATCGGCCCGGGAGGAGACGCGATCCACCCAGGGGCTGTAACCCGAGTCCTTGCCTCCTTTATCGAGGCCAGAGTCATTTTCCAAGCACCTCTGGTCCTGGAGCAGCTGGTCTGGTGCTAGCTGGAACAAGTTTGCTCCAATCTTCTGGTATCACACTCCTGGCGGGAGGAGCGTGAGCACGGCCCTGTTGTCCCAGAGCTGGCACCCCTTGGTCCTACTGCTGCTGCCGCACCAGCTCAGCCCACAGACTGCTCACTCATGCTCTGCCCGCTACCCCCGAGCTTCTGCCCCATGGCAGCAGTGGATTAGTTCTTCCTCTGGAAAAAACAGGCATGCTTCTCTGATAGAGGAGCCAAGTTTGTTTTCCTGGCATCTGGAAAGAGGGCCTAACCCGGGACAGCTCCCTTTCCAAGCAACTGTAATGCAGTGCTGAATACCCACATCCTAAGCAGACTGTTAGGTTAGGATCTAGCCCTCACATCCGTTACAGCAGCCACACTTACCCAGTGCTACACAAGAAACCTTGAACTGCATGGGCGAGAAGGGGAGAGTAAGACAGCTTTTGTGGTAGCACGTAGGAAAGATATCAGGAGACAAGAGAAACTGAGGCACAGATTAGAAGAGTTTTCCTCACTGTAGCCTGGTGTAAAGGATACCAAAGCTAGAAAAAGAGCTCAGGCTTCTAATGTCTGTCTAGCTGGTCCTTGACACATCTCACTGAGATTATTTTACCTGCTAAGTACTGCATAGATACCAAGAGTACACCTAGTGCTAACAAACTACAGCTGTATAAATTATGAAGGAAAAACACTGAGTTTGCAACATCCATTCATTTTGATTCATGCCTGCTGATTTTGAAGAGGCCCCAGTAATTTCCATTCTACTCCGATTTCCTATTCTCCCACCCTCCTTCTACCATCATCTGTTCCCAAAGGAACAATGTTATCACAAAGCACAGCCCTGATCTACTGCCAGTCAAATACTTCATGGAGCTTGGCAGAGCCAAGCAGTGTTATGTAAAGTAGGCAAGGGATTTACAAAGAGGGCCCGACACAAAAGGGAAAGAGATAGGGCCAAAGACCCAAGGAATCATTAACAGAACAGGGTAGCCAATAAATGGGAGAAGGTCACTAATAACACTGACAGAAGTAAAGATGGATGAACAGGACAGGCTGAGACAGTAATTCCACTGATATGAAAGGGGCAAGTATGGAGTACCACAGAAAGTGAAAGTTATCTCAGGTTCCCTGTATTTTCTCTATCCTGCAGCCCCCAAAAGGCCAAAATCATGTCAGAAAAAATCTGCCAGAATGTTACGTAGTCTACAAAAAAAAAAAAAAAAAAAAAAAAAAAAAAAAAAAGAAAGAAAAGAAAAAAGAAAAAAGAAAGAAGAAGGATCAAGAACCTACAATCATCACCTTTTTGCAAATTGTACACCTTCAGACTTGTGATGCCATCTACAAGATATAGGTACAGGGGCTTTTCAAGAGGTTTCTATATGCATTTTAGAAATACATAGAGGATAAAGTTGTGTAAACATATTCCAGAATCCTTTCTTAGGCTATCTGAATTCTAACAGACTTGCTTTCTCATAGCAGAGAGCAAGCAAGGTGTCAAGAAGTCAGGTCCTGACTTGGAGAGCGAGGAATACTCAAAGTGATTAGGCCCCTTGGTCACAGATTTACAACAATACTATAATTACAAGAAGGCATTGCAAATTTGAAGGAAGTGCCTTTCACCTTCCCATGAGTCAGTTACGAGCCTGTTGCCTATGCAATTAGTTTAAGACCAGCCAAGGAGATTTAAATCCAAGCTGCTACTGAATAAAGCAGTCCCACATTTCCTCTGCCCACCCTTCGGTGTGCTCCAATACTCATGCTGCCACCAATAGATTTAAGTGCTTTGATCCAGCTCACCACACTGCTGCAGAAGCAGCAGAGCAGAGAGAAACAGCAACCAGGTTAGGGCAACCATTTGGCGGCAGCACTGGCTTGAATAGGCTTCAGATAGTATGTTCACATGTGTTCTGCAGCTGTGCAGTTTGGGGGGGGCAGTAGTCTAAAAATACTTCTGATTTCTTTGTGCCTTTAAAGTTTCATATCAGCATTCACTGAGCGCTTTAGAGGCTAGATGCTCATAAACAATCAAACACTCACAGCAAACAGGAAGACTGCCCAGCATAACTGGTTTCAGCTGAAGTGTCAGCAGTCCATCATAATAGATCAACATGTCAGACAGACCCAGGAAGTTTGTAGCACCAAGGGCTGATAAAGGGTCAGAAGCATGTTTACGATTCTGTCCCCAGCGCACACAAGAGTTGGGGCATATGAAGCATAGATTGGATGAGGCCAGGGCTCATGTGGGCCTGTCAAAGACAGTATCTCGTTTCATAGGGAGGTGAAAGAATATTTAGGAATTCAAGGTCCTGGCCTTTATAATAGTAATTTTCCTAGTCCCTCTGTCTAGATATAATCAAAAAACTAACTTTACTTCCCTGCATAACAGAAGGAATAGAAACATAAAGAATGTTTCTTTATTTTCATGTTTTGGGGATATTTGAAGAAACTGAGGTGCATGTAGTTTATGTCTCTAACCTAATGATAGACAGAATTTTGGCCTGGCCCAATATAGACCCACTCTACCTGTGCAGGTATGCTACCTGCACAAAACAAATAAACAAACAAACAAAAAAAATCCTACATTGCACCTGAAAATATCACACTAGCTTTTACAGTCATGCAAACACTTTCTAAAGATTGAGCTCATATGTCTTCCAACAGTGGTACTGCTGGAAGCCAGTACCGAACACTGAACACTGGCAACATCAAAGAGATCAGATTCCCATCGGGTCCATCTCCTCTTTCCTATCCCTTCCAACCTTCAGTTGCTCCATGAGTCTTTCTAGTTTCACCAGTTCAGGAGGAGTCCATCATATATTGAGCAGCTTTCCCCCATAAGGAGAACGACTCAGCCTCTTGGCTGAGTAACCTGATCTGATGCAGTCTGCAGATCGGATCACATTCTGGTGCCTAGCAGAGAACTGGTAGAGAAACTTTTCCAAATGGGGATGTTTGCATTCCCTTTATTGCTCTTACTTACTTACTTAAAGAAAGAAAGAAAGAAAGAAAAACAAGCAAACAAAGAAAAGAAAGAAAAAAAGTAAAAGTTAAATTGTTTTAGTAGATTTTGGATTTTCAAGTAAAGTTGAAACCAAGATTTTTCTTCAGATCTCACAGCTGTGACTGTTCCTGTTCATGACAGTCTGAAATTCTCTTTACTGTGACCCCTCTCATGGAATCCCAGGAATGTTAGAAACCTTGTGGAAGGAGTTCCCCCTACACACTGCAGATCTCTGCAGAGAATCACTTGCTTAAATTGATACTTCCCAAGTTCCATCTGGCCCAGCGATTCCCAATCTGGAATGGGAAACACTCCCTAGAGTCTGACAAAGGGACAACACAGTCTTTACAATTTCAGCTAATAGCAAATCTTTAGGTGGAAAACAGCATATACACCAGCATTAAAAATGCAAGAATTTCATAACACCCACTGCTGCTGAAATGCAGCCAGTTCTGAGGTGGATCAGAGCTATTATTTGCAAGCCTACAGCATCAAAGAACAGTTTTCAACAAAGAGGTATGGAAGAAAGTGATCACTGCAGCCTTGCCTACAGTAGGAATTCTCTTTAATTCCAGCAAGTTAGCAACCATTTACAATCAATTGCTTCAGAACGAATTGCAAAGAACCTGGAAAATTTCTTTCCTATTTTCCTCTTTCCTTGAGGTTTGCCCTGGCAAAGCATTTACATGCTGCAGAAAACACCTTAAAGCAGGGAGATCACTGAAACAAAACATAAGATTGGAATTTGTCATGTTTGTCTTGTTAGAAAAATTTGACAAACAGCTGAGAAAAAGAACAGCCTGGAATATTTTCTTAAATGCCTCTGGGTCCTGGCAAAGTACTCTTACCTTCCCCCAGGTAACTATCTTGTGAATGGATTTTGATGTGTGTAGTGCTAACTTCCTTCTGCACAGTTACTGGATACTCGAGCACTCTCCAAGATGAAAACATTTGTTCTGCGGCAGTGGAAAGAAAACAGGGTAGGGAGGGAAGAGAGGGTTGTTCGCAGTGGTGTTTTGTTTGGAGTCAGGATGGTCTAGGGGCCCCTCTGCTGCTTCTCCTAATTCACACAGGAAGAAGGAGATTATCCTACACAGAGACAAGCAATACTGAAGGCAGAAGCAGCACTTCAGAGGAAGAATAGCTTGGCCCCTGAATGATGACACATTATTAGAAGCCACACTGAGGTTAAAGTCAAGTCGGGATGCTGTGTTTATGAAGCAGGACTTAGCCTCATCTTCACCCAAAGATAATTTCATCTGGCACTTTGCACTATTGTCAATAAAAACAAAACTGGATGGAAATTCCCTTCCTGTGAACCACATGCAGGCAGCACTAAGCTCAATCTCCTTTTGCAAGAAGGCTTGCACCCTGCTTTGCTCTGAACTCCTCTGATCTTGGCTGGGACCCAGCAAGATGAAGTCTCCCTGTTTAGCTGGCACACACTGGAAAGTAAGGGAACTTTACAGAGACTCAAGCTCCACATGCTTCTGCTTTTGCTTTTGTAGGAATTATTTCTGAAAACCCACTTCCCTCATGTCTCCATTTGGTTTGATGTCAGATGCCTGCAGCTTATGGCTGGAGAGTCATAAAAAGCATTTAACATGCCTTTCTGCTTAAGTCTGGAAATAAAAAACAAAACTAGTTCAGAAAAGCCTCCAGCCAAAGAACAAGCACACACAGCACAACTGCAACTTTATCTTGAAAAAGGAGCATCGGGAACTGACACTACTCTTACAGCTACTACTCTTAGCAAGAGAAGAGGATATCTGTCTCTTCACAGAAAAGCAACTTCCTCCACAGAGTCACTCTTTGGGGCAGTCTCAGTCAAGCAGAGTTATCAGTGAAGGCAACACGGCTTTTTCCCAGTTAGGTGAAAGTTTCAGATCGTGCCAGTGATATTTCATTGTATCTACAACCACCTTGCTGATGAACTGAACCACATCACCAAATTTTGTAGTTCTTATCAAGGATCAGCAGTAGTGAAGTTATGCCAAAAAGAACAACAACAAAAAGTTTGGGTCCCTCTTCAATGCTCAGAAGACATGGAAAATTCAGCCCCTGACACCTGAAAACTAGTAATAAAATTAAAAGAACACATTACTGGTCATTTTAAAATTGTTTACAGGGTTTGGGATCCCCTGACTAATGATTGCTCAACAGTGGAGGACCAGCATAATTAATTTTACGAAACCAAGTCTCCTATATTGTAGCATCAGAAACTCGACAGTCAGCAGCTTCTTCTGCTCCCAGAGGAAATACTAAAGCAGCAGATCCTAGGCAGATCTGCTTGGCCAGCACCCAAGCCCATTTGTTTTTCATTGCTCTCACCACCAGTGTCCAGATTCTGTTTGCCATTTACCATATTGCTAAGTGTGGACTAACTGAAATGACTTCACCAGATTACTCCATCACTCAGGCCACAGTCTGACCCATAATGTTGAAGATTTTCATTACAAATGAAACACAGCCTTTTCTACTGTTGTCAACAAGGACATGCCATTAGTTCTTCAACTTTTGATCATTTTTGGTGTCATTTTACTAGTTTCCAAAACCATTTATTAACTTTTTTTTAGTATGTTTCTAATGGGAAAGAAAATACTTGAGACATTTGCTTCCATGCCTTCTTCCATCGCAAAAGTATTAAAAGCAATGAGAAAACCATTGCTCCTTTTAAGACGTACTTTCTTAATTAAGCCATTTCTGTCAAGGGCAGAGGAAGCCTTTGAGTTCCATTTATTAAACAGATTTATATTGAGAAATATAACTTCTTTAAACCAGCTTGGAAGATATCTACAAAGCTGACTGTCTCTAGGGCCCTCATTGCTAGAGGTCTGAAACTCGCTGTATAAGCAAAGCTTGAATTACAGTTCTACAAGTCTTTTTTTAAAATAAATGATAGAGGAGAGCAGCCAGTGCCCTTAAAGGATTCCAGCCACAAGCTGTGGGTCTTAACAGGCAGACATGCATATTTGATTTAGTTCATTCCAAACTTTCTCCTTCCATGAGTTTTTCTTGAATGTCTTAAGGTATAATGCCCATGAGCATATATTCATACAAATGACAGGACAGAAGCATATTGTTATCCAGCATCTTTGGCAAAAATCCACTAAGTAGTGTTCTCTGAATTCCAGATTAGCAAGTTTCAGATGATTTGATGTTCATATACCTCATCTACTTCCTCTCACATCTTCCATGTTGCTATAGGTACTATTACTCTGTGCAGCCACACACACAAAAAAAAAAAAAAAAAAAAAAAAGAAAGTGTAAAATATGGAGGGGTAGGGGGATGGGAAAAGAAAATAGAAGCCATTTGTCTCCAGTGTTATGAACTCCCAGCAAGAGGTTCAAAGAAACTTGCTTTTCACTACCTCATCTACCCAGCATTCTGCCTCATCTGGTCTGCTAATTGATTGCTGGAAGACGTCTTTCAAAAACAAATAAAACAAGAACACAATAATGCTGACATATCTTATACCCTGCAGTATTCCAAATATGTTAAATATACAAAGTGTAGACAGGAATTTTTTCATTTGCCAATTGAAAGGAAGAAGTACACAGCCACTTCTGCCATGAAACTGCCCACTACAGTACAAGGCAACAAAACAGCTTAGAAGAAAGAATAGAAATGAATTCTGTACCTACCAGTAGGTGTGAGAATAATTTAGCAAGGCTGAATGTAGCGGCCTACACTGGTCTTTAGCTAAAATTGAGCAAGGAAACATCTTGTGCAAGAGTAACATTACTCTTTTTGGAATTTGCAAATTCTACAACCAAATATGAGTTGTGCCTAAGCTAGCTTTAGGAAGACAGTAGAGTTGCCATTTTATAAATAGTTCCCCATTCAGGCTTCTCCCTGACTAACAGATTTATAGAAAGACCTTTCTTATCTGCTCAAATAAGCATTAAATAGCAGCTTATCTTCTTATGAGCGTTCACTCAACATACCCTCTAAGGGCATATGTGCATCTATGCCACACAGCAAACACTGACCACTCAGAGTTGGCTTGCTGCAAGCACGTATGCCTCAGTGACTCCTCCTGAAGTAGGCAGCAGGTGACCTATAAAGGGACTCTAATCTATAAATCTGTTTCTTGTGACTCTACCTTGTCTTTGGGTTGGTTTTAAAAAGCAACAAAGACCATCTCATTTTACATTTTGGAGGCACAGCCTGATAAATGCTGCTGTACTCCTTACCCTTAGAGAACAGATCCTACAAAGCATGAAAGCCCATCAGAAGAGCCTGCTTCCAGGAAAACTTATTTAACAGGACAAACTCCAATAAGCTTTCATACTCCCTCACCCCTTAGAAGTTTCAGACTGCAAGCAAGGCAGTAGTCCCTAGCTTTATATTTCAGGGATGCTCTTTCAAAGACAAATGATGAAGTACTAGGGGTTCAAAAGGCAACACCTGAGAATGAAGCATGTTCCCAAGCAATAACTGGCATGAACTGTCCTTTGCAAAGGCCCTCCTCTGGTAGGTAGTTTTAGGAAATAGCTTGTGTATTATGAGCTCCATTTAGCTTCTGTCATTACATTGTAAGAAACAATGATATAGATGAAAGTCAAAATGAGAAAAAGAAAGGATCAAGAATTGCTCAAAGCCCTGAGCTCCTAGGGAAAAAAAAAAAAAAAAAAAAAAAAAAAGAAAAAGTAGTGCCTTTTGCTTCACTTCATCTCGGATTGCTGGCACACTGTAAAGGTAATTCCTCAGCAGTCTCTACTGGAAAACCCCCCAATTTTTCCCCTCAAGACCCCTGGTACATGCTGATCTATTTGCACTGACTTTTTAAAAGGACAGAGGAAAGAGGTTTTTTTGTGTTTTTGTTTTTGTTTTTTTTTTTGGGGTTTTTTTTTTTTTTTTTTTTTTTTTTTTTTTTTTTTGCGGGGAGCAAGTGTAAGGCAGGCCTGCTGAATTTGTCTGAGAACTCCTCTAACCTATCCTGTTCACAATTAAACATTCAGTGATCAGATATCAACAAATTCCAACTGGCTTCTTCAAAGAAAATGAATCTGATCTCTGTCTAAAATTTAACAGGTGCTTGAGTTCTCCTAACTCAATTAAGAGTTCAGTTTATGCATCCCAGCTGGCGTGTCACAGCAATGGTAGCAAGATGCTCTCAATGTGGAGCTAAGATCCTTCTTAGTGAGGTCCTGGGCTGGGGCGGGGGGTCCTTTAACTTGCTTACTGGCATGAGGGCTGCTGATTCTTTCTGAAGCTCAGAAACACCTTGACTATCTGAGATTAGACTGTTGCATTGTGCGCTGAATTCACACTGGCTGATGAAAATAAGCTTGAAGCAAGAAGTCAGTTTCTTGGTTGTTTTACTGATAAAAGATTTCTTGATAAGGTTACTATGGCTTTATGTCACAATTGTGTGGAAAAAAGTGCAATCCTATGATGTGATGTAGCTCCTAGTCAGAGGGTCAGACAGCCACCTACCCAAAGTGCTGCTGTGAAAGCAGCCAGCTGCAAGAAGTATAAGTAGCAGATAAGATATTTGCAAGGGCTTCCCTGCTTCTGCTTTGAAGTGGGAATTAGGAAAAGCAGTAGGAGACGATTCCTGTTCAGTGCTTCACAGAATTTACCTAGGACTGGTGCCTGTCCCTTGCCATATGCGTGTGCAGCTGAGGTTGTTCCTTTAAAATGAATATACAGTCTTAAGGAGGTCAGGGAACTTGGGATACTGACGCTCTCCCCCTGCGAATTTGTTTGAAATTTAACATCACAGTTTCCAAACTAGACCAGATTAATTGTGGCTGGAAGAGAGAAAATAATCGTGACAAGCAGAGGGAGAGATGTTTCTGACCATGCATCCAAACTCTCTCCGCACAAGTGAGACTTGGCAGCCATACAACTCTGCTTGGAAATGTTGCTTTGACAACTCTTACCCTCAACAAATTACTAGCTCTGCAGAAAGCAGCAAGCAATGAGGAGTTACCGGGGAAGAGTGAGCATGTTTTCTCTAATAGCATTTTTGTATGTATTGGACTCCTTGAAGGAAAAGCGAAGGGCAGAGGTGGATGGCAGAAGCTGTACAGCTTGTACAAGCCTGTAATGTTTCTCCTACATGGAATGAATCTTCTAATTAACTATTTAAGTGTGCAGCAAGAAAAGGAAATGAGGATTTTAACAAGCATCTTGTTTTAGCTCTGCTAGTTCCTCAGGTTATAAACTCTCCTGGGCAAATGCTACCTTCATTTCATAAATACGTGAGCACACTCGGCGTTTTAACAATAGTCCGATAAGTGTTTACTTAAGGTTTCACTATGCTTATTTAGCAAATACAGAATCAGCTTATAATAAAACACCCAGTAATTTACAGAAGCTCTACATTAAAAGATAACTTAGTATTCAAAAATAATATATTAACAAATACACATTTTTTCCAGAGATGCAAACTTTCTCTCTCTTTAGCCTAAACTGTACAAATACTATGAATAAATCCCTAGCATTTCTTTTACAACTATGTTAAGACACAGAACTAAAACATAATCTACTGATGAGATTAAAAAAAAAAAAAAAAAAAGCAAGGTGGATAGTTTAATCTCTTGAGCTGGTTGAGGCCAGTGTAATGTTTTCTTTTAGCATTCGTCTCTGATGTCTTCATATACATCCTAGCGTCTTTGCAGCTGATTGTAGTTGCTGAAATTTACCCTGACGTGGAAGCTCTTACACTGTCATCTGAATTTTACCCTACATACGCAACCAAACGGCAAGGAAATCCGTAGCATCGCCCGCTCCGCGACACAAAGCAGGCCCGGGAAACGAGCGGCGCCGCGGGCACCACCAGGGGGCTCTGCAGGACAAGCGCGGCGCTGCCGTCGGCGCGGGGCGGCGGGGCGGCTCCGGCGGGGCGGCTCCGGCGGGGCGCCGCGCCGAGGCTCCGGCCGCGGCAGCGCCGCCGGGCTGGGCGGGACCGCGGCGCCCCTCCTGCGGCGAGAGGCTGAGAGAGCTGGGACTGTTCGGTCGGGAGAAGGGAAGCGTGAGGGGGCAGTCTTGTCGATGTGTGGAAGTACCAGAAGGGAGCGTGTAGGGGGGCAGGGCCAGACTTTTCAGCGGTGCCCAGTGACGGGATGAGCGGCAACGGGCACAAACTGAAACGCAGGCAGACCCATCTGAATCTAAGAAGACCTTCTTCTCCTGTGAGGCTGTCTGAGCAGTGGTTGCCCAGAGAGACTCTGGAGTTTCCATCCTTGGAGATACTCAAAAGCTGCGTGGACAGGGTGCTGGGCAGCTTGCTAATCATTCTTGAGCAGGGAGACTGGACTAGATAATCTCTAAAGGTCCCTTCCAACCTCAATCATGCTGTGATTCTGTGAATATGAGGGTAATCCACATGCATGTGAGGCAGAGAACTAGAAAGTTAGGGTTACATAGACAGACCAACAAGAATCTCCCCATTTGTAATGAGGTTCAGGGGACTGACCTCTTGATGACAGCAGGAGCTTCACATGGAAGAAGCTCAAAATACTTCAAGGGAAATAGAATTAATGTTTTGGAGAAAGGAGGTCCAGCTCAGAATGCATCAGCGTCTTCTTGCTTTATAAAATGACTTTGTACTAACTAGAAATTTGAGTCTAACAATGGAAGCACAAGGACCTAGAGTACATGAACTTTGCCTTTGTACTCTGTTCTATTAGATTTACACTGAAAAAACGCTGTGAAATAAAAACATTTTTTTGTGCACATTGTAGCTGCCATAAAATGACTGTTTAGGAATGCTTTCTTTCCAATATCCTACATTTCAGTCACCTCCTTTCTGTCTACATCTTTTTAGCCAGACAATCTGTGTTTTCCTTTACTTCATGGAACCACCCTGAGCGTTCCCATTCAGATAGCCACCTGCTGTCAGACATTCACACACTTTTTTTTTTAATATATATATTCCACAAATAGAGCCTTTGAATTTGCTTCTTAGCACTCATACGGTTTCTTAATAAAAAGCAAATCCTGGGCTAGCTCAAAATCTGTCAGGTAGTTCACAATAGAAGTTTTTTTCTCCAGCCTGTGTTGTAAATACATGTTATCCTCACTCCATCACTATTCCTTTCTTCAGCAGAAAGCATGGTGTGGGATGTCAGTCCTTTCTCCCTTACCACTGCTATTATCTATTATCCTCAGTGTCTTTCTGTAGCAGTATCTCTGAGTTGAGGTTCACTGCTTTCTCAGTAGACTCTGTGCTCTCCAGAGACAGCTCAGAGGACGTTGAAGTGTCTTCAACTTTAAACTTGGAGACAATCCTGGCAGTTTCCTGTGTGATCTCAAAATGTTTGAGTTGCTGTTTCCCACCTGGGTGACACTTGAGTGTGCTCATGTCTGGTGAGCTGTTCCTACTCCTACTGCTCTCCTCCAGGTTGTCCTTTGTTGTGGAGCTGCTGTCATTAGGGTTGCCTTCTGCACCAAACTCCATTGCCATGCTGCATAAAGTAGTAGTTCTCAAAGGCAAACTGGAAGACTTGGGAATGACTGGTCTCATTTTTGCCTGTGTTCGAATATATTTTACTGGCTGACGGCTGAAATGGCCTCTGGGCTGGGTCCCTACGACCATGTCCAAATCACTGTCTGTCTTTTCCTGCACAGAGTCCTCCGGGTCCTCCAGCTCAGAGTCAATACTTCTATCCATCTCTGAACAAAAAATTAGAGAGATATCTTAGAATGGTGAGACATGGTAACTGTGACAGTATTAAGTACAGTTTTGTTTGATGATTTCTTTTTCTAGTAGAAAGGATATTGATAGCCCTTCAGTGCTGCCATGCTAAAAATCCTCCAACAACTTCATTAATCAGGAGCAATTGGAAAGATAAGCATTTAAAAGAGGTGTAACATGAATCAGGCTTACATTCTTAATGCTATCTGTAATACATTAAAGCAAGGAGAGTTTTCATGTGACTTCAGGCCTGAGAGCTGAGGCAGTAAAAGAGAAAAGCCTTTCCAGAGACAATGGAAAATGTGCTTGCACTTTCAGGCAAAGGTGGTTGTTGTTCTGCAGCAGGTTATCTGTACAGAGTGAAAGAGCCCAGCTATGCTTCCTCTGCTGTGTAATGTAGAGGCAGACAGAGACAAGAGGTGTGAAAACCAGCAAAGACAAAGCAAGACAAACTATACTAGCACCATGATCACCGCTTTTACCTAGAGCATCCGTGTTTAATGGACTGTGGGCTCTCTCCAGAGTCAGCTCATTGATGGCTTCCCTGGAAGACGAGTTATCAGACACATAGTCCACATTTAAATGATGTTTGGAGGAGAAATTCTGTTGGAAAAAGCCGTGAGTGTTTATACAGGACTCTGATATGAAGATACTGTCCACTCCTACTTCACCCCAAATGCTGTTATAGACAAGTGAATGGAGACAACTGACTGAGTTAAAAATGCCTTAATTTGTCTTACTTTACCAATAATGCTTGAGCTGCCTGGTTCAGCAAGATGGAGATGCAGCATAGCCTGCAATATATGCTAGCTTTAAGCCTGTTCAGGAAAAAAATGAGTTTTTATTATAAGTGCATCTAGAGATGCCTTGTCTGCTAGATATTGTGCTTGTATGTCTAGCAAACAGTCTCTGTCTGGAAGTGCTTGTGGTCTAACCAGACAGTATGGGTGAGGTGGGGGGCCGGGGCAGCAGTGAAAAAATAGGAAAGGAGCTTGCAGAAGATCACATGGCAGGGCCTTGAGCGCAACTTATGGTTCCCGACCAAGCAAGTCCAGCACCCAGACTAGCAGACTGCAACAACTGCCACAAAGCTCACCCTGGAAAGCAGACGTTGCTTTCTGTGGAGAAGCAGTGTGCTGAGTGACATCCTTGTGTCCTACATGATACTGAAATAACCCATTTTAAGATGAGAAAGGGAGACATCAGACATCAATGTTTACTATAGCACGGTAATTATGATCACATACAAATGGGACGATGAGTCAATTACTTGGAAGTTCTTGGGAATCATAGCTCATATGGAACCAGTGCAAGTTCACACAAGGATTATATCACCTGAACAGGGGCTCCAGAAGTTGGTTTTATTAATTACAAAATGAGAGTCACATTAAAAGCAACTCTCTTTTCAAAAGTTTACAACACCTTTTGTAGAATTCAGTTATGCTATAGAATTATATAAATTGGCTTTGAAAGTATAAATCTAGTCACAGGTAATAGTTGTGTATCTCTCAAAGTGTTCTCTGTGAAGATTTATTAATCCTGCAGGATTTCTGCATACCAGAAATGAATTGTATCTACTCTGGTGATTTTATTTCAGCTGTAATCACAGTTACTTTAATTTCTGCTTCCTCAGTGAGCAGGACCTGTACAGAAAGCAGGATTACTGCATGTCGGACATGCACGTGACCATTGAAGACATGGAGCGTCTCGCACATAAGAATCTGTGACTTAAAAGTAGGGAGTGAAGAGGCCTAAGAACAGGACCCCACTTTTTTTTTTTTTTTTTTTTTTTTTTTAATTTTAGGAAAGTCATTTCCTCCTTCTGGCTTAGCCAAACTAGCTGTGAAAAAGACAGAATCACCACATCCCAGTTCAGAGATGCTATGCCAATCTGTGTTTTTAAATTGCTATGAAATAAGCTGTGAACTGCTGTGAGGCAAGAGTTGGGGAGCTTTGGAAAGATACAGAGCACTCAGTAGCAAGAAGATAAAGGGTCTGTGGCTTCTGATTGGGAATGCAGCAGAGCCCTGTAGGGCTGCACAGAGGAATCAGCTGGGTCTTATGTGCACATATCTGTCTCAAAAGTTACAGTGCTGTTTACAGAGAGAAACAGCAGTATTCCAAGTAATTTAGTATGGAGAAACCCACAACTTCTCAGAATGACTGGGTTCTAAAACATGCAGTAAAAAACACCATCCAAAGTGGTCTGAGATCATGCTGAGTGATCTGTAGCTCAAAATTTCTTCAATTTCTCTCTCTCCACATGCAATGAGCTCTCTGCTCCTTCCTCTTTGAATAACTCTCTGATAGCAAATGGTTTCCCTTCCTGTGGAAAAAACCCCTTTAATTGCTAGTCCACCCTCCTGTCTCTATAGCAGGGTCAGTAAGCCCAGCTCGGTGTCTGGGAGCTCTACCTCTAGAGTTATATTCTGGACTTTGTCTGGGTTCTGATGTCCTTCATCCTTCTCTGTCGATGCTTCTTGCAAAGGATTTTCACATCCAAGGGACAGGGATGAAGGCAGGTCATCCATCCCAAACACCCTTTCGTAGTTCTGAATGAGAAACTCCACAATCTGGGCTTGATACCCAGAGTCAACAAGGCACGACATTGAGACATCGCTTCCTGAGCATGGCCGGATCAGAGTTGGCCCAAATATTATGCCCAAGTTGTTTGGGGACATCTTGTTCTCTTCGTATTTCTCTGCCACCCTGGGGAAGGGAAACATGACTGTTAGGGGCTTCCCAGTTCTCAACCCGAATGCACAGAGTGTACAAATGGAATGAACCAATACCCCCATTTCCTCATAGAGAAACCTCAGCTTTTACGGAGGAACAGCATTCTGGTTTGTGCACAGAAATTCCAGAGAAAAATCTCAAAAGTTGCCTGGATCTGTCTGGGTGGTACAGCTCTAAGCAGAGTGGCTGCTTCTTATGACTTGTGTTCAGAGCTGGGTGAAAGGGGCCTGCTTCATGTTCTTCCTTCATCTCTTGCTCTGCACTTTAACTATGAAGCATAATCAGTAAGAAGTTTATAGTCCTAACTGGTCATTAAGACCTTCTCCTTATTGCTGCAAGATGTCAAATAGTCCTTTCTACGAGTGATTTTTCAGCCTCCTCACAACTGCCTATAAGGCTTTAGATCAGGCCTCTCCCCAATTAAGGAAGCCCAGATGCTATTCTATACACATTTGATGCTGTGCTAGCTGCTTCTCTGGTAGTGAGATTTCAACAGTGATCTCCTGCGGTCAGCACTGGAGTTAACATTAGCCAGCATGACAGCCAGCACACTCCTCACCTGTACAAGTGTGCAATGAGATGCCGCAGGGTGTTGTAGTTGCTTCCGGGTAATTTGCTCAGCAAATCCTTCATGCACTGGATGGGGTCTGAAGGGAAGCCTGCACAGTCTCTCTTTTCTTCGTTGAGTTTTTGCAAATCTTTGGCAAGAGCAATGAGATCATCATAGAGCTGGTATAGCAGCACAGGTCCTGAAAGCTGCAGGGAGTGGGGAAAAAAGCTTGTCACTTCATCCTGTTGGTATGACACTGAGGAAAATCTCTTCATCTTCTTCTGTGGGCAAGTTGTACTTCAGCCTCACACGCTTTGACTCCCACCAGCTCTCATCCTCATGTCATAAAGGTTCCCTCATTCTAAGGGACTATAAAAAATGCCAAGCACTGCCAGAATTGCCACATACCTGGAAAAAATACTTGAGGCAGACTCAAAATCCTGTAAGACCTGCTACTGATTAGAGACTCAGTCTCATCATCCCACTAAAACTATAAGCAAGGAGCTCCAAGTTCTGGTGAATCAGAACAACTCTCAGCTATTGTTTTAATGTCACATATAGCATTATTGCACATGTCAAGGCCAGTGACTAGGAGGAAAGATCCAGCAGAACTAAGACCATCTCCCACCAACGATGTGATATACCTCAGCAACTTGGTACTTAACCAAGAAAACCGAGAGTAGCCTTCTTTGTAAGGGAGTGTCAGAAATTGAAAGCCAGTGTATGCAGCTGGCTGAGCTCTGCCCTCTCAACACAGCCTTGGTACCCACTTCCTTCAGAAAATGCTTCAGGACCCCGGTGATATCATGGGGGGAGTGCTCGGAGAGTTCCACCAGGCTCCTTCCATTTTCAAAGGCCTGGCACAGCTTTTCCACCCGGGCCTTCGATCCGCTTATCCGATAGATCCCCTGCATTGTTAAAAGGGGGAGACATTAGGAATTTGAGATACAGAATAACAACAGAGCAGAGAAGAAGAGAGGGTTAGAGCAAGATATTTGGCAGAATAACTTAGAATTTCTGGATCAGATTTCCCTTCAGGGTCAGTTAAAAAGAAAGGAAGGGAGAAAGGAAGGGAGAAGAAAGAAGATACCTTCTCCTTCTTGCTATGAATAATGAGGAGAGTGTCACAAAGTGTGACAAGATTTACTAGTTATCTTCTCTATGGTAGGACTTTACAAATACCCAAACAACAGAGAGTGGGGGAGATTTCTTCATTGCTGTTGTATTCTGTGTGAGGAGGGAAGGGTCAGAGCCACCATGGGCAGTGCATCAGGGAAACATCTCTTAGCTGTTTTGAGAGAACAGTCGCTAAGCAAATGTTTAATCAAAGCTGTGGAGAATTTTATCCTAAACTCCAGACTGAACAGAATTATACCCATCTGCACAGAGCTGCAGCCACGCTACTCACCTGCACTCCAAGGGCACGAGTTTCAATTTCTGAGGTGCATTTCACCACTATGAAGGGAACTTCCTCTGGGAAATCTCGAGGGACTTGCGTGAAGTCAATGCCAAAAAGAGGTGCTCGGTTAGGCAACTTCTTGTGGCCACAGGTGATCAACAGGTTCTCTAGACACTTCTTGTGGCAGGCCAGGTAGCACTGAAATGGCAGAATCATCCTTGATTATGGTCTGGTTATAGCCCAGACGTCAGCAGTGCCTGGGTCTGTTGTTCAGGTCTCCTTGGAGGACTTGTCCTGGTCCCCTCTCTCTACAAAACTACCACAGAATCATAGAATCGTTGAGGTTGGAAGGGACCTCTGGAGATCATCTAGTCCAACCCCCCCTGCACAAGCAGGATCACCTGGAGCATGTTAGACAGGATCACATCCAGGTGAGTTTTGAATATCTCCAGAAATACCTCCACTTAAGGTATTTGTAGACATTGATAAGATCCCCTCTCAATCTTCTCTTCTCCAGGCTAAAGAGGCCCAGCTCTTGCAGCCTTTCCTCATAGGTGAGATGCTTCAGTCCTCTAATCATCTTTGTAGCCTTAACATAGCCCTACCATGTTGCCTTCTCAGTATGGTGGAATAGCAGGGCTGTTTGGAGCAAGTGGCAGTTCATGGCTTATTTGCTCATGAACAGAAAAATGTGCCTCATGTAGTACATGGGGAGAAAAATCACATATTTTACAGAGGGGCCCTTCATTTCCACAGTCCTTCAGTGAGATAATAATTATGATTGGCTCCCTTACAAGGTATCTGCAATGACAGCTGATTAGTTCCAGCTCTCACCTCCTCACACTCAAAGCCATTGACCATGAAAGTGTCACATTCCCTGCATTTAGATGCCCCCCAGAGCTTTCTGAGCCGGTGGGTCTGTGCTGCACTGGAGAGAAGGATGTTCTTAAACTGCTGCTGGGATGTTCCATTTTCTGTGGAAACAGAACTGATAAATAAGCAAGAAAGAACAATTAGTTCCTCCATATCTGTGAAATACCTCTGTATTGCTCACCATTTTCAAAAGTTTGCAATGAATCTCTCTCTTCAAAATCATCGGAGGAGGACATGGTGCCAGTGGATGGAGCTTTTAGCAATTTCCTGTTAGAGTTTCCTTGAGACAAGAGAAAATACAAACAGTTATTCTCTACCTCATAATGCACAAAGTAGTTCAGTGTATTTTATTTCCATTTTAGTTTTTGGTTTCCACATTAGGCAGGAATTTTTGCTGTGCTCACCTGGGCTGGAACTGGGAGAGTCCATAGATCGTGATTCACAGCTCCCACCAAGACTTTCCGTGTCACTGCAGAGGGACTTGCTTATACCTGCGGAGGATGTATACAGTGACAGACCATGCCAGACACTCTTCTAGCTGAGGCAACTAGTGAATGCCTCTGCATGGATGTATATTCTTTTCAATTATTTCTCAAAACACCTGCTCATCTGGGACTTCCTTAAGCAGAAAACCAGGAAGGTACATAATGGACCAAAGCAGCAACCTATCCCCGTCAGGCTGAGCTTTAAAAGACTTCTAGGGAATGTCCTTCTGTATTAGAGAAATTTAGACAGTATCTACTCTAGAGATAGATGTATTTGAGATGCTGTTTGATGATGAAGTAGGTTTGAAATTTGTAAAGAAATGTGATTTTCTTTGCTAGAAAGACGTAGATATGCTAAAAGGACAGGCTGAAGCAACAGTTATGAAAGGCTCTCGGGCTACACTGCTACATCACAGTTCATCCTAAGCCAGGATTTGTACAAGCAACAGTTGACTATAAATCAAGGATGGGTTTACAAACATAGCTGTACAGACATATGTGTTGGTAACAAACACAGGGCCAAAGTCCAAAGCAAATTTCCAGAAAATCCATCCATATTTTTCAATATGTATAAAAACAAGAACAGAAAGATTAAGAGGGAGTGAGTGAGAGAGAGAGCTAGAGGGAAATCAGCAGGAGAGGTCTCACATCATGACAGAGGTAAAAGCTTCAAAAGCAGAGGGGCAGGTGTGTCCTGGCACAGGCCACA
Organism: Rhea pennata; assembly: GCF_028389875.1. Lineage (NCBI taxonomy): Eukaryota > Metazoa > Chordata > Aves > Rheiformes > Rheidae > Rhea > Rhea pennata. The sequence continues at coordinate 91,204 of NC_084695.1, read as the reverse complement.
GTTAGCCTGGCAGCATGGGCGCAGCTGCATTTGCATCAGTGGTCACCGGAGACCAATGGTGGCTGCTGACTCGCTTCTCTGTGACACGCAGCATGTAAGATGCACGCCGGTGAGAAGCAACAAGAGTCTTGATTTACTTAAGGAATAGATTTTTTTGGATTCTGAATTCTGTTGTACAAAAGCATGATCTCCAGTGCTACAGCCTCTCCCAAACTGAGGAGAGCCTTAAGTATTGCCCTAAGAATTTGAGCTCTTCACCCAGTTTTTTTGGCTGTATCATTGTATGTATTAAACTACAGTGACTCAAGAGAAAATCAGATCTTTAATTAAGTTAATTAAGTTAAATTAAATTTAAGTTTAATTAAGTTAAACGTACTCTGTTCACCATTTGGGGAGAACTGCTTTCTTGATGTATCTTCTGGAGTGCTCACATCCTTTGCTGCAGAAGGGGCTCCTGTATAATGCAACGTCGTCTTTTTTTTGCCAGCCGGTGGGGACCTGAGGAGAGGTTGCAAACAATTTATCAGCAGTGAAGAATAATTGACAGTACCGCACCACAGAGGTACTTTATGAATACTGAGACAAAGCATCTGTTTCAAGGAGTTTACACGTAGGTATAGACTGAGTTTTTAAGGAGACCATAATAAACACTTCCACAAAACTAGGAACTGTTTCAGGAATTTGTTCATTACAGTTTCGCTTTTCTATCCACAGCAAAAGTACAGAACATAAGTCAAATATCACCTATCTGAGAAAAAAGCGATTCAGGCCCACAGTACATAACTGCTGCCCTGCTTTTGCTAATGCTGGTCTTGTGAGCTGCTGCTCATCCCAAGGAAATACATACACCTTGAAAGATCTGTTCTCCACTAGTGTTAACGGAACTATATATAGAGAAAAGACCCTAACATTTGAGGCTTCATGGTTTTTCCTGAAATTACCAACAACAATGCTGCAGCATTGTTAGTGACTTTATAGTCATCTGTGTTTTAAATTTGTCTTTTTTGTTCTGCACATTATATATTTTGACCTTTAAACTAGAATTTAAGATTTTCACTTTTTTTTTTTTTTTTTTTTTTTTTTTTTTTTACCTCTGCCCCCCAGAAGCAAGTGGCTCAAATTCAAACACCTCTATATGGACTTCTTTCTTCTGCAGAGTCTGAATGAATTCCAGGTATTTTTCGCCCACTTTGTATGGTCTGCAGACCTCAGTCAGATGCTGGTAATGCGCTGGAATCTGCTCAGACTGAATCTGCCGCTGCTTGAACATCCTTAATGTGACCTTATAGAAAAAAAGGAAAAAAAAAAAAAAAAAGAAAGAAAGCACTGAAAGTCAAAGCAGAGATAATCTTTCCTCCCTTGGATATCTCTGTAGTTAACCAGTCTGCAGTTTTTGTGTAATCCATGCTCAGTTAGCTGCACTTTTGCTTATTGATAGTTTTGCTTAACAGTGTAGACAAAAAATGTTTGTCATTGTTTTTTTGTGAGTTTTTTCCCTCCAAGTCAGTCTTTTCCTGTGGATATCTATATTCTCAAAGCAGCAGTAACTGAAAATGTGCTTATATGTCTGAGAATGGTCTTCAACAGGTCAGTAACAAAGCAATGTCCACAGCACTTCTCTTATTTTGACTTTTTGAGAATGGTTTGTTATACAGTAATTAAACCATAAAATAATGAAGGATATAGTGGTCTTATCCCTAACAGCAGCTTCCTTAAAGGTAGAATTGGAGGAGAAATTAGAAGACTGCACATACCCATGTCAGCACCTCATCTCCTTGGTAAATGAGTTTCCGAATATGGGAGATAATCCGTGCCCGCACTTTCTCCAGCTCTTGTCGGCGGAAGTTGGCATCACTGATGCACGTCTTGTACAAAGCTTCTGTTTCTTGAACCTTTGTGCGGTGAGACACAAAGCAAGGGAGGTGAAAACCCTCAGAATAAGGAGGAAGATAGCATAATGCAGTCAGAGTGCAGGTGTGTTGGAGGTAAGAGCACTGCAGTCTAAACTCATCACCTTTGCTTGTGCCTCCTCGCAAGACCGGCGGCGTTTCTCCAGCTGCTTGTTGGCACTGCCAGGATGAGTGACCGCTGTACTCTGGTATTCATCCTCTGCCTTGGCACTCAAGTGCTTTGCTTTCTCCAGCTCCTCACAGCGCTGTATATATTGCAGACGGGACTTGCGCAGGGAGGACAGGGATTCATTCTGCAATTGGAAAAGGAACAGATTTAGGAAACATGGTGAGGCAGTAGTGCAAATGGATACAAATTTGAACTGCATTCCCTCTCTTCCAGTCTCAGCAGTCAGTGGGAGGTAATGGGATCTAGCAGGTAGCACAGAGAGGATAGAACAGGAATGCCGCTAACGTTCCTCCCCAGGTACTCTCTAAAAAAGTGGAATATACTTTTATTCAATTTGGTAAATAGAAGGATGTATATTACATAATTAAGTTACTACTTGTTGGTACTGGAAGGTTTATGCTTCCAGTGTTTGGGCTGTAATTAGCATAAAGGTCAGGTCCATCTTTTGACTCTTACCATTCGCTTTTGCTCCTTTATCCACTGATCTTTGAATTCTTTCCTCCACTTCTCAATTTCGTTCTTCTTGGCTGACAGAGGCTGAAGAGGAATAATAGTTATGACAGCAACAATTCCTTACAAGGTAGGAAAAAGTATCTGACAGATGAGGTCATGACATTAAAAAACAAGCTTTGTAAGATACTGCATTCTTGAAAATTAATGCATCCTTTTCCCTCAAACTTGATGTGAATTCTTCTCTTTTTCCCCCCTCAAACTAAGGCATATCATTTCTATGAGGCCTTTGTAATGCTCTAGCGACTGCCTCTGTCTGATTTTCAGCACAGTTGTCTAATCTAAGCAGAAATACATTACCTGATAGAATTCTTTCTGTTGAAGCAATCCTGCAGCCTCATTAGCTGAGTTTCCAATCATAATGTCATGTTCCAGGACCTTTGTGTAGAGTGCCCGAAGAGGCATGTTGGACTGCAGAAACCAAAAAAGTCAGTGTGCAATGCTGGATACTCACTCCAGTTTTTCTAAATTAAAGGGCTTTTGTTAACTATGAACAAGATTGGTTACAGAAAGAGAAGAGTGTCTTCCATGGTTAAATTAGTGCAGGTTTTTTTCAGACAACTCAGACTGCAGAATGCTGGAAGCAGAAGAGCTGTTATGGTGTACAGTATTGTGCTGACTTCTTGCTAGTTCTTCCCTCTGTCTAATTTTCTAAGCAGTCGCTCTATATGTTATAAATATATAGAAGAAAAAAAAAGAAAAAGGAATTGTTCCAATACTGAGAGGCTTAGGAAAGTGTTTAGAGGGGTATTTGCAGTAGAGATATTTGAAGGAATATTTGTTGTTGCACTCTTAACTACAAGCAAGTCATGTGTGCAGATTGCCTCACATTTGCTTGCTGTAGGATTCTCTTCCTTCTTCTCTGAAATATCTAGTTCTTTTCCCCATCAGAGGCCAGACAGGTAGACTGCAGAGCTAGTTATTCTGACATGATATCGGCATTTAGAGTATTGCCAATCTTCTTACTTAGGACTGTCTGTTGAAAATTGCTGAGCTTCTCTGTATTTTCCTTGAACAAAGAAGAAATTCTGTCATGCAGGTCTTACTGCTATCTGGAACAGGCACACCTAGCTCCAGGAACTGTGTTTGCACAGGGCCATAGCAAACTCTGTGCCGTGCAGCAGTGAGGAAGAGCCATACCTGATGGATAATTGCATTTCTTCCTGATTCTGCTATCTTCACAATCCCTTTGGCAAAATCTGTTTCTGTGAAGGAGAAGAGTGGATTAAATGCTTTACATTTACAGTTTGATTTACAGTTGCACGGGTGTGTTTGTCAAAGCCAGAGGTGCTTTCAGGCAGTGTGGCAATAAGGATCATCCTAACGGAGTTCTGAAGGAGGATGAATTTCTTCTTCAGATAAGAAGAAATTCTCACTTGACACCTTCATCTTTATATTCATCCAAAAGCAGGTAAAAGGCTTGGCCTTTACTCTGTTTTTCACTGGTGTATTTTCATGCACAACTGTGTGCTCTGACCCTCCCAGTTACCTATGAAAAAAATAAAACAAAACACCCCAAAGCATACAGACTCTCAGCTGGTACTGTGCATGCTGATGACTCACCATAATTCAGACGTTTTTCAATCCAGCTAAGAAGCTCTTTGACATATTTACACCACATTTTGGCATATTCAAGTGCTGCATCAATGCCACCTTCACATTTTATCAACATTTCATCTGCCTCCTCAACTGCAAAAAATAAATCCAGATTCAGAATGGCTCTAGCTGACAGGCAGAGGCTCCCCCAAAAGTGATAAAACTGGAGTCTCCTTAATAGTTGGTGCTGTGAAATACTCAGATAACAGCCATAAAATAGATCTTCACTGAATAATGCCATTATGTTCTATTTCATGGCAATCCCATACAGTCTCACCTACAAAACCATTGCAAGTTCCCAGCAACTTAGACACATATATTGCCCACTTCTCTTTTTATTAACATTTTGATTTAATTTATCTTGAAAATCAGAAGTTCAGTACCTAATGCATTTTTGGGGTGACAGTTGCTATATTGGGGAATTGCAGTAATGATTCTTGTTCCTGGCAGAACCTAAGGTAGAACCATCACACTGTAGTGAGTAATTCTAAAATAATTTCAAGTTAAAGTCTGTCACTGAATACTTAGAAAATGTGTTTTTTTTCTTCATATAAAGTCCTCATGAAATAAGAAATTGCTTAAATTGCATAAATGCTTTTACATTGCATTTTATGATGCTAGCAGCAACTACAGAACAGATGAGACTCCCAGTGGCCACGAAAAATGCTTCAGATTATCCTGAGTTTTATTGGGTAGCCACTTACTGTGCATCAGACTAACAGATATTTTTTGTAATTATTGTCTCAGTACTTAGAAGTCAAGACAACATAAGGGTCTAGCTTAACAAGACGTTAATGGAGGAACAAGTAAAGGTCTGCAGAGACAGGGAGCTCAGCATGCGCTAGAGGAAGCAGGAAGACTGCAGAGCTCACTAAGCCAGGCATCAGTCTTGCTGGGAACTGGCCTGAGTTCAGTTTTAAACTAGTGGCAGCAGTGACACAGCTGCATTACTCGTTCTTGCTATGAGTCTGTAGGAACTGCTGCCAGGTAATTGACCAAATATTCTCATGTCGCCTTTTTAATTTTATTTCATTGTGTTACCTGTTATGTCTGTCTGCACTTGCTTCTCTGAACTGTTTTTACTCTTGCAGAAACTTTCACTCAGCTGTAGGGGGGGAGGGAAAAGAGAGGAAAATGGTAAACCAAAATGAGTATTTGGAAGTTTAGAGGATCTTTTTCAAAACAGTCATCTGCAGTGCTTCTTTTGTTTATCTAAGCAACCCAGTGCAGTTAGAATAACAGCCTGAGATTTGACAGAGGGAATGGAGCATGGCATAAAAGTCCACCACTAACAAAAACATGGAGGGAACAAACACATTGTCAATGCAGGGGGATTAAGGCCAGAAAAAGGCTGCTATGACTGAATATTTCCAGCTCTCTTTTTATCTCAAATCTCAAAAAATTTAAACTTTTTCTTAAATTTTAGTTCCAGGGATAATACAATTACATGAGAACATTGGCTGCCAGAGAAAAATTAAATTTCTAGCCCCTTTGTTTACACAGAAAAATATGAAATGAGGCTGATTAGCCTCCAAAAGTCTCACTCTGCCAAAAACAAGGAAAAGAACCATTAATTTGTATTTTAAAGGGATTCTGTTTCTTGAGGACAAAACTTTAATTTTTGAAGCTTGATGTGTACCTCAGGTATATTTTGGGCTTGAATGCTGTTGTCTCATTCGATCTTTTTCTTGGCACACAGAATTTGAGCTAGCAATATCCACATTTCCTTTTTCAGAAAAAAAAAAATCCAAACAGTACCTGCCTGAACAGTTCCACTAAATATTATCTGTTCTGTTGCCACCACCATTGTTTCAATAACTGAGTGTTAAAAGATTGTTATCTACTCAGATAAGAGACATAACTATTTTTTTCAGATGGTCACCGGAAAAACAATTTGAGTAACAGTCACTTTGGCATGGGACGTTGATTATTTCTTTTTTTAACACGGATCTCATTCTTTGCCTACCGGAACGATCTCTCTTTCTGGGGTCAAGTCTATGTTGTCAGTGCTATCCAAATCACCAATGAACATATCAACTGTCCTGTTAAAATACAATACAATACAATACAATACAGTACAATACAATGAGATTATAACAACATAGAAAACTTGTTCTGTCGCATTTCTTTACATACGCATTTCCAATTGAGATTTCTATGGCATCCAGACTCCGGAAAATCTCACTGTACCGCTTCTTATTTTCAGGTACTCTCTCTTGGCTGTCAAGACCTGGAGTTGGAGAAGAAATATTTTCACTAAAGTGCTTGGCCCAAAGTTTCTGATATCTACAGGACAGTTTCTGGTGATGCAGTGGAATATGGCTCAGCTCTACTCTCCTGGGTGAATTCACAGGGAAGTGAAAACTGTTGTGGCCTGGCAAAGTATAACAAGGTGAGGCCAACAATGAGATAGGATTTAAAAGAAAACATTGGAAATAGTATATTTATCAAGATTCCTTGGGCAGACCCCCCCCCTAGAAAATAAGTTAGTTGATGTCAATGGGAGACATCTAAGCCATTTTTAGGGCTTGCGATCTGACACAAGATCAACTGTGAAAACTGCATGGAATTCTCTGTAATAGATGCTCTGAGCTAAAGTCAGGACACTGTCATTAGTTCAGTGTTGGCAATGCGCTGGCAGGCCTGATAGAGGGATTTACAGAATACAATGGCCTGCTCTGTACTTAGATCAAGTAAATGATCAGCTTCTTATTTGGAAGCCAGGCCCAGGTAAGCAATGCATGTACATGCTGTTAAATGTGCATTTGGAGAACCATGTGCATATGATGGTGGAAGAGCAGACATTGGTGCAGTCAGAATTGTGGGGTACAGGCAGGGCTGAGTTGCCCAAGCTGTTCATTCCTTGCACATCACATGCATGTTTTGCAATGTGTTTGTGTGCAGTGATCATTTCTCAGCCTTAGGCATGCTTATTTATGGTGATAATCTACATTGGGAAATATTCATCTCATTCAGTCCATAGCAGGTGCAATTTATTGGGCATGCAAAGCATAAAATGTGCATGTCTCTGCTTGAGAAGTTTTCAAACTAGGCAATGCATTTCTGCCTTGGATCTTCATAAAGGCTAAGAATATTCTACCAGCAGCTGGACAAATAGCAGGGTGGAAGTGAGCGTAGGCATTTTACATGGGTGATCTGCGCAGTTAATCTTGCTTTCCACTCAATCATGCATTGTGACTGAGGACAGAAACTAAAATTGACTCAAGCTGAAAGTCACTGCAGAAAAGACAAAAACATTTTAAAATATAAAATTGGGGACTTTTGATGTAAGTAAAAATTCTTTGTCCCCTTGACATTCCAGGAAACAGGGTATGGTTGACCTAAATCTAGAGTTGTTTCGCTGGTAGTTGAGTCTTTGACAGTGAGCAAATACTTGCAAATGTCACTCAGATGATGCCTCATGGAAAAGTCAGTTTATGTTTCATTTAGCTCTAGCTTGTCTGGACCTTGTGTCAGTCCTGAAAAATGCAGATTTTCAAGTCAGGTTTTTATTAGGAGCTGCCATATATTAGCCTGTCAACTTAAAAATAAAAATAATAATAAACCACTGAGGCCTGAAGAAACTGTAATGAACCATTCAGAATGGCTGGTCTGGTTTGAGAACCTAGAAAAGGAATTTAAAAGCATCAAAGGAGCTAATACAGACCTGTAAATGTACCTAACCTGCATTCTGGTTGATCTTTATAAATCAACAATTATTTATTACCTCCTGTGCAGTGAAAGCGAGCAGTCTGAAGCCGAGAACTTGGCTCACCTCTGCTGTATTAATGGCAAGTCCCCATACTGGTAACGAATAGCATCAAGGCTCTGGGAAACAACTGTAACCCAAATGTCCAGGAAGTGGCTTACAGGGGATAGCCCAGAATACTTAGTGCAATCATATGAATCTTGTACTGTGATGAAAAAGGCAATTCCTATAGCCTCTCATAGCTTCAGGATTGTAACCTGGATTAGTGGCAGAAGAAGGATCTTTGGGGCTGGCGGTTTCTAAGATTGGCAGCTTCTGACTGTTTTTCATTAGTAGAAATTTTTTTACTAGGTCTCAAACTTAACAGTTCACAATTCGTTTACAAAACATCTCATTCTGGTTGTCAGGAAGAGACACAAATTGTTCATAATCTGAGGCATAACACAACAAATTAAATACACATTAGTTTAATCTGAATCCTAACCAGTCTCGTTACTTTTCCTGAGTAGATATATTTCATTTCTCTTGTTTACCGTTAGTAGAGGCAGAAGGATTGTACAACAGGAAGTGACTCAACTTAGCAGCGCTGGGGATGGGCAAAATGATACATGGTGCTTTTGAAAGCGATCATTGTAAGGTACAATAAGATAAGAAAGAACCTCAGGTTCTCACAATCCTTTTGCTTTATCATAAGTAAGATAATATTATATGTACTACTACAAAAGTAGAAAGTTAGAAGAACTCCAAATAAAAAGTTTTCCTAGCCTTGCCATATCTGATGTTTTAAAATGCCTTCTTACAAGTTTAAACGTATGCTCTCCCATATGCATTCCCTTTGCCATTCAGGAGCAACACCAATTTGTCCTGGTCTATTTGAAACCTTTCAAGTGGCTTTTTGGCACACGCAGGCCTGGGCCAAATGCTTCATGTGCCTCATACACACCTCATGAAGGAATTGCCTTGAATGTGTTCCTTCTCACAGCTCTCTTTACTCAGCCATCTGTCAGACACTTTCAAGAGGCCCTTTCCTGCTTTCACCTGATGAACAGTGCACCCTTGACTGCCCACTTGTTAAATGTGTAAATATCAGTATCATTTTCCTGTACTGCCTGGCAGGCTTGTGAGGGCCCCTGTAAATATCCATAAACTAATTCATCTTTCAAATCCCTGCTCAAATCCCTTTATCTTGTCCAGAAATGATAAGGTGACAATGGTGACAACAGGAAGGCTAACCCATAAATTCTCTGTTCTGGTGATTAAAAGTCTTCTATATTTCTAGTCTCAGTTTCTTGAAGGACAGTGCATCCTTAGTCTTCTGTGTCTGTGCCTTAAACTGTTTGTCAAACTCCCTGATGCTGTTTTCTCATTGTTTGCTCGTACTTCCAAGTGTGTTCTCCTGTCCATTGTCTTAAACATAGCTCTTTGGAACACAGGCCACAGTTTTATTCTTGGTTTGGCACTCTCCAAATACAAATTAAGAATTAGAATTAAATACATTTGTAGTGAGAAACTACCTTGAGACAAATGAGGAGGCTTAACATCATGTAGTTAAACACTTTGATGGTCAGCAGCAGAGGAGAAATGGAATAACATAATTTTGAATGTATTGTTTGTGTGCCATATAACTTTTTTTTTTTTTTTTTTTTAATGCTATTCTTTAATAGTAGCTACTCAGATGATCTGGACTACTGAGAGAGATTGGGCTCTGATACAGAATTCTCTCACAGAGGTATACCACTTGCATTGCTTTTCCCTCTCTTTTTTTACCTTCAAAATATACACATGAATATATGGCAGTTTTTCATGATGCCTACTAACTCTTGGACAAAGAGTAATGCATGGAAGTCGGAATAAAAAGCCACTTGGTAAATGATTTGCTTTCGTCTGTCAAACTCAAGAGGCCTGAACATAATTTACTATGATGGACACAGCTATCCTAGCTATACAGATGAGGAAACTAAGACTGAGGCTACCCAAGCACCTAGCAATTTTCTCTTAAAGCAAAGAGTTGGTTTGAAAAATCAGTGTTATATTGTTGCTAGAATATACGATGAGCATTATCTTTGACTCTGAGTCTGCTTTCAAAAATCTCTGGCCTTGAGGTCAACAATGATTAGGTTCTAAATATCAGTGTAAGTGGTAGCAAATGAAAATAGTTTGCAAATATTTTCCATTTTGCATCCTCTGCAAGTGATTTTGTTTAGTTAGTTCTTATTCTCCTTGACTCTAACAAGTTCTAATGATGGAACACAATTCCCTTCCCACATCACCAACAGACCTGCATACTAAAGAAAAGTATCTGTGTGGCTAATGCTAGCACTAGAGTTGGTCAGCTGTCATGCAAAGCTCTGCCACATCCTTGGGTCTTGAATGAGATGAGACTGCCATTCAACCCATATCTACCTTCTGAAAAGCACATTGCTCTTTGCCTCCTTTTGCTGCTGTTGTGGAGAGAACAGGCTCCCACTGCGGGGGTGTGCAAAGCATCATGGATATTTTTAGAAGGAGAAGTTCTTGTTCTGTAAATTAGCAGAAGCATCACTTCCTTTTAAGCCACAGTTACCATGAAATGAGGTAAATGTCTAAACCCTAATTTACTCTTCAGTGTGGCACCATTGCTAAACATCAGTATCATAAGCCTATTTCAGGAGTTCCCAGTAGCGCCTACCTCTTTGCGCTCAATTCTACAGTTTGTGACACGACACCTGAATTTTTCCACTGGTTCAGATCTCCCGTTTCTGATAATACACTCAAACTGGAAAGTTGGTGACTGCATGCATGCACTGTGCTTGTACTGGGGCTTCACTTTCGGCACATAATACATTTACATCATAAGTCATTCTGGAAATTGCATTTCCTCTGCATATAAGTACTGATGCATATAAGCAGCAGCTGTATAAAATCCACTGTTTGTTAGGTCACAATACAGTTTCAACCAGATACAAAATTCAAGTCTGAGAACTATCAAATTGTCTTCTGCCACTCCTATCCGAAATCCTCTCTCCATCCCTTAGTGACACTCTGATTGTGGCTAAGCGCAAAGAAAGCTGCCCCAGCTGCCTAGATCAGGGTCTCTCTACCTACTTGAGGAAGAAGGGTTTTAGAACAAACTAATTCCAGTTCCCTGAAAACAGCTTTGCAAAACCAAGATCCCTTCGCATTTGTCACACTGTTCTTTCTCCTATTTTCTTCCTATTTCAATGGAACAAAGATCTTAGAAAAAAATGAACTTACAAATCAACTAATTCTTTAGGAGACCGGAACTGCTACTGAGCTGCACGCTCACCCACAACTGGCAGGAAATAGACTGGCAAGATCAGATGTCTCTAATAGTAGTACATATAAAAAAGGTGCTTACTGAAACACCTCAGGGGGGAAAAGGAGAATTTCAACTTAATACATTAATTCATAAAAAAGTGAGTGTGCAGACTCTAAATATTTCTGAGATGTCTGACAGTAGAAACTGAACACAGGTGCAATAGCCTGCAAGATAAAAATAAGGTAATTATTTCAGTGTTTTGTTCCCCTAAAGTTAGCTGAGCTGTGTCTTGATAGATGGCAGGCTTCCTACAGTTTCTTACTTGGTTAATAAACCTTGAATTTTAAGTAAGGACAAAAAACTATATTAAACTTCTAGTTGTTTGTTTCTTCGGTATTAAGAATAAGGAAATGTTAGATATGGTAAGAAGAATTCACATTGGCAGTGAAGCACAGCAGATATGTTTCTAGTACTGGAAACTAGTGAAAGGACGTCCAAATTAGAGTGATAGCAGACCCCCAGAAAATAGTGGAAGAATTAATTTAGGATTCTTTATTTGCCAAATAATAAGACCAAAAAAAATAGTATCAGTTATGTTGGCTTTGCAGAAGAGCTGTCAAACACCTCCCCCCCCCTTAAAAATACTAGATTCTGCTGGTAAAAGGTACTCTATGGATATAGTACACTTTGATTTCTGAAAGGTGTTTGATTTAGAATCATGTCACATTCTTATTCCATTACATGGAATTCTTGGTCACATATTAAAAACTATTTCACTGACAAACCCAAAAATGTATCTTTAATCAATGTATGGGGCTATTTCTACAGGGATCACAGAAACTGCTTTCTGCTCTTTGGTGTATTTATTAATGATCAAGCTTTTATAAAAAAAAATTTTCCTGGTAAAATGCTTGATGTCAGTAAGGTTGTAGACCCATAAATTAGGCAGACAACCATGTATTATAGAGTGTTTAAGTGGCTTCTGAAATGGTTATGCTTCGACTGCAGAATGTAGCTGAATGCCTGCAAAATAGGTATGGATGTTGTATCTCCAGGCTGGAAAACTTCTCTTGAAAAGCAGAGATGGACACAACAACAGAATATTGCCTAACACAAGTTCCACAGGCGCTGCTGTAAAAAAGAGGACCTGCGCAAGCTTTGGATATATACAAAAGGGGAAGATAAAGCAGAAATAAGGCTCTGCCTATGCCTTTGCATGCAGTAGCAGTACGTTAGCTGCAGTGTCAGTTCTAGTGCCCATGCTGGCACAAAGATGTGGAGACATTGCTGAAGATACCAAAACAATCTGGAGGGGAAGGGTGGGCATAAAACTAGTCTCACAATATAAAGCTAAGCAAATGCAGATTATTCAGTTCAGCTATCCCTGTGTATGATCCTGAGACTTAGAAATTAAATGTTAGCTAATGTTTTTTCCATTTTTCTGACAAAGACTTAACAACGTCAAGTTTGTTGAAGTTTTCAAGCTACAAGGATAATGATGCATTTGAATGTGACAGCTGGGAAAGTACTAATGGTACTTATTGTGTTTCCTTCATTACAGAACCACTGAGATTTTTTCACCACTCTCTGAAGCACCAGAGATTGTCCCCCTGTTGAACACGGGACTCTGGCAAAAGGGAATCATGCCTCCAGGTGGTACAGAGAACTCTTTCTTAGATGCTCAGTTGGTGTTACTCAGATTCAAACTGATTATCTGAAAAATAATTGGAAAGAAACATTTACAAGTTGGATTAGCAAGGACCTTGCTGGCAGCAGCTGGGGAGAAGGGACAGATGGAAAGGGCAGGGGAGGAGCAAGGCTTTCTCTGCAGCCTTGTGTAGTTCAGCTACTCCATCTTTGGGCATCTGTAACTCAGCTCATCCGTTAGCACAGGACCAAGCACCTTCAGCTACTCCTGCCAATGGTACAGTTTAGTCTCTAAAGGAATGGAATGCTTTAACTAAAATATTTGATTTTAATACTGTGCTGTAGAGGGAAGCCTTCTCTGATCTTAAGCCACAGAAGACCTACTGCTGCCCCCTGGCTTAAGCTATATAAAGTATTTCATGAAAGCAATTTATGTTCATAATTAAGAGTTTATGAGAGCAAGGATTTATGGGAAATTTTCGTCAAGGGGACTTTAACTAAAGGTACGCAAATACCAGCATTATGTATATTCCAAGTCTCTTAGGAAAGAGCAATGCAAATTCTGACTCCTGAAAAGGGAGGTTTGCATCCTTTCCTCTTATAAAAGTCAAAATCTAGTACAAATACATCAAATAACTTAACCTGCCAGAGAAAGATTCAGTGAACTGAACAGCCAACATCCTCATAGGAACCCCCTTCAGAGGAACTTACAGCTGTATAATACCCAGATTTGCCTAGTGCCTTATAGGTTGATCTGCATCTTGTGTCGTATCATGCCCCCAAAGCTTACGCTATAAACAGTATAAGGTTGTTTCGAATGCCTTCACATACCACTTGGTTCTTGGTCCCCCATGGCTGAATCCTCAGGGTTTTGGTCTGAAAGCAGCAGAATCCCAAATGACCCAACTGTGAATCACAGCTGAGTTAAGTAAAACACAAATCCTTGGTCAGAGCAGATGTTAGCAAATTATCCAGTAGCCCATGATAGCTGCGCATGAAGAAGACCTGTCTGAAATATTTGGCAGCAGTGTCTATCAGTGAGTGTGGCTGCTGTAGCCAGCCTACTTCCTGCAGACACACTTCCGTGTAAGGAAACAGTGTGCAGTGCACATTTGATCATGCAATTTGCATAACTCAGATCTGTCTTGGTAATAACAAAGAAAGGACCAATTCAGATTCCTGGCTTCAGTGCATGCAGCTATCACAGCAGCCTGAGTGCTTGCTTTTGCAATTCTTGTACACAGGTAGCACTCACTCACTGTTTTCTGAAGAAACCACCACCTCTGTTTCTAAATACACACAATAACTTACTGAGAAGCTGTCAGTGATGAGGGGAAAGGGCCATTAGGTTAAAAACCTTGACTGAAAAAGGGAAGGCATCAGCATCTCAGGCTCCAGCTACCACCCTGTAGTTTTAATGCCCATTCATCACCAATGATTATGCCCATGAACTACTGGGCCTCCAATATGTTGTTAAAAATTTCATCCAAATTGATTTGCTGTGGGTGAAGAGTTACCACAAAAACATGGCCGCTGTTTTAACAAACTCTTATTCAAAGCAGTGTACTTCATGTCAGGCCGGGAGGATTGGGTTTGGGGCTGCAGGTACTGAGACGATGGCAGAAGGGGGTCTGAAGTGGTCATTATCTGCACTTCTCTCCCTCCACTCTATTCAGTGGTGTGTGGGTTTAATGGAACCTTCTCAGAGCTCACAGCCTTTCTCAAATTTAACTCAGCAAAATTGAAATGTAAGGTTTTGAGAGTTTATTCTGTAAATTAAGAAAAAAAGTCCTGATCTCCTAAGTTTTGATACGCTAGAGAAAAATGTATCTCCTGCTTGCATCAATATATTCTTCAGCCTGGAAGCGTGTTCAGACTGTGAATCGTGATGTAAACCTTTAAGTCACAACTATTCCTCTTGTTAGATGTTGTGCCCTAGCTCAGTTAAAAACTATGGATTTACTGGGTGGAACCATGTAGCTGATGTTGCTGATTTTAAAATCTGTTAATTTTCCCTTCAGTTTAGAAACAGTTAATGATTTAGTGATGAAACTGTGAGATGGGAAATAGAAAACAGATTTATTCAAAGGGTATAGATTGAAGTGAGCAGAACTTGGTTTTTTTTTTTTTTGTTTTTTTTTTTTACACAATTATTAATAAGAGAAGCATATGGCAAAAAAAAAGTGTTAGAAACAAACTTGTGCCCAGCAGTGAAGCTCTAAATTATAAATATTTTTTTAAAAAATCAAATTTCTCTGTGCAACATAAAAATATAGTATTGCTTCAAATGTGTTAAGATCACGCTACTAAATCTCCATAATTTTAGTTTCCTTCTCAATATGAGCAAAACCTCTACTAGCTGAGTTTTTTTGGTGTGTGGAGCATAGGAAATCATTGCCAGTTCTTCAGAGTCTTTGTCCTAGAACCAGCCCTTTGTTCACTTAATAAGTGAGCAGGAGAACTGTTTTTGTGTGTCATGATACAAGCAGAATCCACTGCGAAGCTCACAGCTTCATATATATTTCTGCTCATACAGCTGCCTGTGGGCAGGTATCAAAGGCTATAATACAGACTTGAGTACAAACATTATTGTTAGAGCACAGTGGCTAAATGTTGTTCACAAATTTCTGTTTAAAATACAGAAATAGGGATGCAAAAGCGTGACATTTTCTCTAAGTCATCCTCCTTTTTCTCCTCCTCCTCCTTTTCCTCCTTGTCCTATTTTCTGACTCAGGTTTGTGATCTTGCCTTCTCTCAAGTGTTACGATCTGAGTGGAAAGTTTGATCTGTATCTTCTGTGGCAACATACAGAGCTGACCTGAAGGATCAGCTGCAGGCACACTGTAATTTTTTGTGGCTTTGGGTTCCCCAAACCTGCCATTTCCGCTTCCTTAACATCTGCTGGAGACTTCAGTAAAGCTGAATATTGTCTGCAAAAATTCTCACTGCAGTTGCATCGCAGACTTAGTGGCAGCCAAATCTACTAGCTCCTCTCTCACATTAACTACAGGCAGTCAGGCCTCCAACACTTCACTGGCACAAGTCAGAATTAAGACTTGCTGACTTTTCTTTCATAAACACTTGTTTCATTTAAAAAAATCATATAATCACAAAGCTACTGCTTTAGTGTCAAATGTTTAAGGCTCAAGCAAATGTTGTGTGTGTGTGAACTCCGAGTTCTGTTCAGACAGCAGAATTAACAGTTAACTCTTGAAAAAGAGCTGGCAAATCAGGGTATGTAACTGCAGGGAAGTGCTGCTGACATCAGTGGAATGTCAACATCTGCTTTGATGAGTTTCTCCCATCAAGTCTTCCCTGGCCTGTGTCTCAGTTGCTTATGTTCAACAGGTATAATTATTATTACCCAGTTTGTAAAGTGTTTTATTTACAAGTAGGAAGTGCTAGAAAAAGTGGTTTTGTAGTGTAAAGGCATTTATAGTTAAAAGAATTGCAACATGATAAAGCAAACCCCTCTTTTCTTTAAAAAAAGGAAAAAACTCATAAATCTAATAAGTGCTAATACCCAGTGCTAACATAATAAAGGGTGTTGCTACCTACTTATCAAAACTGGAACTCATGGTCCCAATTCCCATTGTGATCAGCCCATCTTCTAGACATTCTTCCTGAATGAGTATCTTCCCCCTCTTTTTTTTTTTTTTTTTTTTTTTTTTAGGTAGAGATGGTAAAACCCCAACTTTTCTTTTGCAGATAAAAGGTTCACAAAAGGAAAGTATGTGAATTCTTAAGAAATGGACCGTCTTCCACTGCCAAGATAACAAAGAATTTTATACAGCATAGTACTACCCAGCATTTTAATCTCCTGAGGTACAGTCTCTCCACTTGCTGGTATAGTCAGATCATCATTTATCATGGAACAGAAAGCAGTGAGACTGCCACAGATGTTCCTGGGAGCCCTTGTGCCAGTCCTAGCTCTGCTCGAGGGAGGCCCATGCATCAGAATTTTGGCATGAGACATTCAGTATTTCCTTCAGGCTCTTGAAGCTCAGTTCAGACCCAAAACAAAAGCAAGAAACCACTGTGCCTTTCTTTTGAGGTGACAGAGAATAGTTTTCAGATGAGGATTATCCACTAGATTTAAGCATACCCAAGCTCCCAAGAAAGTTACTGCTGTGCAGAACAGGAATAGAAAGAACTTGAAGGATTCCTTTTCAAATGTTCCAATCCAAGAAAGCCGTAGCAGGAGAGGACACTACTCTTACTTCCTAAACGCTAAGTTAACAGTGTCTCAGTTATAATAGTGTGTAGCTCCTGCAGATCTCCATGGGATGTGTAAGTAATATATCAAAGTAATTCTGTGGGTCAACATAATTCCCCCTCTCTCCCGTGCACTGCAAGAAAATATGTTGACAGGTAAAAACCTTTTGTATGAGGTTTTACAGGAATTCAGTGCAGAGAGAAGATACATACCTACTTACTTTAAGAGCTAGACCAAAGCCAAGAACAGGTCCTCAGAGGCTTTCGTTTCCATTATTTGGTTTAACCATCTGAATGCAACACATCTTTATTGGTGGAAAACACAGATATGTGCAGTTTGCCAGCATAACTGCCAAGCTAAGTAGAAGAGGTCTTCTCTCTAAACTTTTCTCATGCTTTCATACATTTTAAAAGCAGAGTGTTCCCTAAAGATGAGATCTGAATGTGAGTAAACCTTCATGATTACCTGCTGCTCAGCTTCTGTAGTGACATGTGCTTTATCTGCACATGGATACCTATGTTTGTCTCTGCTGAGCCCTGTGAGAAAGTGTTCCATTCCTGGCTGAACCCTCTGCCATTGAACAGAGGGCAATAAATACAGCACTGCTTAGGTTCTCGCAGGTTATGAATTTCTCATTGATAGTGATGATAAGGGCTGCTACAGCAGGCTGAATGGCATCTCCAGTTAAAGCAGGATATGTGTTCCGGAAGGAAGAGATAGCTTGCAATAAATCTGCCAGTTTGGCTTCAGCAGGGCCTGAAATAACTTCCCCTAAAATTGAGAAAAAAAATTTTTTTTTTTCACATGCATAAACTCTCATCCTCACCTCCCTGAAGATAAAATCACTTTAGTACAGCAGCACAGGTGCCCCAGTTCCTACATACAAAATTTCCATGCAAAACAGAAAACAGCAGAGGTTGGAGACTGAAACAAGCAAAAAACTCACCTGCAGTGGTGAGGTGGATCTGGAAACTGCCCATTCTTTAGTCTACGGGCTCTTGTTCTCAGGTCTGTAATGTGACTCCTGCCTATGATGTGCCTTGTAGGTTTTGTTTCCGTTGCTTTCCACAGCTTGTGAACCTTTAGTAGTTATGAAAAAGGTGTGACTGTATCTCATACTTGTGTCCAAAATACATTCATAAGCATTATGGCTTGTATTGGAAAACAAACAGGAAAGCAAAAGAGGAAATACAGAGCTTGTTTCGCTTTATTACGTTAGCACAGCAGCACTTTCCATTGTTAGTAGTTTCGCTTTTCACAGTTGTTCAGTGCCTGTTGCTTGGCATGTTGCTCTTCCCACACGATAACCAACAAGAGTAACTTTTTGTTTTGAGCACAGCAAAACATGGTGCATAAAAATGGACAGGACAGGACAATTTCATATTAATATAATTAACAAAAAGTCAAGTGGTCCTTTTACTAATGTCAAAGGTCCATGAGGGTCAGAAGCAGCACCTGACTGCGTATGAATAGTTATAATATTAAAATGGACAGCTCTTACAGATAAAAGCATTGCCCTTTGCCTCCCTCCCATACTGTCATCTCCTCAGGCTCCTGATTTGTGATTTAGAACTTCTTTTTTTTTTTAAAAAAAAAAATACTGTTGTAACAGTCTGATATATTAACTATTGAGCCCTAAGTAAATGGAATAACATTTTATTAATGTTTTTATTTATGTCATTTTATTAATGACAGAGTATATCTGACAGTATAGTTTTATTCATCCAGCAGATATGTCATCTGAAAGAAAAGTTTTATTTGTATCTCTTTGCTCAGTGCCAGCATGTCATACAAAATACAGGAAGCATCCTGAAGGAAGAAGCCTTCTTGCTGCTCATGTGGCTCTTCCAGGATCCTTTAGTTCATTTTTCTTTCTCATTTGTTTTCTCAGATTGTCTGTCACAGGCTGATAACAAGTCAACTGGTTAATCTCTTTTTCTGATTTTCAGATTTTTTCAGATTGTTTCAGATGAAGAAAGTATATTTTTTCTTTTTTTTTCTTTTTCTTTTTTCCATAGGAATCTCTGTCTGTCGGACATATACCACACCTGCAGCTACCATTCTTTTACAAATAGAGCCAGATGACCAGGGCTTTTGATCGTTCCTCCCAATCATTTGTTTTATATTTCTTTTCCTTCATCTCTCCTCTACCTATCAAACTTGCTGGGTAAGGAGAGGGAGGATTAAGAGAGAAAACAAGTTGAACAAGCTGGCTTTGCACTGCTTCTCTGTCTGTCTTCAACACACACATCTGTTTTCAGATCCTTCATGTATCCAGTAAGGTTTTTAAAATCCTCAGCTCCTCCCTCCATCAGTGATATAATTGAGAACAAGGGACCAGAAATGAGCAAATGAATTCTTCTTTGGTCTTTCACAGGCTTACTGCTTTTCATATTCCTTAGTTACTGGAGATGCCTCCATCTCCAGGCTGCAGACTCTGCAATCAAACTTTTGTATGCTCCCAAAGGTGTCAAAATACCATCTTAGTTGGCTTCCTACTTCACCCAGTGATTGCAATGGTAGGCAAGGATAGACGGGTCTTTGACCTGACTGAAGCTTGCCAGTCGTACAGTTAGGAATATTTATGCTCAGGAATTTCTTCAGTGGAGCAAAGGCAGGATTCCTTGAAGGAAGCTTTCTTTTAAGGTTGTGCCCAATTAAACGCTTTCTAACAAGACTGGAGCTCCTGTCTGGAAAAGGGACCTGAGTTTGCTGCTACAGTGCTCAGCACTTGATGTCTTCCAGCAGCAGATGGCAACCACGATTAGCAGAGAAAAGGAAGAGCTTCACAGGGCTGAGGCAGGTCACTGGGGCAGCCACTGAATGTCACATTGCTGGTCCTGAAACAACCTATTCATTAGCTCTCAAATGAATCTGGCTAAAATGTAAACTTGCAGCAGTATATTAGCAGCAACACGAGAGATTTCTCAGGACTTGCTCACTTAGCCCATGGATATCTTTCTGTCTCCAAAAAAAAAAAAAAGAATACATTGGCTTATTGTAAGGATTCTGTTCTCACTGTTGTTGGTTATAGCTTCTCAGTGTCTTCACAGCAGACCATGGACATGCTGTTTTCTTTTTCTTTTTTAATACAGATTCCTTTTTTAAAAAATGTTTTTACTGACTCATTCACTGAATGCTGCTCTATAGTAGTTACCTTTCTTCTAATGTTTTTTAGTAAATGAACAATAAAGACTTTACTGCGAGATATTTTACTACAGCAAATGTAAGGGTCCTGGAGTCATAAAAACAAAATGTGATTTGACCAGGCTCGGAATGCCCTTAATATGCTAACCAATTTTCCAGATACCACAAACTGTATGTAAAAGTAGGATGCATTTGTCTCACAAAAATTTTCCTTTCCAAAAACTGGCAGACTTTTAAAATACAGATAGATGTTACTGGACACATCTATAAAGTCCAGGTGTCTGCCTCATCTCCCCACTCATATGCTGACTCATGCTAAGGCTTCTGCAGCTATCACCACGATCACAGTAAATCTTAGGGATGCAAAAATTAGATAAATAGACTTGCGTTCCTGAGACTGCTCACAGCTGGGCTGAGATACTCATCTGAAGGAAGTCCAAAGCCATGTCAGCACAGCAGCTGCAACCTCGTAAGCCCCTAACAAGACTCTTCACCTTCCTCTTTCTTTTCTTCCTCCTTTGTCTTCTTGTTCAGTTTGTATCTGAGGCGGCGGATGGGGTCAGTGATGCTTCTTCTAGCCAGGTCATCAAAGTCCTCTGCCAAGAGGAAGTTTCTGTCTACTAGCTCAGCAGCCTCCTGCCAGTTCCTGAAGCAGGCAGGACCCATGTGCCTTATCTCTTCCACAGCGTTTCCAACAATCACCTCCCCATTTGGCTTCAGCACCACCACTGCAGGTACATCAGACACTGCAAACTTCAGCTCCAGTTCTCTGGAAGGCAATGGCAGAAGAAACCATGAATCAGGAAGAGCAGTGATCCTCCAACAGTGCTGGAAGTTCCTTGCTATTCATCTAGATGCCTACTGCTGAGAAAAGGAGGGCTACCAAGGCTACTGTCTGCATGCTGCTAGGTTTCTACTGTGAGAGAGTTTGCAGATCTTGTAGACAAGACTGCATGATGATATATTCCTAGTTGCAGTATATAGATCTGTCTTGGGCAAAAAGTGGTCTTGGGAAGTAGTTCACAAACCCTGTCCATTAGGCTGAGATCTGTTAATTATGCAGATGTCTTATCCAGTAGTGCCAGTAAAAAGGGAAGGGTATTTACATACTGCCACGTCAGGGCACCAGTAGATGCAAAGTGACTGCTTTAACTTGTTCTACGCAAGCAATGTAAGACTTCAAAACTTAGTAAGAAGTTTGATTTTTTAACATGCTCCAATTTATCATCAAAAGGAGCCAGACATATTCTCAACATTTACTATTTAATCACAATTCTTTCTGCCACTAATGAGGTTACATTAGATAGTGGCATGTTCCCCTTTCAGCTGAAGGTACACTTCAGTTACTTATGCAATCTTTCACTTTATTTATTCAGCCTAGAGAGATGATGTGCTGGCAGGAGTCTTTAAGACTTAAAAATCAATAGTGTGTTATAAAATAAGAATACAAATATATTAGATCAGCAAAAACTAGAAGTAGAGGAAACATTTTTTACTCTAAGCCCTTTATAAAAGTTTTCAATGAAGTAGATTTAGCAACTTGTTCTTTTTTCCTTCCAGCCAAACAGAACCATGAAGGCTGTAATATCCTCACTGCTTCTTCTCTGCTTAGTCTGTGCCTTCCTATTCCCCAGCAGTGATTTGAGCACCAGCACCACAGAGGACCTTCCTCTGTATTTGCACAGTGTGGTGCCTGCCTCAAGCTGTCAATTGAATATATGAATGCACCACGCTGACCAGTCCTGTGGGGACTGAATGTGGAGATTTTGGAAAACTGTATAAATGTTTGAAAATACAGCATGGAGTTGCCTGAAGGAAAGTTACAAGCTGATAAATTCTGTCTTGCTGCTTTATTCAGTGCTTACCTTTTGAACTCATCCTTGAAAGGCAAGGATAGCCATCTCTTCGGCATGGTTTTCAGGAATTTGGTTTGCTTTTCCTCTGTCTCATCCTGAGACACGTACACCAGGACCAGTTGCGAGGCCCTTTCCACGTAAAATTCATCTGTGAGTCTCACAAAGAAATCTCTGAGGAGCGGCGAGAACTCCTGGCATCGCGGGCACTCGCCAGACCCAAAATACAGCAGCAGCACCTTGTTGTCCAGTCTGTGGCCCAGCTCTCGCTCCGTGTCCAGCTCGTCTCGGGCACTGTTGTTAACAACCAGGACCTTCCCGGTGAAGAGTGATGCCATGGGCAAGCCCAAGGTGGGTCACCCGGAGGATTTAGAGCAAAAAGCAGGGGATTTAGAGCCAGGGAAAAAGAGCAACTGTGCTGCTTTTCAGCCCCTCGAGGACATGGGGCTCCCGCCGTAGCCTCCTCCGGGCACCTGCCCTGCTCTGCCCGGTCCCGGGGTGCTCCCACCTCCTGCTCCCGGGCTATTAATAAACGTGGATTCCACGAAGTCTCCCCTAATCTGCTTAAAGTGTGAGGCCAGCACTTAGGACAGAGGCGGCGGGATGCGGCAGCTGGGAGGAGGCGGGTGCGGGGAGGCGGTCGCCGGCCATGCGGGACCCCGGGCCTTGCGGGTCCTGGGCTATGCGGGATCCCTGAGCCGTGCCGGTCCCGGGCTATGTGGGACCCCGGTCCGATCTCGGGCTGTGCGGGACCTCGAGCCATGCCGGTCCCGGGCTATGCAGAGCCCCGATCCCGCCGGTCCCCGGCTGCGCGACACCCCGAGCCGTGCCGGTCCCGGGCTATGCAGAGCCCCGATCTGCTCCCGTCCCAGGCCTTGCCGGTCACTGGGCCCGGGGCCCGGCAGCGGCGGCAGCGCCGCCCAGGGGGCAGGGCGCGCAGCACCCACCCGGGCCACCTCCGCCCCCCGCGGCGGCGTCTCGCAGGCCTTGCCCACCGTCCAATCGCGGGGCGTCAGCGGCTGCCCTCCGGCCTATCAGAGCTGGCACTTTCGGCGCTCCCCCCCTCCCCCCCCTTCAGGGCGCCGCGCGCGGGGCGGGGGGGCCGCGGCCACCGGCGACGCAGAAGCCGTTGAAGCCGCTCAGGTAGCCGGGCTGGGCCGGGCGCGCGCGCGCGCGGCGGGCCCGAGCCGGGCTCCTCCGGGCGTCTGGGCGCCGCCTCCTCCTGTGCCCGCCGGCCGCAGCCGGGGGGAGGAACCCCAGCACGGGAGGCCGGCCGCCCTGACGCTTGCCGTGTCCCCGCAGCATGCGCGCCGTCGGGGCCTGCACCGCCTCCCTCGGCTCGCTGGGGCTGATGCGGTTTTTCGGCGTGCCCTGGTCGTGGAGCCTGGCGGCCTCGCTGGGCGTCTACATCGGCACCGGCGGCTGGCGGCTGCTGCGCGTCGTCTTCAAGACCGCCCTGCGGGACCTGTTGTGAGTATTGCCCCGCAGTGCTCAGCGTTTCCCCCGAGCCACCTTCGCTGCCCTCGGGAGACCCGTGGGGTTGCGCTGTCGTCCCCGCAGGACGGGAGGTGTGGGTGGGGGCAAGCGTCCGCCTTGCAGCTCGCTCAGAGGCCAAACGGTGCAAAGCGTTCACTGGAGGCAGCTTTTCTTTCTGACAGCCTTCTCTGTGCGTAAGGAGAAGCAAAGAGCGATTCGGGAGGCTCAGTCTTACAAGGAGCAGGTGAACAGCTCGCGACACGGGAGTACGAGCTGCAAAAGCGCCCTTATATGACACGAAACAAGTAGTTCCTAAAGCATTTTCTTAACCTGTGGGAAGAGTTACAGAATGAAGCGTGCTGCCGTTTCGCCTAGACGTAGAGACAGTCAGTACTGGGCCATGTAACCTAAAATGATCGTTTATGACCTACAGATTTGTAAGTCTTTAGGGCTGTCTTCATCTCCTGGGAGTCTGTCATTGCTGTCTCATTTAGTTCCGTGGTTTTTTGGGCCTCTCTGAGGAGATCCCTTTATTGTAAAGGATTTAGGGCCCTTGGGATTGCCAGGGACTGCCTGGCTTTACTGTGGCTGTCAGTGTGCTTTGAAGAGCTGTTTCCTCCTGATTGCATGGCAAGCTAGGAATAATGGCAGAAAATAAACTAGGCAGAATGGAGCCCCTTAAGTATCTGGAAAGTGCAGCTCACCAGTGAAAAGGCTCTTCTGTTCTGTATTTGGCACAGCTTAGTGCAAGGTCACCATGAAAGCCCAGCTCAGTCTGACAAATGCCAACAACTTGTTTCTCAAATGTACCCTTCCCCCTTCTCCAAGGCTTCACTGACCAAGGTTCCTGGTATTGACATTCACTCATGAGAGTTGCGGGGGTTTTAAGTACTAATATTAAATGACCTTTCAAATTTCTGGGGGTTCTTCTAAATTCTTGTTGCACAACAATTTCCTATTTGATGGTGGAAAAATACTGCCTCCGTGTTCCTATCTCCAAAAGGAGATGGAACCCATCATATACACCCAGATCTGCTGTTCTTATTTTGATAATGATGTTATGGAAGTGTACTTTTTGGATATCAGTTATAATTTAGATCTGAAAATCAGCTTGCTAATCAAGAGAGCCAGTATGTCTCTAAATTGTAGTCATTCAGCCAGTATTCATCAGGAGAACCAGAACAATATAAGTGAGACAGTTAAAGTTCAGAGAAGGACTTTTTAAGCTGCCATAAAGCTTAAACTGTGTCAAGGTTTAACTTGCAGCTGCTGCCCAACAGACTTAAGAGAACTATGTAAATTACAGAAGACAGAAAAGCCTCCGCTTCCCTTCCTGATGTGGAAACTGATATGAGTAGTTATCCAGAAGCATCATCCTTAAAAAAATAAATAAATAACCCCCCCCCACAGAACTGCAACATAAAAGGAAGAATTTTTTCAGATTACAAAAAACCATGACAAACATAGTTGCCCGAGAGGTAACACAGAGAATATCCCAGCACAGAGAGGTTTTTCAGTCTGTATGTCTGCACAGAAGCTTGAATCAATATGTTTTGGTGTGAATATTGAACTTCGAGACCTTCATAATTTCTGCTGGAGTTATGCCTTCTCTTTCTTTGCTGCAGTGGCCTCTCAGTGCTGTTACGAGTCAAATATAAGTTGCGAAGGCATCAAAAAGCCAAAAACACTATTCCGAAGATGTTCCAGGATGTTGTCCGCAGGCACCCTGACAAGGTGGCTCTGATTTATGAGGCCACTGGTGAGAAATGGACTTTTAGGTGGCTAGATGAGTACTCCAATGCTGTGGCTAACTACTTCTACCAGCAGGGCTTCCGTCTGGGGGATGTCATTGCAATCTTCATGGAGAGCCGTCCTGAGTTTGTTGGCCTCTGGCTAGGGATGGCAAAAGTTGGCATTGAAGCAGCTCTTATTAACTTTAATTTGCGCTTGGATTCTCTGGTTTACTGTGTGACAACCTCAGGTGCAAAAGCTGTGATCTTTGGAGGAGAGCTGTCTTCAGGTGAGTCACCTGGATGTTTGTCTACATTGTGGTCAAATCGTGCAGTGAAGTGTTAGCTTGGTTCTGAATAAGGCCAAGTCCCATTTAGTGCAGAGATCGACCGTACTAAAAACAAAAAGATATGGCCACATCTGGTCATATTAAAAGTTAGGAACTATACGAGGATGGTAAATCTCCAAATGATTTAAAAATGTGGAAGTGTTCAGTTAATATTTTAGATTAAAGGAGGAGCAGTGCTCTGAGTAGAGTTGTAAGTAGCTTGGTTTCATATGCTGGTGTCTTTCTGGTGTCAGAGGGCACAAACTGAACTTATTGGTTTGATCTAGTTTCACTGGATCTGAAAGAGCTGTGTCTGGAATTTTGTACTTTAGCATAGAAATAGTGAAATGTGCCACTAGGCTTACTTATGTTTCTCTTTTCCTTGGCTAATCACCTTTGCTTATTTTTGCTTAACTTTATCTGCTGTATAATAGGTTTATCAGTGGATGCTGTTTTTAAATACAGCTTTGCTTTTCTAATCAACTTTTCTTCCAACAATTATTGTTAGATGTGATAATTTAATATTCAAAATCATCTGCTTGAAATCCTTCTAGATCATTTGAAGATCATGGCATGGTGGGTCATGTGGAAAAGTAATTTTGCCTAGTTTTGTGATAGGGTCTTTGCTGAACCCAGGACTGTGACTACAGTGATGTTACCTGAACAGATATGACATAAGTATTGTTAAAGAGTCAGTGGTTCTGCAGGTCTTTCCATTACAGTGATGTCATTAGGCACAGTAGGACTCCACACAGTTCACTTTTACCATCGCCTAGAGTGTTGCATTTATTGCAAAAGAGACTTGTTTTGTGTTTCAGCAATATCTGAAGTGAATGGGATGCTGGGGAAGAACATGGCAAAATACTGCTCTGGTGACTATGACCCAGATGTGATTCCTGTGGAGACCAGACATCTTGATCCTCTTCTGAGTACTGCATCAAAGTCGCCTTCAAGTCAGGTTCCAGTCAAAGGTTTAGATGGTAATTTTCTCAATGTTTTTTATTTTTCAATGTGATATGAATAAGAACTGGACTAGGTGACAGTGAAACAAGAAAAATAAGCAAATAAAGAAAGAGAAATTGTTAACTTGCTCTTGGGCTCACAAATAGAATAATAAAAATAAAAGAACAGAACAAAAAAATAAAATCTTGGTTCTAGGACTTTCTGGATTAAGCTTCTCATTATCTGAGATTTCCAGGCTTTACAAAACTCATGTATTTAATACCTAAATGAAGGAGATTGGCACATTCCCTAAGACAACTCTTCCATTGTGTAAGAATGGCTGTTGGAATGCACAGATGCAGAAGCTTGTATTTCCCAGGCTAACATCTTGCTCCGCTACCTTTGCAAATTTATAGGATGTAACGACCTGTGTTGTTGTGTACCCTCTGTCTTTTCCCTGCAACTGACTTGTATGTAATTAAAATCTTCCCTTGTAATAACCCTGTGCTGCAGCTGAGCATCAATGGGTTTATAATAAAGCAGAAGGAAGGAAAGAGGCTAGCTGTGACTAGTCTGTATTTCATATTTTAAGAGAACTAATCACATCTGAGATCAGTAAGGCAGTAGAGTACGTTTTGGTACTTTGGGTACTGTAGGAGGAATGATGCTGCCTTGGGGCTTGTGGTATCTCTTCCTTTAGATTATCTTTTTTGCTATGGAATCTCAGAAATCCTGCCCTACTGTCAGTCACAGTTTGAGACCTGTCCTCTGGAGTCATCTCCCATTAGTGTCTGACCTAGAGAGTTAACCTAGTTCCATGGCAATTTACAAGTAGAGGTAAAATTCGCGACCTTAAGGCTTTGAAAACCAGTTATTCAGGTTTCTGTATTTACCGTCACAGATGACATTCAGGAGCACCACAGATTCCGTACTAGGGCTGCAAATTGACTTTTGTGCCAGCTTTGGCAGCCTACTATCTGCTGTGCTGTCACCATTTCAAAGCAGTTCCTCAGCTGATACGAACAAAGCCTAAAATACCAGCCCTGTGGGGATTTTTCTCAAGCAGGTGAGAATAGTCTGTCTGGCACCTGACTCCTCTTTCTGTTCTTCTAGATCGACTCTTTTATATCTATACTTCAGGTACAACAGGAATGCCGAAAGCTGCCATTGTGGTGCACAGCAGGTGAGGACCTGAAGAGGTACTTCCCCCTTGAGGTACTTTTCACATAGTGAAACTCAAGGTTTTACCTATTTTACCTCCTGAGCACGCACTGTGTTCTTACAGGTATTATCGGATAGCAGCCTTTGGTTACTATGCATACAAAATGCGCCCTGATGATATCCTCTACAACTGCCTGCCGCTGTATCATTCTGCAGGTAAACTTGCTTCCTCTCTGAGGCAGAGGTCCACCCCCATGCATGTTATGATCCTTTTGCTGCTGGGATCCCTCATGTGCCTTTACAAGTGAATGAAGTAGAATGACCAAAGCTAACAGCAGCGATCCTTGTTTTCCAGGTAATATTATGGGAGTTGGCCAGTGTCTAATCCATGGCCTCACTGTGGTAATCAGGAAGAAGTTCTCAGCCAGTCGCTTCTGGGATGACTGCACAAAATACAAATGCACGGTGAGGGAGCTGATGAAACTTCTAACAGAGCAGTTGCTGTCTTTGCTGCCTAACTGTAGTCTCTCTGGTGCTGTCAGTATGCTGCTTAATTACTGATCTCCAGATAGTGTTTCCCCATTGTTAGCCTGTCACCTGTCCCTTTCTTTTCTTACTGGTCTATATCAGTTTTTGCCTCCTGTGTTCCTGTCATTCCTTCCTCATTGTTCAGTAGCAGCTTTTGTCCAGTTCTGAATGTCCTTCCTTTGCCATCTATCCCTTGACCCTTGGTAAATTTAGAGGTACTGGCACCAAAATGTGTTTGAATTGCCAGTGCCACATCAGGAACGCGGGGTTTTGCATCCTCCTCTGGCTGGAAAGCTTTTCCGGAATCTTACTGCATGAGGAGCGTCTGCTGAGGAATCTTCTTTGCATTTCATTGTCAATAAATATCTGCTTGTGTTTGTTCCAACGTTATCTTCTAACTTGAGCAACTCTTCATCCTTCTTGGTGGTTTTCTTGCCCTTCCCCCCTCTGCCTCCCCCGGATATTTATAGATAGTAATTGGATCTCCACTCAGACTTAATTTTGCCAGTTAAGACAAGCCAAGTTCTTACTTTGTGTTTGGCTGCCCATTCCTCATATCCTTCTAGAGGTCCTTCAGGACCTGTTGAAGTATGTAGCCATACCTGATGTGTACGTGTAGCTTGATGCATATTGAGGAGTCCCTTCTCCTCTCTCTTTCCTGATGTTAATTTGCTGGTTCCTGAGGGCAGCAGCTGTATTACCTTTACATAGTTTTTCATAGAAACCCAACTTAAACTGTGAATGTTTACAAGTTTATTAAAATGTCTGACATGTCTAGGTACATTGACGCCAGTGGCCTCTTAGTTGGCTTTTTCCAAGGCACTGTAAGGATTACCTGAAGCCTGAGCTATGTTTTTGTATTTACCACTTCAGATTATTCAGTACATCGGGGAAATCTGCAGGTATCTTCTGAATCAGCCAGTACGAGAGTCGGAGACCCAACACTGTGTGCGACTAGCAGTGGGTAATGGTTTGAGACCCACCATATGGGAAGACTTTACAAAGCGCTTTCGAATTAAACAGATTGGAGAGTTCTATGGAGCCACCGAATGTAACTGTAGCATTGCAAATTTGGATGGAAAGGTAAGGAAAGAAGTGATTATAGTGGAAGGCTAGGGAAAAGTACAAAGAAAGAAAAATCTCTGCTTGCGTTCCTTACTGCTCTGCATATTGCATCCTAACCTTCTTGCAAGGGATGACAGAGAACTAATATGATGATTAGGGGTATCATGCACAAAAATAGGGGATAAATCTTGTATTTGGGGTAAATTTGTTTGTTCCCTGTTAAATGGAGGAGAAAGAAAGATCAGAGAATTCCCAGAAAGCAGTAATACATAAACTAAGGAATTTACTTTAGCCTTTTGTTTTCCTCTACCTTTTGGAAGGTTGGTGCCTGTGGTTTCAACAGTCGGATATTGCCCAATGTTTATCCCATTCGTTTGGTGAAGGTCAACGAGGACTCAATGGAGCTGATCCGTGATTCTAGGGGGCTGTGTATCCCCTGTCGCCCAGGTGAATGTTAATCTCAACAAATGAATAACAGCTTTATTCTTAAAAAGAAAAGAAAGAAAAGAAAGAAAAAGAAAGAAAAGCTAATGAGCTCTGGTTGGTTTAAGTGGTTTCCTGTGGTTTCCCATGCAGTACATAGACTTCCACTTCTAGCTATTTCCTTCAAAGATACTTGCTTTGACGTCTTTGACGTACAGCAAGCACATATTGATGTTTATAAAGTTTAACCGTTTATGAAACACCATCAATTGTTGTCATCCTATGGTGTCTGATCCTGTTTTCTGTAGGAGAGCCGGGATTACTTGTAGGTCAGATAAATCAGCAGGATCCCCTGCGTCGATTTGATGGCTACGTCAGTGAGAGCGCCACCAACAAGAAGATAGCTTACAACGTGTTTGAAAAAGGGGACCAGGCGTACCTTTCAGGTACTGTCAGTATGAGCACTGGATTCACCAATACTGACTGCAGACATTCTTCAGCATTGTGTAGGAGATGATCTTAAATTTTCATTGATAAAATTCTAAAGGTTTTAAATTTTATCTGAGAATAGAGAGATTTTTCTTTTGAGAGACAGACTGGTGAGAGTTTAAAAGTTACTAGCTTTTGAGCTGTTCTGAATTTAATGAGAAATATTTAAATCTCAAGATGAGTATGTTCAGGAGAGGTTTTTCCTCTGCTCTTCTAATGTTTGCAGAATCACACAGAATCACAGAATGGTTGAGGTTGGAAGGGACCTTGGGAGATCTAGTCCATCCCCCCTGCTCAAGCAGGGTCACCTAGAGCACGTTGGACAGGATTGCATCCAGGCAGGTTTTGAATATCTCTAGAGGAGACTCCACAACCTCTCTCGGCAACCTGTTCCAAAATGCTGGAGTGTTTTCTTTTTTGTCCTATAACACGGTGATGCAGTATGCTGCAGTGAGCTGAAAAGTCACTAGTCTAGCTCTGTATCTCCCTGGGAAGAAGGCAGTGCTGAATCTGCATGGCGAATCAGGGGACAGGAAGGCAGTTTTGAGTGCTGCAAAGCCTGAGGTCTGAGATGGTTTGGTGTCTTCTGTCTCCCTCCCAGGGGACGTGTTAGTGATGGATGAACTGGGTTACATGTACTTCAAAGATCGCAGTGGGGACACCTTCCGATGGCGAGGAGAGAATGTCTCCACCACAGAAGTAGAAGGAATTTTGAGTCACATCCTCAACCAGACAGACGTTGCAGTGTATGGAGTGGAAGTACCAGGTAAAACGTAGGTCAGAACTCTCAAGGTTTAAGGAGAAAAGCAAGTATTAGTCAAGCATACTAGATTTTCATTGAACTGCAAAACAGGTAGAAATCAGTCACCTCTGCTAAAACTGGGTACCCCAAAATGAGCAGGTATGATAGAGACTGACAGTGGAGTTTGACATATCTGTATCTGTTCTGAGCAGTAGAAATAACTTGACACCCGCTAGTGATCCATGCTGCTAGAGGTGGAGTCTTCATTTGGAGGAAGGTATGTCATTTAGAGATTTGTGTCTATTTGTTTCTTAATAAGGAAAGTTTTTATGATGAACTTCACAGAAGCTCTTGGTGTGAAAAGACCCTTCCGTAGAAACAGCTGGGTGTTTGCGCCCTTAAATCTTCAAGTAATGCAGAAAGGGAGATTGGGGAGAATGGGTCAGAGGTGGGCACAAGGATGAGAATGCAATGGCCAGTCATTTGTTCCGGGTGGTGCTACTCCAGTGGTGAAGATCTGGAAGATCTTGGCTCCTGAAAGTTTTCGTTTGTGAAGCCTGGGTTTCTGGCACAGCGAAGTAATACAGAACAAAACAGGTCTTTTGGAGAGGATGTATAAATAGCTCTGAAGCAATGTAGGTTTAAATAAAGCGTTTGGACAAAGTTAGAGTGAACAAGAGGGAATGTCCCCTGAGAGGAGAAATCTGTCTTGAGCAAGTGTTGATGGGAGTGCTTCTCGTTACGGCAGTTCGGTCCCCTAAATTTTTATTCTAGTGTATGTGAGAGAAATCTGATAAAAACAAGACCTGTGCTAGCTTTTGGGGGCAAGGCTTTGTGGTTTTACCCACATGGGAAAACCGCATGGGAAAACTGGGAATCGCAGTCTGCACTTCTCTTCATCAAGTTGCAGTTTGCTTCAGTGTGAAGGTGGAAGGGTGAAATATCTGTGCTTGAATCTGTTAAATATTCCATACTTAACCCAATTACTGCTCCTCCTTTGCCTGTAATCTTCATTTAAGCTGTGCTGTTTTATTTCAGGGGTGGAAGGAAAAGCTGGAATGGCTGCGATCGCAGATCCTAAAGCTAAAGTGAATCCCAACGTTTTGTATCAGGAGCTACAGAAGGTGCTGCCTCCCTATGCCCGGCCCATCTTCCTCCGTTTCTTACCCCAGGTTGACACCACAGGTACCAGTGTTTCATATGTCAACTGTTCTCTTAATAACTCTGGGGCTGTTGAGATCCAAAAGGAAACTGGCAGGGTCAGTGTTGTACTGCAAAAAGCTGAGAAACCTGTACTAGATACTTTAGACTGGAGTTGATTGGTTGCTGTCCTGTGCTGCTCTTTCAGGCATTTCACAATGCAGTCCCTGAAGTGCATAACATCTAGAATGCCAGGCACATAGTCACCATTAATAAAAATAATGACTGTAGTAGAGTCTTAAACACAAAATTAGCTAACTCTAAGAGAGAAGACCTTTATAGGGAGAGGAGAAAAAAAAAGAAGCCTTTGTCCATTGTAATAATTCCTGCAAGATCTGTGCCAGTGTGGACAAGTTATTTGTACAGGTCAACTGGAGCCTTTTACCCAACGGTGAAGCTCTTGTAAATAGTATCTGGTTAGCTCTGAAGTAACCTAATGGGTATGCACAAACTGCTGTTGAACAAATGTGCACAGAAGCTCTTGACTCCTTTAACTTTTTCACATGCTAACGTTTGGCCTTACTTTAGTCATTCAACACGCACATACTCTTAAGCTTTCTTATGGTACGACTAACAGCCACCTCAACCGCTAAAACAGCTAATGATCTGGCTGCTTTTTGTTTTCAGTTTCTCAGGAATCCAGACACTCCTTTTCTCAACCTATGTGCAAGAAGAAGTAAAAGTTGCACAAACTTCATATAACTGAATAACAACCCATTTAGTTACAAGCTTCAGTAAGTTGCTAATTCTCAGTCAAAGCTATAAACTAAAAGTGAAATGCCAACTAGGATGTCTTCCTCACTGTTTAAAAAGGTTTTTTGATGCTAATTATTTTTAATGTTTGTTTTTTCTTTTTTCTCCCTTGAAGGTACATTTAAGATTCAGAAAACCCGCTTACAGAGGGAAGGATTTGACCCCCATCAAACATCAGATCGGTTATTTTTTCTGGATCTAAAATTGGGGAAATATGTTCCACTGGATGAGTGCATTTATGAAAGGATTTGTGCTGGAAAAGTTACTTTATGATCTAGTCTGAAGTCAGTCTTTCTACAGAAAATTATGACTAATTGAAGGGGTGATGCTTGTGGGAAGCAGTGGATTCCTGCTTAATATGCAATGTGAGTTCCTTAAACGGTGAATCACTAGCAGCGAAAAATCCTGTGAGATGTTTCCCTTGCCTAAAGCACATTAACCTGAGACCTCCTTCAGTGAGCACTGACATGCCATTAATCTGCTGTTAAATATCTAGAGAGAGTATTTTTTGTAACCACTACAAACCTAGGTCCTTTGTGCAACCTGGGAGAAGTTTTATGGTTATATTTATTTATGTCCTAAGGATAAATGGGGATGTTCATGCCCTGCACAGGTTTCTTCCTGCTTCAACTCTGAACTCTACTTACCAAGCTAGAAGACTCTAATAGTGTCTGCTTCAGGCAGACCTTAATCATCTTTTAATTGTCTAAGCTCACATTTTACCCTAACTATACATTGGAAATCTCACATTGAAGTGTGTCATGCCCTTAGGGCAGGAGAATTATGGACATTAGTTAGGATAGCATCTGGAGTCATTGCAGGCTTTGATATACAGGACGAGTAAGTTGCTAGCTAATGAAGACATACTGTACGTGCTGTGGACTCCAACTGTGGAACATGAGCGGGGCGATGCTGCTCTACAGAGCTACACCTAGGAGAACAGGCGAGTGAAAACACCAGTGTGCTTTTTCCTCACCCAGGAGACAGCGTGGTAAATGGCCGTGCCAGCCAGGAGCTGTGTGGTGATGTTACACCATGCTAATGCGAAGCCTTAGGAAATGTTAATTTTGATGCTGCGGTGCTTCGATTTGCCCTGTCAGCTTTCATTGGCCGTCTACAGGAGAGGAGGCAAGCTCCAAAGACAGGCCCGGGTCACCGGAAGCAAACCAGGAGAGCAAATTTTTGTTTCAAAGGCTATTCTTCTCAATATGGGAGAAACCTACAGCTACAGGACACCTGTTTCCATATGTTGCTACCGGCACTACAACTCTGTTCTGTTCTATATTTAGGATTTACAGGCTTGGCCTTTGTGCCTCGGTCTAATCATTTCGAGGCAGGTGCCTGCCTGTGCCCCCGCTTCACCCCCCAGAAGGACTGGGAGTGACTCCCACCTGGCCGTGGCAGCTCATGCATCCATCCCCCGATGCCTTAAGGAACCTCAAACGAACTAATACTTGGTAATGCAAGTTGTGGTGGAGGAGCCATGTTCTGCTGCTGCCCCTGTCACAGGGGTGGTGGCAGTGTTTGCCTGGGGAACACAGATGTGGGAGTCTGACCCGAAGCCTCTTCCTTGCTCTGTCAGAGACTAGTGCTTCGTGCACGGTCTTTTTATAAGGACCTCGCTCGTGCTTTTCAGTCATGATGTTTAAGTGTTTGGATGGTGGAAATTGAGTTAACTGCCAATGGTGTAAAACTGTAAACATGATAGGTAAGGTGCCTATTTTGTCTTTTTTTCCATCCAGCTGCAGCCAGGGCAGGAAATTGCTGTGCAGCAGCGGCCGGGCGCGCTTCCCGCGGCGTGTCGCGGGCGGGCGGGCACCCGTGGGGCCAGGCGGCCTGCGCCCGAGGTCCCGCGCTTTCTCCGAGGCGCTGGGTTGCTGGGCAACGCGGCGGCGCGGGGCTCCGCCCCTTCCGGCCCCGCCACAGCGGCCCGTGCAGGGTACGGCGCGCAGCTTCCGGCCGTGCCTGGCGGCCGCCGCCCCCGCCGTCTTTCTCGCAGCCGCCGTGCCCGGCCCGGCCCGGCCATGCCCCGCTCCGCGCCCCGCCACATCTCGGTGTTCCCCTCGCCTCAGGAGCTGGGCTCCTCCCTGGCCCAGCTGGTGGCCCAGCGCGCGGCCGAGGCCGGCGGCCGCTTCTCGCTGGGGCTGTCGGGCGGGAGCCTGGTGCGGATCCTCTCCCAGGAGCTCCCGGCCGCCGCCGGCCCCGCTGCGCCGGCCCGCTGGCTCCTGGCCTTCTGCGACGAGCGCCTGGTGCCGCCCGAGCACCCGGAGAGCACCTTCGGGGCCTACAAGGTGAGCGAGGCCGGGGGTGACGCGGGCCGCCGCGCCCAGGCCGCCCCTGACCGCCCCTCGCTCGTCTCCTCAGGCCCAGCTGCTGCCGCGGCTGCCCGTGCCCGAGCGACAGGTGCTCGCCGTCACCCACAGCCTGCCCGCGACTGCCGCCGCTGCCGACTACGCCGCCAGGCTCCGAGAGGTACCGCCGGCGGGGAGCAGGCTGCACCGGCCGCTCCGGGCCGCTGCTTTCCCGGGGGACGGGCAAGCTCCCTGGCCCCGGGAGCTGGTGCCTCCTGTGGGGGTTACCGGGCTCCGCATCCCCTCGCATTTCTCCTGTTAAAAGGGTAGCATCTCGCTGGCCAGACAGCAAGCACTATGCCTGCAGGAACGGGGCTCTTCTTTGAGCTGATGAGGTGAGCGGGCTTAAGGAAGGGCCAGGACTGAGGAGAAGCTGTTCCACCCAGCTCTGTGCGTGCTCTTTATGATGTTCTGTTCCAGTTTAGCTTATCAGTGACTGCTCTGGCAAAGGGGCGTGAACTGCTGCTGTTCTTTCTCCCCTGTCAGGTGGTTATACCACATGACAGTGCTCAAGCATAGAGCACCTGAGAAGCTTTAAGGCCTGACCATAGAGACTCATCAGGATACAGTAGCAGCAGCATCCTGCGCTTCTACAGTTCAGTTCCCAGCATAATTTACTCCTTTTCAAAATGCCACCTATCTGAATGACCAGAGTTTTTATCTTCTGTTTAATCTCTTTTTTTTTTTTTTTTTTTTTTTTTTTTTTTTTTTTATAGGCTTTTCAGGTTGAGAACCTCCCCATTTTTGATTTGCTGATTTTAGGAGTAGGGCCAGATGGTCACACTTGCTCCCTCTTTCCATATCATCCCCTTTTACAGGTAAGCTTGTAGAACCAGGAGGGGATTTGGCTTAACAAAATATGAGTTGTGCTTATTGGACTGCTCCGAGTTTGTCTGTCTTCCTTATAACTCTGACTTTAACTGTCCTTAGTTGATGTGCGAAACACGGGACCAGTGGCTCCTCGTGTCTTGTTTTTTGTATGTATGTGGTTGTGTTTATGACTGTAACTGAAAGTCATTGTCTGTCCACTGGAGTTTAACTCTGACGAGTGAATATGTGGATGTTATCACTCTGCTGTTTTGATAAGTAGCTCACAAATTGCGTTCATAAAACTAGCAGTCTGATCTTGGACTCCTTGGAGTGAACAAAGGCAATCTTGGTTTAGGCGGAGACGTGGAAAGTTTACGAATCTGCTGCTGTAGCCTAGATTGTCCTCAATAACGATCTTTTGCCTCACTCATTGCTTTCAGTTAGGCAACTTACTTTTCTGTTTGGAACATATTGCATCTACCTTGATTTGGTAGTTCTCTTGCTTTGTTCTGATTTTTTTTTCCGCATGTTTTTTTGCCCTAATAGGAGAAAGAGAAAATTGTTGCTGCTATTACTGATTCTCCAAAGCCCCCACCAGAGCGGATAACACTAACTCTACCTGTGCTTAATGCAGCACGAACTGTTGTGTTTGTTGCTACAGGGGAAGGTAAAGCTGCTGTTTTAAAGGTATGTATGGTTTGAAAACAGATAATTAACATTTTTAATGTAAATCGAGATTATCAGCAGATATTTTGGGAGAAGAGTGCTTTACTGACTTTTCTGGAGAGCCAGGCGCTATGGTTGCGCCTGCCATTTAATCAAAGGTCTATTTTCTATAGCAGTAGGGGTAAAAACATGGCAGTATTTTAGTGAAAGTCTGAAACTTTCTTTTAAGATGTGGTGAATCGTTTAAAGTTCGTGTTGGTTTGTGATACTCTTTCTTTCAGTCTGCTGAAACATTGTTCTGTTTCTTTGAACAGCGCATTTTGGAAGGTGATGAGGAAAAGCCCCTTCCCGCTGCTCTTGTTCAACCTCATGCTGGGCAGCTGCACTGGTTCCTGGATGAGTCTGCAGCCAAGGAACTGACTGTTCCCTTTGAGAAACATTCAATCTTGTAGAACCAAATGTTTGACCAGGTTTCCTGGTAGGAATCTGGCAGCGGTAAATGCAGTACCTGCACAGATCAAGGACTCCACATTTGGTTGTAGTACTTGGGGGTGGCACAAAACTAATGTTATCTTTTGTTTCTTTTTCTTTTTCTTTGTTTTTCCACTCCACAAGTGGTATTTTGTGGAGCACTGTGTAATAATCTCTTTGGCTTGGTATGGACATATGCATCTGGTTTCTAGTTGCAAATGGATAGGCTTGGAATTGCACAAGGTAACAATATAATGCAGTCTGTTTTGTGGATGGTCGCTGTGATGTCAAGTGAATGTACAATATTAAAGATACAAATTTCAGCTGTTTTTCTCTTGTTTACTTTTTCACCTGGTCATGATGTTGTGTGAATAGCAACCAAGAGTTGAAAGAGCAGGTGCAGGATTTTGGATATCCTGGACTCTTGCTGTCTGTCATCTCTGTGTCATCGCGCTGTCATGCAGATCGTGTTTGAACACCCCTGAACCCTCTGGTTTTAGAGTAATCTTTTGTTTCCCTTGCTGGTTTTATTGGACTGCTCTCAGGTTATTTGTCTTCATTATAACCCTGACTTTAACTGTCTTTAGTTTACATGTGAAGCATAGGGACAGTGGCTCCTCCTCTGCTGTTTTTTGTAAGTATGTAGAGGGTCTGTTCTTTAGTTTCTATTAAAGATCTTTGGTTGTGCTATTCATGAATCTAGACTGTTGAGAGGTTACCACTGAAGAAACTCATACATGTGTTTTGGTCATCTGAAGAGGGAGAGGGGCTGTTGCTCTTTGGGTGGCATCCTGAAGCTCAGATAAATTACAGTGATGCAGTCCTAGGAGTGTAACCGGTCCAAGAAGAAGAATCTGTGAATGGACTGAGGTAAGTTTTTGGCTCAAAGGCTTTCAGTCCTCCTTTTTTATGCCTTCAGCTGTTGGTTTTGGAATGTTTTGAGTTTGCATGGAGTCCAACGATCTGTTAGCGCATAGCAGGAAAGAAAAGAAAAAGTATTCCAGTCTTTACAGATGAAGCTCAGTCAGGAAAGAAAAATGACTTATTTGCTAGGAAATGCAGCATTTCCGTGCCAGACTTGGGAACAAAAGCCATGAATTCAGATTCCTGGGTTATAAAAGGAAGGTGATGTGATTTTTTTTTTTTTTTTTTTTTTTTTACAAATCAGTTGTGCGGAAGCTGGTCAGGACTTTGAGCATTTTTGTTGACAGAATTCTGGTAGGAGCTATAAAATAGGACTGGTTAGCGACTGTTCTCGTTGTTCCCATAGGCTATGTTTGAAATTAGTTACGAGGAGATCCAGACAGAATGTCACAAACATCTTCGCACCTGTGATTTTTGCTGCTGTTCCTCTCTGAGGGCAGATGTGGTCTTGGTGCTGGAGGAGGAAGCAAACTTGCCAACTGAAATGCTAGGCAGAAAAATGCATCTGTACTCCTCTGATTTTCCCCTTCGCTTTCCCCTTCCCCCATGCATACAGGGAAAGGAGCTGCGGAGGAATCTTGTGTGCAGTGCTTTCAGTGTTTGACTGCAGCGGTTTCCTCCTCTCCACCCACTGACTTTTACTGCTGCTTTCATCTTTCTGCTATTCACAGACAAAATTAAACATATTTTCCCCAACATCTGGTGAAGTTTCCATGTCTCTTTACTAAGAGCTCTATCTTCTCCGTGAGACTAACGTCTGGTGAGACTCCTGTGACTTTGTGACTGGTTATCGTGTCAACCTGCCTTTTTACAGTTGTTAACTCTTTTCCAGTATTTGAGTTCAGCATCTAGAGAAGCCTGAATTGTTTCCATTCCTTTTTGATGTTTTTACTGCTCTTTAAAAGATTGGGTGTGCTGTCAGTTTTGGAACTCTTATCCTTGTTTATGTTTTATTCTGTTACCCCTTGTTTTCATTGCCAGTTCTTTGCAGAAAAGAAGTAATGTCAATTTCATTGGTGAACTGGTGAAAACTAGGAATTGGTGAGAGTAAAAAGTGAGTTAAAGAAATACAAGCTTAACTAAAATCATGTTTATGTCTGCCTGATTATTCAGCTCTGCATCTTAAAATATGAAGTAAACCAGTAAAGCAGATGTGTACAGACAAGACTTTCAAACTCAAATTAATGTAAATTGCACACAGCATCTCAAATGACATGTATCCTTGTTCTTATGCCTGATGTACTACAGAACATTTAATAAGATAATTGTGCGAATGTGAATCCAGAAGTGCATGGTGCTAGATTTTCAGACAGCCAAGAGACACAGCTAGTTCATCCTGCCTCCAAATGCCATGTTTGTAGAAAGCTGCTTCTTTCAGTTATGTAGCACAGTATCACCCTTTTAATGATTCTGAACTCTTTTTCCATCTGGGTTTTATCGTTTTTTTTTTCTTGTTTTTTACCCTAAAGTCTAATGTATCGATTTCTCTATATTGGAAGTACTTTGGCTTTTTGACCAATGTAAGACTGGTCTTAGACAGTCTAGGAGTGATGCAAGTGCTTAATGTTTCTGCTTAGGGTTTCCTGTTTCTACATGTTCTGTGGAGTGTGAAAGGTATCAAAAATTGTCAGTTGCCTAACAGTAACAGTAGAAGGTGATTTAGTTCAGCTTAATTAGGGAACTGAGAACTGAGGGCAGCTGTAGAGTAAAGCAGTGACCAGTGTTGTTTTCATGACATGTGCTCAAATTTAGAAATAACTCAGAAAAATCCCCTCATCCCACTTAATTCACTTCTGCCTCACTCCCAAATTCATTACCCCCGTCACAAGCAGAGACCCCTTCTTAAGTTTGTTGTGATGTTGAGCACGAATTCATAGACTCCACAGTCTTGAAAATAAAGCAGAAATCAAGTTAGTACCCTTTTAATGTTAGAGGCTTAGGAGAAAAGGGAGTGTGTGGGCAGAGAAAATGTGGTGCTGCTGCCTCTTTAAGGTTTATTTTGTGAGTAGGGGTGTAGACAAGGGGCTGATATGAGAAATGTTATTTGAATATTTATGAGCTGATGAGCTGGAAGAGAGCGTGACAGAAAAGGACAATTCCTGCCGCTTTAAGAACTTAAAAAAATCGGTGTGTGGTATGTCCTCTGTCTTCCTCAGACCCTGACCTTGAAGCCTGGTAGGCAGTGAGCACGCTGAAGCAGAAGATGGGAGGAAGGTATTCAAGCCCACTGAGTGGGAAGCAGCGCAGGTATCTGAGAGGTAAGAAATGGCTTCTAGCATCTCCATTGCCTTTTGAAGAAAAAGTTTCTGTTTATAATTGATTATAATTAATTTTGTATATAGCCTCATAATCCCCCTTACTTACATTTATGTATTACCATCTGTATTGGGCAAGGGAAGACTGCCACAAAACTGTCCTCAGAAAACATTCACGGGACAAGTGTTAATACAATCATTAGACTGGGCTGTAAAGAGAGGGCAAGATCAAACCTACTGGCAATCAGCTTAGCGAGCTAAGATATTACGTAATAGTTGTTTAAATAGTAAATTAAATGCAGTAGTGTATTAGTACAGGTGGCAGAGGGTCCTCTATGAAATTCAAGAGGATACATTCAGCTCTATTAGCTGCTTCCTGCTTGCACTGAGAGTAACTCGTGCTCAGGCTGGTTGTTTTACAGGACACTTTCTCTCCCAGCCTTTCCTTTCTACTGATCTACTTGATCCAAGCCTGATCTGGATATTTTCCCTGCTGTTAACATATGAGTTGCATTTTCACTGAATCCCTTACTAATAGCAAATTGTCCCTGCAAGCTGGACTCCAGCAATGCTCTGTGGATAGTTCAAAGAAAGCTGCCCAGCTGAAGATCATTTGTCAGGAAGTTCCAATCCTTGACAGTGTCAGGTCTGCAGTCTTTGAACTTTCATAAATTCTGAACTAGGTATTTTGTATGTGCTTAGGTTGACTGATGCTTTCAGGTGATTTGTGCCATCTTTGGTTTTGGCCTAAAACCACTCAGATTTTTCTTGCCACTTTGATTTCTTTGGGCAACATTGGGGAAGGACTGAATAACTGCAACGGTCGAGATATAGTGCAAATTCATTGTTCAGCAACTTTCAGGATCCTTCTGATACTGTTTAGCGTTTTGCTTATTGCATACAACAGTGATCATCACCAGCTGAATCCCAGTGCAGGGGACAGAGAATGTGGGTTACATGTGCGGTGTGGAACCAGCTTTTAAACCTTTTCAAGCCTAAAAAACTGGGGAAAAGCATTTGAAACAGGCAGGACAGGAGTTCAGTTTCTTCCATAACAGCCCGACTGTCCTCCTGAGTACTGAATGTAATTAATCTGTATATATGTCGCAAGGAGAGTTCTGTGCATCGACTTAAGCGTGGGGATTGTACGTTCAAAATGCTTATTGATGCGCATACAGTGGTCCCAGTAAAATGTCAGATGTGACTACCCTTTCCGATTCTACTTGTTGCTGTGTCGAACGAGTCACTTTAACAGTGATTACTTGTAAACTGGCTCCTCTACACTTAAGTGAGATTTCTACCGTTGAAGCATCATCTCCGAGGCAGAGATAAATGAACTCGGAGACATTAATAAAGGGAAATCCTTCTTCCTGAAAGTGTGATTTTTACCACCACAAGAGTACCAGTGAACTCCACAAGTCTCCAGAAGAGATAGCTGTTTCTGAATTCCTTTTCTGCCATCTGGTAAGTTCTAGTGCTTAGTGTAAGTACTTCTCAACATTGTAAGGCTGCCAGCATTGGCTTAGTGCTCGCCGAGCTTAAATCTGGGCTTTGTGAGATGTCAGACCTAATTTAGGTGTTGATTTTAAGGCATTAATTGGACAAAAAAGGACGGTGTGTGTGTGTGTGTGAAACTAATCTGATAGCCTTCTTCTCTGGTACCTCCCTTTTTGAATGGTTCTCTGTGTGAGAATTAGGAAATGCCTTATTTTTAGACTGTTGGCTTCCTCTTGCCTTCCTGCCTCCTCCTGTTTCTTGAGCAACATATTTCTCTGCCTCTTTGCGATCCCTTATAGTAGCAGGGTAGTCAATGTGCTGTTGTTGGAAGTCTCCGCAGCTTCAAACTATGGTTTTAGGCATGACATTTCAACAACTCAGCTATCAGTGAATTTGCTCCCTTGTTTTCATCGTTTCAGCTGATGGAGAAAATGTTTAGAGAAGCAGTGGCATATAGAAGTCTTTTATTTTTGAGTAGTGTCAGACCCTCTGACATTTTGGATCCTTTTTCCACTAGACATCTTCACATGTTATACTGACTGGATTCCCAAGATGATAAAGCGTCAACAGTTTAGGGTCCAGTGGTGACTGCAAGAAATGAGGAACTTGGCCTCTCTGGACCTTCTGAGATACAAAAGGGTTGCTTCATGCCTCTGTGCTCAGTTTCCTCTACTGTAAAATGGCACTGAACTGTATCGCATTTGATGCAATTTAAGGCATTGGCTTGAACTAGTCAAAAATAGGAGTGCACATTCCCTAAACTGCCTGGCTTGGGTTAGGCATTTGCAATGCAATGTCTGCTGTAGTAGAGGTCTCTCTGAGCAAGTGGCATTATTCGGAGGTTACAAACACATAGCAGCACAGTGAGGAGAATGTCTGGATCGCAGAGGTCACGGTGAGTTTTTAACAATTCTTGCAGAGCCTGCCTGTAGCCTTACAGCAGCACTGCGTGTCAGGCTGCCGTGTTTGCAAACTCTGGGTGTCTGGAGCTTAATTAGCAGCCTTGCTTTTTGGAGAGTTGTCTTTCTAATTCAAAAGCTGGTTTTGGAGGAGAGAAAAACGCTAATTAGAAACAGAAGGCTGCCTCCTCTATGAGGAGACTACCAAGTGAACCAGTCTCTGTGGTTCTCCCCCAGGTTGCACAGCTGCCATGATGAAGAACTTTTTGCCCTATTACCAGAGGCAGCTTGCAACTGCCTTTCTGCGACAGGTCTCAGGGGAACTGGACCTGCAAGGCAAATTTGCCCTGCAGCTACTACAGAGCAAGGTAAATGATAAGCCTTCGCACCTGATGTCACATCACCCAGAAACGCTTTCCTCCTGAGGTTGATCTTGGGGACGCACGTTCTCTTATGAATGTGAAGACTGACTGCTATTCCCTATCTCTTTGCAGCTTCGTTATATAATTGTTTAATATTATGCAAATCACTGACCTATTACTAAGGGATAGTTTATTTTTTATGGCCTAAAAAATAGATGTTTAAGAACGCATTTAAGATGGCTGTGACAACAAACAGTACGCTTGTGTTGTCACGTGGCCGTCTATGCGTTTCATGCCTCTGTAAAGGTAGGCAAGCTCGCTTCTGAGGGACTTGCTCATTTGTAGAATTAGAAGACTAGCATCTCTACCACCTGCATGCGTATCTTCCTGACCACACTAACTCCTTCAAGATCAAGATAAATATATAAAGCGCTGTTAGGGAACTGAGAGGTGTTCTCTTTTCCTCTGAGTGCCTCAAAGTTGCTTCTTTTTCTCCTAGTCTTGCACAATTCTTTGCACTTTTTTTCCCCATTCTCTCTGTCATCTTCAGATGAGAAAAGGGTTCTTGTGTTTATTAAATGTGCAGGTGTTTTTTTGTTGTTGTTCAAGTGAGAGAACTTGCATGCCTCTGACCGGCACCTGGGAATAAGAATTGACACTTCCATGTTCTGATTCTCATTATTCTATTATCATTAAAAAGCTGTCAGCTTTTTGTGTGGTGTATTTGTAATACCATTTTTTTCCTATGCTAAGCATTGTGTTAATATTTTAGATGAGTAGGTGGGATCGATAGCCAAGGCTCTAACTCACAGGTTAGTGTCAAAATCACTGCAGAATCACTGCAGATTACCAAGGAGTGTCACATGCACTTGATTTAGGTGCTTTGTTTGCTTTCTGTGACCGCTAGGTGTCCTTGTTCAATTGCTTCTTGCAATTATTTATGCTGTGCTAATAGCAAAAGTCTTGATTGGGCCAGGTTCCCACTCTGTACTGCTCACAGCGTAATGTGACTTTTCTTTCTTACAGAGCTGACGCTTCTGCTGGGGTTTGCTCACTATTCTCTCTTGTGTATTCTCAGATCCAGAGGGCACCTCATGCTACTTTGTATGATGGATTGCTCTCTCAGTATGATGAAGATTCTCAAAGGTGGAAGGAGAATTACTTTGTTCTTCTTGGGGATTTTACCCTGGAATGGTTTGCAAGCAAAGAGGTAACTATGCACCTTTTGCTACAATTGTAGAGGTTGTAACGTCAAGGGTTTTACGTGGTCATTCTCCTTGCAAACGTTCCTAGGCATACCCCGCAGGCGTGACAGAAGACAGCACAGGACTGTGCAAATGTAGATAACAGGATATAGCTGGTATCCTGTAAAAGCCTGCCACTTCACACCTGGATCTCTGGAAGAAGATTCTCTTTGCAAGGGCAAATATACTCTATCTCGTTAAAATTCATCCCGGTTTACTGTGTTGCCTTATGTTCCCTCCCTACCTACTCTAACTGTTGTCATTCTGCTGTGTAATAAGCTACTGAATTCTACAGCTGTTGGCCTTGTAAGTGAAGTCATGAGAAACAAAACCACTTGCTGTTGCCAGCTGCTCTAAAATGCTGAATTGAAATCTGTATAAATAATTCTGCTTGTAAACCTGCAGTGAGAACACTCCATT
The DNA here is from genome assembly GCF_028389875.1 of Rhea pennata. Classification (NCBI taxonomy): domain Eukaryota; kingdom Metazoa; phylum Chordata; class Aves; order Rheiformes; family Rheidae; genus Rhea; species Rhea pennata. Next base: position 46,451 of record NC_084695.1, on the reverse strand, counting down.
TGATTTCTTTCCCAGGCCTTGGGAAAAGGCTGTGAGCCCAGAGGCTTGACTGCTTTGTCTGGCTACCTGTTGTTGACTTCACTAAGTGAATACACCAAACTGGTCAGCAGTCTGTGCCAAGGATTTGCAGGTAATTCTATGATGTGTCGATCTTAAGAAATATATATTGGCCCATTTACGAGCGGAATCCAGTTGGGCATCTCAAAGCATTACAAAAAAACCAATGCCTCGAATGGCGTGTTAGCAACGGTAGCAATAATGCGAGGCAGGTTCTGTGTCCGTTTATGAGATCTTGCAGTTCCTGCCACAAAAGAGGGTAATGGTCTGACACAGAGGAATCTTCATTACACATAGACAGAGCTACAACATTTGGACACTAACCTGAACGTTTTATTGATGTTACGCGGACTCTGTGCTATCAGGATCTCAGACAGCTAAATACGTGTTTTTTCTATGGTTTTCCTTATTCTCTTGTGTGTCTTTCCCCTGGAACATGACAGCTATGTTTAGGACTTCTGGCAGATTGCAAGACCTTACTTAGCTAGCTGAAAAACTAACAGTTTAAAACGAAGTGGTCCAAAATTAGAAGCAGATGCAGAGACATTTCTACCAATGACCAAAATTCATTGGAAATGGTTTTCTCTTTCAGTTTTTCAGTCTCACTTTTACAAGATAGCTGCATACTGAAAAAATGTATACCTGACTGTGATATGTGAATTACTGATGGCTTTTTATATTATGGACAGCAATTAAAAAATTGCTAGTGGAACTAGCGTCTTTCCAGTATGCTGAAGATGCTGCTTAAAAAGGAAGTGAGGCTTTACCAATTGCATTTAGAACAAAATATTTGTAATAGTTTACATGGTCCTTACTGTTTATAATACTATATCAGATTTGTATTTATTATTTCTAATAGTGCTAAAAAAAAAAAAAAAGGAAAGGCAATGACTATACAAACTCCCAATCTCACATCATTGGTTTGGCATTTCCCCTGCCACAGAGTAAAGGCTGAAATCTGGCTGGTTCTGATCACCCTCTGTGTTGTTTCCTCATTGTCTAATAAGCTGCTGATTTACAGCAGGCCTTGGATCACACATTGATACAGCAGGCCTTGGGCATTTTATTTCGTTAGTATAACGGTGGCACTCAGTGAGAGACAACAGACCTACCAATAGTTGCTGGGAAATTGCTTTGAGTTTATAGAAACATTAATTTCAAATTGTTCCTGTGGTGGCATATGCTCTCCTTTTTTTTTTTTTTTTTTTTTTTTTCCCTTTCCTCCACCCCAAGGTGGCTATTCCCAGCAGGGCTGGAACACCTTAGCTGATCCTCCAGGAGAGTTTTTGTTTTTCCTCTACCATCCGTTCCGGAGGCACTTTTGTTTCTGCACAAACTCTGCAGAATCCCAGCGGATCTGGAAATCTGCTCTTCAAGATGGGATTCGGTATCACAGTACAGGTAATGCTCTGGAATCTGGTAGGTGTCTGCCTCTAGGTAGTCCCTCTAATGAAGAGGTATCATCCGTGAAGGCGGAGAGCATGAGCCCTCTACTATGAGGATCTTTCCATGGAAGAGCCAGCAATAAACGAGGTCTCTCTAAATTCTTGGGTTTCTAATTCCTATGCCTAGACAGTGAGAAAATTTCCTGCAGTCTTTATTCTCCCTTGGAATAATTTTATAGTTGCTAAATTCCTGCAATATCACATGATTTGGCTGGCACTCCTTTAGGAAATACTGAGAATCAGTGTTAGGCTGCTGCATTTGGATTCACTAAAGTGTTTAGAATATCTTCCCCTCTTCTTTTCCACCAGTACTGTAATTTCCTCTATGCAGTAGGTTTCATACAAAATTTGTCATCTTGGCATTTTGTAGTCATCGTGTTGTATTTACATACATATCATTTGAATGTGATTAAAATCAAGTAGGTTTTTCTAAGTAATCTTTAATTAAATGTAACTTAGGCTAACTTGTCTTTTGTCTTCAGAATTACAGAGGAGAGATTCTTTTGAAGCTGAAGCATTTCTGGAGGCTGTACGATTTTATAGACAAGAGAGAGGTAGCTACAGGGCAGGCGATCTTCTCTTGGGTGTGGAACCTGAGGTTTGTGAAGTGCTGAGCTTTCCAATACCAGAACATTTAATGCAAGTTTGTTGCCTGGAACTTGGTTTAAATAGTTTTTCTGATGGGGGGGGGGGGTTTAGATTCTTGGCAATGTGCTAATGGAAGACTTGCTGCCAGTGCTGCGGTCTCAAGTGCTCCCGCGTATCAGAGGGTCAGAACCTCAGAGAAAGCAGCTGTGGCTCCAGGTAAATGCACAGGTCGTTACTTGCTCCTGAAAGTCTATGCTGGCTCACCTAGTTTTTTTTTTTTTTATTATTATTATTTCTTCCCCCCCTTCTCCCCTCCGCACCACCATGGGAGAAAACTCTCTCTGCTGTTGGGAGAGCCTTATCCAATTTGGGGATACCTTCTGCCTGATGCAAGCTGCACAATCGCAGCATTACTTGTAACACTTCAGTGCGAGATTGCATAACAGTGAACCAGTGCGTGGTTTGTTGGTCACAAACTTACTCATTTGCTTCAAGGAAAGATGAGTTCTGAGATGAAAGCACTGTGGAAACTGCTGGTAGGATCATTTTATTTAAAACTCTACAGTTGGAGAGAACAGAGGAGCTATAAACATGACCTTCACTTACAAACTTTCAAAATAAAGAACAATTTGACAAACAATGTCCATTCCAAGTCTTCTCTGCCTTTTCTTTCTCCCGTGAAACAGCTCTCTGTAGTGGTACACTGTGCAAAGACAGAGAGTGTTATAGTGTGTGAAAGGTATGTTTAGTTCTGGTTTGCTGCATACGGGCAATGAGGCAATGATTATAAGGGGAATGAGGGACAATGAATTACTTCATATTTGGGCTAAGTGAGATGCTTCTGGATGAGTTGAGAAGAATCTTACAAGTGTGACATGGATGGAAGACAGTCTTTTGTTTACTGGTGAACCTAGTAACCCAACAAGGGATTTGCTTCTGTTAGAATAGACAATAATGTTTCCAAAACTTGCCTAAGGCCTGTATGATGCCTCTTACCTTTCCTTTATTCTTTCTTTCTCTCTCTCTCTCTGGTTCACCTGCTCTTTAATGGCCACCCAGTTTCTGCAGGAGGCTTACACACTGATCCTCAGTCAAGTCTCCAGTGAGTTCAAAGTTTTTCAGAGGGAGAAAGAAAAACTACAAATTCAGTTGGAGAAGAAAATTCGCCCAGACCTGGATCAGATGCTGACTTTAAAGGATCAGATAGCCAAAAAACTTCAAGGTTGGACAAACGGGGGCAAAAGGCTGGGAGAAAAGACAGAAATATCTGCAGGTTCAAAAAAAGAATTGGACAGATGGATTACATTCTTAGAGGCCTATTAAACATGGGACCTTGTTCTAGCCCAGGAACTCCTTTTGTATGTTAGGCCTCTGCTGTTGATGGCTGTTGAAAACAGGACACTGGGTCACTTCTTTGGCCTGACAGCAAAGCTGTTCTTATTTTATGTAGTCTGTATTACAGCTGATAGTCTTTACTTTGCAATTTTCTTACAGGTGTGAGTAGCATGCATAATCTGCTAACAGTGAGGCTGGAGAAGGAATTAATTCTTCACAAAGTGCTCTTTAAACAATTCTGGTCATTTTACTGTTGCTTAACAATTTGTTTTAGTTGAATATCCATATTTATACTGGAAATTCCAATAATTTTTCATAGGAGGAACTTCAAGTCTCCTGCCCATAGTTGCAGTCCTTAATTTGTGAACTGCTGGCTTAGATATCACTGTTAGACCAACAAATACCGTGGTTGCATGTAATAAAACATTGACCGTGGGCAGAAATTATCGGGTGGTGGTTTCTATGCAGTCCGAGCCCCCGCTGTCTTGGATTTGTGCCTAGTGGATGCAGGGCAATGTGAAGTCTCGCACAGTCTATCGCACAACCCATAGCTTTCCATTTTGACAGCCACAGTGCAAAGCCCAGCAGAATCGTGCTGTTGCCAGGGAGTGGAGCCTGATCTGGACTGTGTGATGGAGGAACTCATGCGTCCGATCAGCTCAGGAGTTGAGTTGGTGCGCTCGCTCTTTGCTCAGAGAGTTGATGAGATGGTCAGAACTGTACGGAACTCTCCTATCGCAGTTTTGCAAAAAGAGGTAAAATACATAGATGATATGATGAAAGCAACTGCTTTTTTCCGGCTCCCTGCAGACCGTGTTGCTGTTAAATCTGCAGACAGGAATACAAGCATTCTACCTACTGTGGCAGTTGTCAGTGCAGAACTGATTCTTGAGGCAGTATATGCTTTGCTGTCACAGTGTCACAGCTAATGTGCAGATATTGAATCCTGGCAAGAAGGTTCTCACTGACCCCAAGATTGAGCTTTATTAAGCATAAAGTCTCTTCAGTTGCATATAGTATTGGAAAGGTATACTAGGAAGTTGTCATAGTATGCTTTTCTCTTTCTTATACCATTTCCCTGAGCACATGTAGCTGCCTACTGTCTCGCTGTCCTGCATTCCTGAGAGAATCTGAGGCCTGACCAGAAATGGAGGAAAGGTAGAAAGTGGGAATAGTACAGAGGAATAGTACAGAGCTGGGGCTCCAAACGTAGGGAATGAATATTAAAAAAGAAAAAGGACACTGTATACTGTGTAAGTCATGCACTATTGCTCTGTTGTAGCTTCTGACACTTGGGAGAACGTCTTGGATGCCTGAAATCATGCAACAATGTTATGAGAAGGCTGATGTTTATAATGAAAGTCTGCAGGGACTTGAGAGATTTGGCTTTCACAGCGTGACAAGCTTGGTCCTCGGAGCTCAGAACCTCATGCAGCAAGTAAGTGGTGAGACTTTGAGAAAACATGCTTGGAGAAAGCTCAGATGGGCTGACCTTGTGAATGAGCTCCAATCTTAGCTATTAGTTTCACTTTTTGTGCCCTCCATCCTTAATTTCTTCTTAGGCTGCCCTGAAGGCATGAAGCAAAGGTTTGAAAAGGTTTCTGACTAAGCAGGAGAGTCACTCCCAGTTGGGGTGAGATGCAGAGTGAAACCCTGTTCCTGTGTGTCTGGTACCCACTCAGTAGACTTTTGCTTTTTACAGCTAATGCAGAATTCCGTCTATACTTTCCAGCAGCTTTCGGAGCAATGCCTTAGCCAGGCAACCGACTGTAACCAAGTCGTCCAAATGCTAGAAAATGTCAAAGATCGCGTGCTAAAGGTAAGGTGTGAGATGCCTTCTTTGTCCTTCCCTGCATGTTTGATCTTACTTGGATGCATAAATCTTTGGGCTTTTTGTTTTTCTGTGGAGTGGTGCTGCTTTAATCCAAGTATTTCCCCATGATTCCATGTGCCGTTTTAACACAACGGATACAGTGGTGGCTATAGAGAAGGCATCTGACAACAGAACTTTTTCTGCTTTGAATTTCATTGTCATCTGCTTGCAGAAATTTGACTATGACAGTAGTTCCACCCGGAAGCAGTTTGCTCAGGAGTGGTTGGTTAAGATTTTTCTTCCTTTTCTGCTGAAGCATTTGGAGTCCAGGTGTAAACTGGTAAGGTTGAATCTGAGAGAGTCTGGAAAGGGGTCTGACTGCTGAGATGGAAAGGGGGCTCATGTATGCAGATTTTAGCTCAGCAAAAATAAAATCACTTGGTTCTTCTGGAAAGCTGTGCAAACCCAGAAGTTTTTACTGGATGGATAAGTGATTTGTCTTCCCTTCATTACAGCTTTTCCCTCTCTAGTATTCTGGTGCTCAGGAACTGTACTGTAACCCTGAAGAAAAGAGCTTTTATGTAACTGTTGCCATCACAGCCCTCTTGCACAAGGCACCCAATAAATTTCTTCCAAATGGATATAAGTCATATTCTCTTTCACACTGTAGATATGACTGTCGTTTAGCAATTTCACAGAACATTCTCCTCTTCCCCCTCCCCCCTTTTTCATCTACTGCCTTGTGCCAGAATGCTGCTTGGACTGATTCCTGTTGTAGCTAGTCCTAGTGGTGGTTTCTGGATTGCTCTTACTGAAGGGCACTCCACTTGGGAGAAAATATTTCTGTCTCTGGAATTTGAGAGCATTGATTGCTCTCCTTTCTTCTTCTGCCTGATTTCTAGGGAGTCTTAACTAATTTCTGTAGGTTCTTCCCGTCCTGGCTGCTGATTGCAGTCTTTCCTTCTGATAAGCTGTGAATACAAATGATGTGTTATGCAGGATCGTATTGAGGGAATTAATGGTTCTAATTAGCAAGGGGTAATGTTGAGTGCCTTTAGCAAAGAAGCAAATGTTAGAGGAATAAGCAAATGTTAGAGGAATATGTTGCTTTACTTGAAACGCTGTCAGACCAGTACTGGCCCTGATCGTATGTCTTTGAGGTGTATGTGATACTAACGTAGCCTGACTGTCCTCTCACGTGTTTCCTTTGGTAGGAGCTGCCAAAATATGAAAGTTACGTGTTTGCTGATTTCAGTGGCATCATAAATGTGGAAAATATTTATGAAGAAATGGTTCTGGCTGTATTGCTGAAAGCCATTAGCAAAGGTAAAGAAATTGTGTTCCTCTGCAAAAGGCAAAGCAGATGGATTTATAGCTGTTGTTCCTCCTTTATCTGCTAAAGAATGGAGGGAATATCCTGACACCAAAATATTTACTGCTGCTAGGCTTGTAACTTCTGTTTTGTTGTACGCAGCTGATTTTTTTTAAAGTAGTTATACAGTGATTTCCATGTTTCTGTGTTCAAGTTTCTTTCCAGATGTTGCCTTGTGGTTAGAATACTAATGTTGCCAGAATACTAATGTTGAAATAGCTTATTCTTGCCAATTCTCTTTCCTCCCCCCACTGTTCCCACTTGCTCACTGTAACCTCTAAACCTCTACCGGCCAATGTGAGCAAAAAAATCTCATTTTACAAGCATGATGTCATGGGAGGACTGCATATTTACTGCTTCCTTTTAAAGTGTGGAACAGAAGAGCTTTTATGCTAAGGATGAATCATTAGTGTGGTCTGAACATCTGCTACGACTGGTTCCTCTAAACACACTGGCCTTAACGGTCTTTTAAAATTCTATTTAGATACATTAGGGGAAGAGAAGGAGCAGAGGTACACCCTTGACAACAGTCTTTTAAGTGCCTCTAGAACAGTTTGCACCATGCTGCCGTAGTAGAACTTGGATGGGTCAGGCAGTAGTGATTTGTAGAAGTAACCTCGGATTTAAAAACAGATACGCCTGTGGCAAAGTCAGCATTTATGTTTGTTGATGTTTTACATTACTTTTGTTCCTTTTTTCAGCCCTGAAAGAGGCCTCAGGTCGTAACAAACACAATCTTTACCGTGACAGTTTCTTCTGTGTTCTGGAAAGCACCGATAACCTGCTCCGTGAAGTGACAGCCCGGGAACTCTCTGAAATAAGAATGGGAGCACTGAGTAGCAATAGTGCATTCGATACTAGATTTTCCCACCTCCCCAGTCAATAAATGAGCCTCAGGTGAGAAAATAGGGTAAGGCACAGGCTCAGCTGAGGTTGCAAGTCTTTGCAAATGTGAGGCTCCCTGCTGGCATAAACAAGCAGGAACACATATAAGAGTATGGCCTAAGCATGGACGCTGGAGGCAGCAGGCGGCTTCAGAACGGGACGTCTGCGTTACAGGACCGCTGGGCCAAAACAAATACAACGTATGAAGTGTCCCCCTGTTACGGATGAAAAGCCTCTTGGATCTGGACCCCCTCCTCTGCCCTGGGGGGAGTGTGTTCTGCAGACACCTCTGTCGCCAAAACCGCCGCATGGGAGGGGGAAAACGTGGAGCAGGGCGGGAGGGAGACGTCGCATTAAAGAGTTTGAGGTGGCAGTAGGGGCACGGGGGGGTGAAGGCAGCCGCGCTGCGCTCTCCCACGACCCTCCCTTCCCCACCCCCGGAGCGGGGGCGGGGGGGGCTTAAGGGGCGTGTCGCGGGGGAGGGGCGTGTCCCGGGGCAGGGCTTTGCCGGAGGGCGGCGGCGCGGCGGGCCATGGCGGCGGCGGCGGCGCGGCTGCGGCTGGCGCTGCTGCTGGCGGCGGCGCGGGCCGGCGCCTACTTCCCCGAGGAGCGCTGGAGCCCCGAGTCGCCGCTGCGGGCGCCGCGCGTGGTGGTGGCGCTGCTGGCGCGCAACGCGGCGCACTCGCTGCCCGCCGTGCTGGGCGCCCTGGAGCGGCTGCGGCACCCCAAGGAGCGCACGGCGCTGTGGTGGGGCCCGGGTCGGGGGGAGGCGGCGGGCGGGGCCGGGGGGCGGCGGGGGGAGCGGCGGGGCCCGCGGCGGCGGCGGCTGAGTGCCCTTGTCGCAGGGTGGCGACGGACCACAGCGCGGACAACACGACGGCGGTGCTGCGCGAATGGCTGGTGCGAGTGCAGGGCCTCTACCACCGCGTGGAGTGGCGGCCGTTGGAGGAGCCCCGGTGAGCGGCGGCGGGCCGGGCCGGGCCGGGGGCGGCGGCGCTCCCCGCGGCGGGCCGGGCCGGGGGCAGCCGCCTCACGGGCGCTGCCTTCCCGGCAGGTCCTACCCCGACGAGGAAGGCCCAAAGCACTGGTCAAACTCCCGCTACGAGCACGTGATGAAGCTCCGGCAGGCAGCCTTGAAGGCTGCCCGGGACATGTGGGCCGACTACATCCTGGTAAGGGACCTGCCGGCCCTTAGGGGCCCTTTGGCACCCAGGTGGCGACATCCAGTTTACGACCTGATGGCTTTGGCTTACGCCTGGTAGTTTTTCTTTGCTGTTTGCTGCTGACTTGGTCAATGTGCTGGCTCTTCAGCAGCGTCACAGAAGCGTGCAAAGAGCTAGGTGTCGCGTTAGTAACTCGCAGGCCGTGGAGTCCCTGGCGTTCCATTTTGGGTTCTGGCCAGTGCGTTGCGACCTAGCAAGCGAGTTTAATTCCTGCGGTGCCCTGACAGATCGCGACCGCTCTCTCTTCTCACAGGGAGTACTCGGTTGGACTGTGCTGCTGACTGTAGCTGCTGGATAACGAGTGCTGCTGCATGCTCTTTTTCCCTAGTAGGGAAAAGCAAACCGTTCTGAAAGCTCCAGTGCTTTTGCTGCTGTTGTGCAAGTCACGTTGGTTGCTGTTGAATCTTTTGAGAGCTGGGGATGTGTAACAACAAACAAAAAATTGCTCTTGTAAAATGTCAACTTGGCTGTCACAGGTGATCTAGCTGTTGGGATAGCTGCTGTTTATGTTATACGTTTCATTTTGCATTTCTCATTCTCCTGTGTGAAAGATTTCCTTTGGAGAGTTTTGTGAACTGCTTCTGTATCCTGAAGATGTGTTCTAGGCCTTCTAGTTGAAATATCAGCTGCTCTGTAATGTCCTGCATCCGTGCTGGGTTGTGTCCTGGGCACTCTGGTACATAGTGACGCGCATCTTGGTATGCCGTGTACTTTCTGGGTGGGACCGGTCACTTTGTCTTCTAATTTCTTGAAAGAGAAGAAATGCCTATCAGTGTTACTCTGGCTTTGCAAAATGCTGTGTAGGATGGAGCATGTGTAGTCGTGGGGGTAGCCTGCAGGGCACGTGGATAACCAAGCAGAAAATATTCACTGAATGGCATGCTAGACTAATGCTAAGAGAGACTGGCTGCAACATGACTAACTGCGTGCATTGGCTTTCTCTGTGCTTGTTGCAGTTTGTTGATGCGGATAACATCTTGACGAATCCAGACACCCTGGACTTGCTGATGGCAGAGAATAAGACCGTGGTAGCACCCATGCTCGATTCTCGTGCTGCCTATTCTAATTTCTGGTGTGGAATGACTTCTCAGGTAAGAGACGGTCTGAGTCTCTAGCTCATATTATTTCTTTGCTACCCTCCTACTGCTCTGAATTATTATTAGTAAGGGTGCTAATCTTCATGGAGTTTTGTGTCTGTCTCTCCCTGGCTCCTGCTCACTCTAGAGCTGCGCTCTCTTCCCCTCTGTGCTCCTCCCTGGAGTTTCTTTCTGCCTTAGCTTGGATAGTTCTGCAAATGCAGGATGCAGAGAAATATGAAAAGCAAACCTAAAGGCTTATGTGTCAATCTTCCTTTTTCTCAGGGTTATTATAAGCGCACTCCTGCCTACATTCCTATTCGGAAACGAGATCGACGTGGCTGCTTTGCTGTCCCCATGGTGCATTCCACTTTTCTTATTGACTTGCGGAAAGAGGCCTCCCGAGACCTTGCTTTCTACCCACCGCACCCTGATTACACCTGGTCTTTTGATGACATCATTGTTTTTGCATTTTCCTGTAGGCAGGCAGGTGAGCTAGTGGGTAATGGCTTACTACTGTTTCTCTTTAGTTCAGCCTGAAGGATATTTTTGTATTTTTGTAATGGGCTGGATTTGTGAGGAAGTGGGATTTGAGCACTGTTTTATTTGCTATACATGTGTGTTAATTTTAGAAGTCCAGATGTTTGTTTGTAACAAGGAAGTTTATGGCTTTCTTCCGGTGCCGCTAAGATCCCACAGCACCTTGCAGGATGAGATGGAGAGTTTCATGCATGTCCAGCTAGAGATCATGGGTAAGTGGTACTGGGACTGCTGTGGGTGGAACTGAGGTCTACGGAATTTCAGTTCAGATCTGCTCTGTGCTACGTTCAAGCTGTACTGCTTACCTGGGGTACGCCTTTGAGTCTTTCACCCGTCTTGGATTTCTTGGTGATTGCAGGAAGAGGTTAAGAGAGAAATAGTTAATACAGCACATCTAGAACTGATCTGTGCCTTGCAAAAGTAACTCTAAGGGAGGTTTGGTGTCTCCTGTAGGCGTGAAGAGGGTGGTATAGCTAGGCCATTTAACATCTGGTTAAACATATTTTTTGGACTTTTTTTTTTTTTTGTGCCACATAAAAGTAGAGACCGTATCTTCTGGCCTTGCCTTATCGCCTCCCAACTTCCAAGGGCTGTGGTCTCTCTGGATTGCAGTTGGCTCCACTGACTTCTATTTCAGCTTTTCCTCTTCTCAGCCTCTGGTCTCAGGAAGATCTCTGTGGCAGCACCCTCTTCCCTTGGCATACACAAGCAATGTTCTGAAGTCTCATGTTTACAGTATGAGGAGGAGAATATTTTGGAGTTTGCTGTACTCTCTCTTCTCCCTTGGGTATCCTGCTGCCTCAGGTTCACAGTACATCTTTGGTCTTGTCTGCACAAAGGTTCTTTTACGAAAGTAGAGTCTCTGCTGGTATTTAAAAGGATGGGACAGAATTGCATGAAGGAACATCTTTGTAAGTGTGAACCTTTCAGGAGAGGTAGCCCAGGCCTCAAGCCAACATTGTTTTGAAACAATGTTGTAAATCTGAGGCTCTGATGCCAGAGGTTTATTTTCAGTTTTCTTTGGCCATTTGCAGACTGCATGCGTTCCTTCGTGTTTCGCAAGTTTCGTTCTCCTTGTCCGCAGAAACAGAATATTTCTGTAAATTCAGCTCTAGTCGATGGTCTCCTGTTCAAACATTCTCTTATTTGCTCATAGATCTGAGACTGGAAAGCTCTTATATGAAGAGGAAAAGTCTGAGGTGAATAACAAATGAAAGTATAATATAGTAACTTGTCAATCAGCAGTAAAAGCTAAGTATATCTTTCCTGCTGGATGTATGGGGGGATTGAGTTAGTATTACCAGTTGGGTGCTTTGCTGTTCTGGCGGCATAAAATGAGGTGAACATCACGGAAGAGATGTCACGCTGTTTTTTCTTTCTCCATCCCCAGTAGACTGACGCGACTTTTGTTTGTTTGTTACGGGTATTTGTTTAAGCAGTTGTCCTTGTGTAGCCATAGTTGTACCCTAAAAGGAATAGGCGCCACTGGTGGAGATCCCATGATTGTGTCTGTGTGTGTTAATGCTTTGAGTAAAATGGAATGCAAACGGGTTTCTTTATTGTTCGCCTTTAGTGAAGAACCCTCCAGCAGAGCCTTCGCAATACGTATCTGTCCCACCCAAGATCCCTGACAAGATGGGCTTTGATGAGGTAAGCTCTGCGCTCTTGCTTTATATGATCGTGGCACTGAGAGGAAGAATGACGTTTAGCTTGCCTGAACTGAGCAGTTGGGCTACCCTGTTGGTCACAGGTGCTCCTCTGACCGGTCTCGATGGATCTGTTGGTGAGCGGTGGCTGTTTCTGCCGTTGAATTCCAGGCAGAATGTGGCAGGACTGCTGCTTAGTCTTTATCTTCACACATAAAGCAGGAACCTCCCTGCAAGTTTGTGACAGCAGACATTCTGTTTTCAGGTTTTCATGATTAACTTGAAGCGCCGGACAGACAGACGAGACCGAATGCTGCGAACGCTGTACGAACAGCAGATTGAGTGCAAAATCATTGAAGCGGTGGATGGCAAGTGAGTCCCAAGAATCAGGCTCGTGCCAGTACAATTCCTGGCAGTAGAAGGAGTTGAAATGCCTCCAGAAAGGTCCCTGAAAAACAGAACTTGGCGGGAGGGGATGGAGGATGGCAACACACATTTCAGAGGAATGGTGCTTTTTGGAAGAGAAAGAGGAGGCCGATTTTTGTCACTGATGCCTCCTGCGCCCATCTGAAAGAGCTCTGCCCAAAGAATTCTGCCAAGGACTGTGGGGCTTTTCTCCTTCCATTCTCCCTATCACGCTGTGATTCGAATTTTGGTGACCAGTACTTGGATTTGGATGCTCTGATATTTTCTGTGTGCATATGCACAGCCTTGGAGGGAAGGCAAAAAGATGCTGGCTGAGTAGCTCTGTGAGCCATTGCCATATTATAGTGATACGGGCTGCCTGTGTTCTACATAAACTTGCTAGGAAAGCGAGAGTCCTGAGGCCTGGGTTTGATTCTCCTTGTGGAAGACTGGTAGAAATAGCTTAGGGATTGCCTGGGAGGAAAGTTTCATCTGAGATCCAAATCTGGCAGCTGTCTTGTGTTTAATAGGAAGGTGCTAATCCTTGTTCTGTGGATTTACAGAGCTATGAATAGCAGTGAGGTAGAAGCTCTGGGAATTAAAATGCTGCCAGGTTATAAGGATCCATACCATGGCCGTCCTCTCACCAAAGGAGAGTTGGGTTGTTTCCTCAGTCACTACAAGATCTGGAAGGAGGTGAGTGAGTGAATGAGAAACTGTTCTAAAGAGGGCTTTGGGCATCTTGGTGCTTCTGCAATGAAAGAGCTCTCACTGGTCATATGCTTGCAATCTGTCATACTGTTGCTGATGCTCCCTCTGCTGTGGCTTTGCGGGTGGGGGGGCAGGCACAAAGGGCAAGCATGTGGACACAGGTTTTGTGGATGAGGAGAAGGGGAAAGATTTGGGAGAAGTTTCCACTGGAGACATTTGAGAAAGCGCTGTCTCTGCTTTGTCAGGAGAGGAATATCTGCAGGTGCTTTTTTGGCCAGATGATTGGCGTGAGCATTAGGAAAACGATTTATTGGATCGCACCAGAAGTTCTGAACAGGGTGTGCGTGGAGGCTGACTTACAAATTAGGCTTCTGTCTGGCTGCTCTTGGTAACTGGATGAGTTCCTAATCCTGATGACAATGAAAGGGAGCCTGTATTTTATAGCTGTCTTGAGAAGGCAAGATGTAGGGATGGGGCTGATTTGCCAGCTCTGTAGGTCCCTGCGTTGTTCTTGGTTCTAGAATTTCTAGTCTTTATTGTAGTAGCAGAAGAAATAGGAAGAGGTCTTGGGCAAGAAGGAGAGGAACACGGTAGTCAGTGTTGGTTTGGGTTTTTTTCTGATTTGCCTGTTTTTTTAAAAAAAATCTTCTGCTAAATTGCCAGATTGTTGAGAGGGGGCTGGAGAAATCGGTAGTGTTTGAGGATGACTTGCGCTTTGAGATCTTCTTCAAGCGGCGCCTGATGAATCTCATGTATGACTTGGAAGAGGAGGGTTTGGACTGGGATCTGATGTAAGTACAGAAAATCGAATGGCCAAACTTAGGCATCATGAGGCTCCCTCTCATAATTGTAAGTAATTATTTCTGCAATGATGCATTTGCTGCCATATATTACTGCCACAAAAGGCTAGTGCCCTACGGGAAGGCTATATAACTGGTTAAGAAATCCATAATGAGTCTGCCTTCTCATTCTGGTAGTTGTCACACACTTTTACAGGTGTTCAAGGAAAAAGATTATGGGCAGGAGGAGCCTGTTTTGAGAGGGCTCCAGCTAAGGAGACGGATGGCATCCTGGCCAACTTGGGAGCGGCTGAGACCCTGTCAGCTCCTTTGTGCTCATGCCTGGAAGCTGTACTTTTTGGTCATGGCATAGGGCAATTTGCTGAAGGTTATGCCTTTTCCTTCTGCCGTGGAACATCTTGTTGAAACTGCACCCTGCCTGCCAGAAAGTCAATTATTTTATTAAGCAGGGAAGTTTCTTTTCTGTGGTGTATGAGCACCTGGATCCTCTGCTCTCTACCTGTAGTGAATTACTGTAGAGACAAGGATCGTCTAAGTCTTGCTGCCCTTAGCTTTTGCTGTTCTTGTCATGTGAGTACTCTTCTTAGTGCTTCTTAGCTCAGAACCTGGAACGTGTTTCTAGAAGGAGACTTAATTTTGCACCTTCCTCTACTCTTGCAGTTACATTGGGAGGAAGCGGATGCAGGTAGAGCATCCTGAAAAGTCTGTGCCTCATGTGCGGAACCTCGTGGAGGCTGATTATTCCTACTGGACTTTGGCCTATGTGATTTCACTACAGGGAGCTCATAAGCTGCTGGCAGCTGAACCGCTCTCCAAAATGTTACCCGTTGATGAATTTCTTCCGGTCATGTTTGACAAACATCCTGTGTGAGTCTCGATTGCCTTCTCAGGGGACCTCTGCCGATGTCGGTAGCTGGGGGTGGGTTAGTGACAGACATCTTGGGAAGCGTGCTTTGAGGATGGCGCTTGCTATGGGCAGAGCTCCAATGCAAGTACTCCTTGTGCAAGTTTGGGAATGTCTCCAGAGCTGGAGTCCGTTTCCCCTGGAGAAAAGCTCTTAACATAGTCTTTGTCACACTCATATCAAATTCAGAAGCACCTTTTGTTTCCCGGACTGTGACTCGTTTTGATAGTAACCTGTAGGTTTGGTCTGGAGATACCGTGTCTGTGGATCTTTCAGCTTCCTCAGGCCTTGCGAGTAATGAAAAGCTTTCAAATGTCTCTTGAAGAAGGAGGCCCCTCATAGGGCTTTTTTCTTCCTTTCTTTCTCTTCTTTTCTTTTCCTGTTTTTAATTGTTCACGTAATAGCTGTATTTTGTCAAAACTGGAAGTCCTATGCTGTTCTGTATTCAGAGCCACACAATGAATTTACCGAGTTACTTAAAAGGCTGTGCACGCTCCTAGAAGCATATGCGAAAGGGACATGCCGTAGCCCTTCTGCAACTGGGCGGCTTGATGTCTATAGAGGGATTTGTTCCCTAGGTTTGCCCATTGATACGGTTTTAAAAATCTCTGCCACTGTATCGTGGCAAGCAAACCTGCAGCAGATCCTTCGCCAGGTTGAGAAGCTGTCTCACTGGGAGGAGGCTGACAATTATCTGCCCTAGTCCAGGCCTTTGCTCTTAGACATTCTTGCTGGATGTTACCTGCCTCTGGATAGCATTCAGTAGCTGCTCTGGACGTGCTGTTGTGCTGGGTAATCCCTCTCTGCTTGGCTGTATAACGTGGTCAGACCCCTACAGAACTCGGATATGGCTGGAGCGTGCCGAGAAATTTGGAGCTGGCCTCGAAACATCTGACTAGCTCTAGATTCCTAAAGGTACCAGATTTTCTTCAGCTGCTGCTGCTGCTGCCCTTCTTTGGGAGAAAGAAGGGTTTTGCAGGAAGACGGTACTTCTGAAGGAGGGACTTGGTTATGCGTGCGCCTGGAGTAGTTATGAATTGAGCCCGAAAGGATCGTTGCGTTCTGCTGCTGTCCCTCCCTTGGAGAGACTGCGGATCGAGAGGTTGAGCAGGTTAGGATGTGCTATGCAGGTTAAGCTAAGGCTCAAAGTGGACTGCAAAGTGAATGGGGGACGTACGATGCTATTTTCTTCTGTTTTGTGCACAGCTCTGACTACATGAAGCATTTTGAAGATCGGAACTTGCTGGCCTTTTCAGTGGAGCCACTGTTAGTTTATCCAACTCACTATACCGGTGATGATGGCTACATCAGTGACACAGAGACCTCAGTGGTGTGGAACAATGAGAAAATAAAGACTGACTGGGATCGTGCCAAATCCCAGAAAATGAAAGAGCAGCAGGAGCTGAGAAATGAGGCCAAGAACTCAGATGTGCTACAATCCCCTCTCGACAGTACTGCTCGAGATGAGCTATGACCAGATCAAGCCTGCCGTAGGAGATGGACAAAAGGACTGGCTTGTAGGGAGGAGTGGGGTTAGATGATGAGAAAAGGTATAACATTCTTTATATGCAGGGGGGGGAAGTAGGGGGATTACCGGGGCTTCATTCTCTGTTCAAGGATGTAAAGGCAGATTTGGTTAGGTGACGAAGCTGGCGAGGGTTTATGTTTGGAGCCCTGCTGACCTCCAGTATTTTGGGATGCGAGGAAGAGAATGCTGAAAAAACTTGGCCAGGCTCGCTCCATGGTTCTTTTCAGCTGTTGCTCCTTGGTGCGAGACCTTTACGCAGGCAACTGCTGTAATGTCAGTGCTTTCTTTTCCATTTTGGAAGTTGGTGCTCAATAGGCAAATTGTCTTCTGGCTTGTGCTGCTGCACACGTGCATCTGCCCTGGAAGTGTATCTTGTGATTAATGTTGACTGAAGGGTGGGAAAGCACGGTAAAATGCAGCCAGGTCTGTAGATTACAGCTATCGAAATTCCCTGACACAAGCTGAAGATCCCTCTCTGTATGAGAGAGATGTTTTTCCTCTTTTTATAAAATCTTTGGCTATGACTTGGACAGTCCCATTTCCTCACCAATAGCCCAGAGTACCTGGGGAAGGAGCATGGCACAAGCTGAACTCTGTTGAGCTCAAACTCGCTTTTTAAGTATTTTATGGTAGAGATGCTTCACAGCCCTGGAGGCTGAAGTCAGTTTATAGTAGGGGCAGCAGTTTTGGAAATCTGCGGCTGCCTACCCTAAGCGCCTTGGGACCTGGAGGAGCCCTAGGTCCCTTTGCTCAATGTGACCCTTTCCCTACTCAGTGTCTTCTTAGGGAGGTCACTGCTATTTGTATTGTGGGTACATGTCTTACGAGCTGGAGCGAGACCCCTGATGTTTCCTACCAAAAGCAAGACTACTAAACTTATTGTTAGGGGCTGGAGTCAGCTGTGACGTACGGTGCGTTGCAAGCTAAAGGGAGAGAGGCTGAACAGCCCATGATTTGCCTGGCGTTTCCCACATCAACCCAGTCAGTTCTGCCCTGAAAAATTAGACCTACCTCTAAAATACTTAGGAAGGCTTCCCCTTTCTGAAGGGTCACGGGCTGAAGGGCTAGTGTGTTGTCCCCCCAAAGCGCCAGTCTAATAAAAGTCTTTACCTCTTGTACAGCACCGATCTGTTTTTTCAGGGTGCGTCCAGGCTGGCAGCTCTGCGAGGGCCCAGTGCGGCCCAGGGGCTGCCGCGGCTGGCTGGGCCAGACCGGGTGATGTGGGGCCCTCTCTCTGCCCCTCTCGCTTGCAGGCTGGTTTTTGTTGGTTGTGTGTACCTTGTTACTGGGTTTGCAGCCAGTGCTGAAACATGGTACTATGTAAAAGCATGCTTGTTTTCACAGCCTTTTTTTTTGATTTGATTTGGTGATCAGAAAACGATTTTTGGGGTGTTTTCCTTCTTACTGAAGTTGAACTGCAAGTGGGACGTGAGCAGAGTAAGAGTTAAACTTACCGGCAGTGCTCATTTCCTTGGGCACTTGGAGAGGGACAAGTAACATAGCAGGCAAGAAAGCCTCACGGACGCGCACTGCGGAGCTGTTGGGGGGGGGGGGGGAGCGGGACGAACGACGGTCGCCGTGGAGATCGCGCATGCGCACTGCAGCAGGGCGAGGAGGGGCTACCGCCCCGGAACTCACGCACGCGTGCTGGGGCGGGGCGGGGCGAGACAGCTGCCGCGGCGCCGACGCATGCGCGCTGCGGCTGGGCTCGCGGGGCTGTGGGGGTGGGGTGGGGGGCCCTGGGGCTACTTTGGGGGAGGGGCATCTCTGGTGAGACCAGGCAGGGTTGTCCCAGATGTTGGTGCTGTCCCTCTTGGTAATGGGAGAGGTGAGGGGGAATGTGAGAGGCTGTGCAGGCTCCTGGTAGTCACAGTTTTGCTCAGAAGTGGGGCAGTTAGACAACAGCTATGAAGAGCAGCGGTGCTGGGAGGATTCAGTGCAGAACTGTGCAGTCACACAGCACAAGGGAAAGCCGTCCAGGAAATGTGACCAGCGCTGCTTGTGTCCGAGGGTCCTAAAACGGCCTGAGAGACCCTGGAGCGGGCACAGGCACTGCACAGGAGCTCCGGGGATACTATGTCACTGCCTCCCAAAGTCATGACATTCAGATACCTTTTACTGTGTGGAAAGAGCCTGCAGGAGCCCCGGCACAGGTACAGAGAATCCTAGTTGCCTCAAAGGACCTGGAGCTGTATGTGTTTTCTTTACCAAGACGTGATCTCTTGGATGCCTTGCTGCTGCTTCTGTGATGCTCTGTGGAGCTGAGAGGACCAAAAATACTAACAGTCTGTAACAGAGATGAGTTAGTGTTTGCACTGTTTCAGGTAGGCTCATTGGAAGTGCAGCTTAGTGTAATCCAGCGGCATGATTCTTGCACATGCTTACATTTGAATGTGGCTAAAACCAAGCCTGTGATCAGCAACTTTGACACGTCTGGTGCACGTCTTCCTGTTCTGCTGCACGTCTGAATGAAGGGAAAACTTCTTAAGGTATGAGCAAAACTCTTTGGCTTCGCTTTACTGTTTTCATGCTCATGGGTGCTTTGGTGTTTCTTGCTTAGAGCTGAGAGTTTGAAGTTTTTCACTTAAGGTTTCTTGTTTAGTTTGTTGTTGGGAGTCTCTCATACAGGAGTTATGGTTTATTACTTTATTTTGTAGGGGCTCAGTCTTCATCAGACAAGGGTTACAGTTTGCTCATTTAGCGATCAGGGCACAGAATTTAAAATACAACCTCATCCATAACTTGTAAAGCCTCAGCAACCACAGATTCTAAGATTTGCAGTTTGTCACTTAGGTTGGAGGGTTTAGGGTGAGGGGTTAGGTTAGAGGGTTAGGGTTCAGATAGGGTTAGGGGTAGGGTTAGGTTAGGGGTTAGGGTTAGGGTGGGGTTTAGGGTTAGGGTCATTTAGGGTTAGGGTTTAGGGTTGGGGTTGGGTTAGGTTAGGGGTTAGGGTTAGGTTAGGGTTAGGGCCATTTAGGGTTAGGGTAGGGGTTAGGGTTAGGAACACCATTTAGGGTTGGGGTTGGGGTTAGGGTTAGGGTTAGGATTGAGAGAACGAGAAAGGCAGCGCGCGCCATTGTTATGAATGTGGACAGAGGGTGCCCAAAGAAGGTGTTGGCAGCCAAGAGAGCTGGGCTGTAAAAGGGGACATCTTGAAGAGAAGTGGCTACAGGTAGCGAACCAGCTATTTGGTCATCACCTATGAGGCAAGCATCTGAGCGTAAGAGGAATCTGGGAGCTGAATCGAAAAAGGTGATAGGTCGGAAACAGAGACAGGCACATCAAGTGCCGTCCTTCTTCCGTGTAGTTAAAGACCGAGGGAATTGTCGGTTAAGCGGGTGCGTGCGAAGGTTTGAGAAAGGGTACGGGACAGTAACGATAGTACTGAAGCAGGATAAAAACAAGGCTTCATGGAAGATGGCGTAGGTAAGCATTAGGTGATGCGCCTGCCCGTCTAATAACCTAGCCCTAATTGCTGTACGGAATGTTTCCAAACAGTTTACCCTGTAACGTATGATGTAAAGTGCTGTATTGAGACCTTTCCTTTAAGAAAGGAGGGGAGAGGAGAAGAAAAAAACAGTATAAAAAGGGGGAAGAACACGGGAAAGAGAAAAAAAGAACATGCGTAAATGCTTTCGTTGCCTTTCATTGAGAGTAAAATGCCAGCTTCTCTCTTTGTTACAGAGCTAGAACCAACAATAGTAAATGCTGACGGAGAGGAAAGCCGGACAAGCGGTCTTTTTGTGATTAATACCTGAGGGACGAAGTGAATGAAACGAGGAAGCAAAAATGCAGTAGACCCCTGATATCCCCAGCACCTGCTGCAGAAGGAGGTGTTCTGCCACGGGCAAGTAAGGTGACTGTTGGTAACGACTGTTTGTTATTTCGGCCTCCCAGAGGCAGTACTGAAGGCTAAGCAACCCTTTCCTGCCCTGTGGATACCGTTAACTGCATCCACCTTAGTTTTGCTTTGGCTGTTTGTGTTTTGTCTTGTTATCCTAGGTGTGCAGATAGACAGGGAAGGATACAATACTTACTCTTTCGGACAAATTGCCAGGGCTGAAGTTGAAGAGACCAGAAAAACGTAAGCAAGCCGAGGTGCGAAAACCACGCGGAACCAGCCGAGAGCCGTCTCCGTCTCCCGCGAACGAAAGCCCGTCCTTCCTGACTAGGAAGGCTCACTGTTAGTAGCGATCGAAATAACGGATCACAGACGTATAACGAAGGTCTGTCCGCCTTACAGCGAGCACGCTACGTACGCGTGTTTCTGCGCGTGTGACTTAACACGTTTGTGAAAGATCCTAGTTTAAAAGCTATGAGACTGCAAATTATTATCTTAGGGGAATGATACTGAAGTGGCCAAAGTTTCCGAAGAAGGAGAGGGAGAAAGAGAGAGAGGGAGAAAGCGCACGAACCGTAAAATTAAGAGATGGTTTTCAGAGGGATCAATTAGTGCAACCCCCCGGTTAGTTACCTGGCGGTGGTATTTGGGGAAAGAGGAAGGCAGCGGATAGAGGAAACGTTAAAGCCTCGTGGAATTGAGTAACATCTCCTGCCCTCAAATTCCCGCGACAAGGCAAGCCTTTCTCAGCAATGCTTTCCACATCTGCTGACTCTGTGGGAGCAGCACCGTTAGAAAACAGCGGTGAGGGAAAGCAGGTGCCAGCAGCGAGATCCTGGCATCCCCTTTGAGGCCGGAACACAAACTCTCTGGGTGTGAGAAAGGCCATTTAGCAGCGGTCTGGGCTGTAACGGTCTTTGAGACTCCTACCTTTGATAGGACAGAGGCAATCCAACGCGCTCAGGTCCCTCTGTAGAAGTAACGCCCGGCACGCGACTGGACGGCAGGGGATCATCTCTGCAAGCGGCTCGGCGGGCGCTCACGTTAACGAGCCGGGGAGGGGGGGCTTACTGTGCGAGCGTTGCGCGCGGCGAGTCTTCCTGCGCGTGCCTGAATTGACTGAGGGGCAGAGCACGCTTGCGCCAAAAACCAGGACGCAGAAGGTTTCCGGCAGGTTAATCTCTAGCGGCCACTTACTCTAACTTCCCTTTCACAGCACACCCGAGCGTCCTCACACCTTCCAAAACGGGTGGGGGAAGTGGTGTTTGTGGCCTGCGTATTCCCCGTTTACCTTGCCTGCCTGCGTGCGTGCGTGTGTGTGTGTTAGAGCTGCTTTTGTGCTTATAAACCGCTTTGGATTCTCACGATTTTCTGCAGAGATTTTTTTTTTTTTTTTTTTGTGGTTTTGGGGGGAGGCGGTTTTTTTGTTTTGCTTTCCTCTGTACTTTTGTAGGGTGACGGATTTTACTATGCCTCCATCGACAAGTGCTGGCAGACAAAGTTATAACGTCCCAAGGCAGAC
This sequence comes from Rhea pennata, assembly GCF_028389875.1. Classification (NCBI taxonomy): domain Eukaryota; kingdom Metazoa; phylum Chordata; class Aves; order Rheiformes; family Rheidae; genus Rhea; species Rhea pennata. The sequence goes on along the minus strand of NC_084695.1, from coordinate 24,760 downwards.
TCTTAGGCAAGACGGAGGAGTTCAGCTAGACAGCCTGCTAGAAGAATGTCACCCAAGAGGGGTCGCTAGCCCCCTCTTGAGCTCTAGGCGCTGATGCATCTGCATCGTCCTGTCAGACACACGGACGTTTTCTTTGCTCGCAGACGTTTCAGCACGTCTTTACGCCTTACAGCGGTAGCGTTTATAAACTGCGTTAATCCTAGGCGTTCGTAACGTCGGGGAACGACTGCACGCTGCCGTGAAGAATTACGGGCTACCGCCCTCGGACCTCTGCAAGTTATCGCGTGCCAGGAGCGGCCGGTAGGATCCAGATGCCGGCGGAAAGGTTCTCCTCCCGGTCCCGACGAGGAGCCTTCGGCCGTAGGAAGGTCGGCCGCGTCCTTACCTGTGAGTAGTAAGCCGCAATTCACAGGCGGGCAAAGGGAGCGGGGAATAGCGACGGGTAGCCCGGTCACCGTGGCCCTGCTGTTGCTGGCAGGGTCACCGGGTCTGCGTGAAGCCTCAGCTGCCTGCTTGGAGCTGTATTTTGCTCTGTTTACCTGGAAGAAGCGGTGAGGCCTAAAATAAGAATTTTTGTGGCGAGATGAGTAAGCCGGGACCCCACCTGCCTTTTGCCTTGCTTTGCTGCTTCACGTCATAAGAGCAACTTGGGATCCCAGGATGAAAACTGTTACAATGCTGGGGGGGGGGGGGGTGGAGGGGGGGGCACTGCATCTGCCCAGGTTAGGAAACCATCGTTAAAGGTTTGGGAGGGAAAAGGCTCTAAAACGAGAATCTCCCAGGTGGTTTGATTCGCGTTGAGGGTCAGTGTCGGAGCCTAGTACTCTCTGACAGGGTTCTTCTAGATATTCCACACATACGGAGGGCGCAATGTTATTACAGTGGCTTAATTTAAAGGTATGTGACGTTACGTGAGATTTTTGATTTAGGGGAGTGATACAGTAATATACTGAAATCACAGTACAAGTGTAAATCTTCTTACCGGACTCTATAATACACTCACCGTCACGACGTCGCCGGGAAGGAATACGTGGGTTGAAGCCAGCTCCAGCCCGTCGCTCTCTCCAAAATTTCCTTTGTTGGTTGTTCAGGCCTTATACTCTGTGTTGGGCTGAGCCACGTATGCACTTATACCGTTCCTGAGCTTCAGGGGCATCTTGCCTGCGTTCGTCTCCTCTGAGCCTTCTTTCCTTACAGGGGTTATCGGTCGGTTACGGTCGGTCGTAACTGTGGACTAGGGAGTAGCTCTAGGAGGGCCGTGCAGCTGCCTGGCCTCTCGGTAGCTGTTCCGGCCTCTTTGCAGGTGCTGAGCGTAGTCTGGCCGTCGAAAGAGCGTTGTCGTCGCCGGGAGCTCTCCGCGGAGATCTGCGTCTGGCCGCCGAAGACGAGCGGAAGGCGAGCCCGGGCTTGCGGCGTGGACGCAGCTAAGTCCCGGGGCTGCGTTGCGTGTGAGCAGGGCTGGGACGTGGCAGTGGTTTTGCCCTTGGCGGTTACGGGCGTCACTGGCCGTGGATGGTTGCCCGCGGAGCCGAGAGGAGCAAAACTATCAACGGTCCGTGGGGGAGACGAATTAGCGCTTGCGGCGTTTCAGGTGCGTTCAGTGGTCGCGCAGCCTGGCGCGATCCAGCGGCACGATTTGTGCACGTGCTTACGCTTTAGCGGCGGCTAAGCCCAAGCCTCTAAACAGCAACTGTAACAGGATTGTGGTGCACGTCTTCCTGTTCTGCTGCCCTTCTAAATGAAGGGGAAAGTTCCTAAGCTGTGGGCAAAACTCTTTGGCCGCTTCTTACTGTTCTCACGCTCGTGGGTGCTGTGGCGTTCCTTGCTTAAAGCTAAGGGTTTGGACTTTTTCACTCGAGGTTTATGTAGTTTGTTGCTGAGGGTCTCTCACGCCGCGGTTGTGGTTTCTCACTTTATTTTGTGGGGCTCGGTCTTTATCAGGCACAGTTCACAGGTCCCTCATTTAGCGATCAGGGTGCAGGATTGAAAATGCAACCTCATCCCGAGACTTTACAGCCTCAGAAACCATTTGGGTGCCAAGATGTGCAGTTCGTCACTTCAGGTTCAGGGCTTAGGGCTTCCTGATGAGGGAAAAATCCGTAAATAATAAACTGTAAGCCCTGAAGCCCGAGCAGCGGGCTGCAAGTCCTCCTTCGGCGTTTGCCATCTTCCCCTGTGCTAGCGCTCCGCTCTGCGTGCCGAGCTGAGGCCTGGGTTTGATACGGTGCAGGCCCACCACGCGGACACTGGCGACGTGCGGCGGGCGAGCAGAGAGCCGTGCGAGCGTTCCGCGGGGCTCTGGTCTGGGGTAGAGCGGAAGCGCAGGCATGCGAGCTCAGGCGTTGTCCTCTCCGATTCTCAGAGCTGAATCCTATCCCCGAAGGAAAAAGCAGAAGGGGCAGGCCGTCGGCTACGCAGACGCCTGCCGCCTCGGGGGCTGCGGCGGGAGCTGACCCTTCCCTGACGGACGGGCGGACGGTCGGAGAGACGGTCGCTGGCGTGGCGATGACTCTTCAGGTGTCACAGGGTAAGGGGAAGCATGCCAGCACCGAGCTCCGTGGCAGGCTCGCTCCCAGGTGGCGTTCCTGCCCAGTAAAACAATAAACAGCTGCTTCATTCTTTGCGGTCGTGTCTGTGGTTCCGGACGCCCCCCTGCCTGAAGATGACGCCCAGGGGAGAAGGTTACACGTTGGGCGCCCGGGGCCAGGAGCCGGTGCCCGAGCCTCTTGCGCTTTGGAGCGCCTGCGGTTCCCAGGGGACGCGGTGCTGTTCCCGGGGCTGTGGGGAGTTGCCCTTGCGTGGCCTGGACCCTCGGGACTCTTGGGGGTGGTTCCCGTCGTCGTGGGGGCAGCCGGGGCCCCCCCTCCAGGGCCCTGCGAGGGCACCGGCCTGCTCCCTGGCCTGTCTGGGGCCGGGGCCCGCGTGCCCGGAGCTGGGAGAGCTGCGGGCGTCCGCAGGGCTGCGGAGAGCCTGCAGGCGCCGGTGCCGTCACAGAATCACGGAACGGGTAAGGTTGGAAGGGACCTCTGGGGATCGCCTAGTCCAACCTCCCTGCTCAAGCAGGGTCACCTAGAGCACGTTAGACAGGATCGCACCCAGGCGGGTTTTGAATATCTCCAGAGAAGGAGACTCCGCCACCTCTCTGGGCAACCCGTTCCAGTGCTCCGTCACTCTCACGGGAAAGAAATCCTTCCTCGCATTTGGGCGCAACTTCCTGTGGTTCGGCTTGTGCCCATCGCCTCTAGTCCTTTCGCGTGGGACAACTGGAAAGAGTTTAGCCCCATCCCCTTGCCACCCTGCCTTCAGGTACTGATAGATTTTGATAAGATCCCCCCTCAGTCTTCCCCAGGCTAAGAGCCTCTTGTCGAGGCTAAGTCAGCCGCGCTGAGCCCCGCGACGTGCCTTACGGCCCCTTCGGTGTGCCCCGAGGCCCTTTGTCTGTGTGTTGGTTTGCCCCGGAGCCCTGCGTTTGCCCTCTGATGCCCTCAGGAGCCTTCAGTTCACATTTTGGCTCGCCCCCACGGCCGCCGTGCGCCTCGGAGCCCTGCGCTCGCTCTGCAGCGCGCGACAAAGTTCTCTGTTTTGTCGCAGAGCTTTCTGGGTGTGCCCCAGGGCCCTCCTTTTGCCTTTTGGTGCTCCCAGAATCACCCTGTTTGCTCTGTCTTTGCATTGTAATATACATACATACATAAAATGTGTGTGTGCGCGCACACACACACACCCCCCGTTTGTTGCACCTGCAGCTCTCAATTTGTTTCGTTGTGCCCTGAATGTCCCCTTTTGCTCCCTGTGCACTCCAGGGTTCCCTGTTGAGCTTTCAGGAAGCTGCTCTCAGAAGCCGGGGGGGCCTCTGCCCTCTGCTGCCCTGGCAGTCCCAGCTGTCCCTGATGGCCTGCAGCTCTGGGCACTGTGGCTGGGACAAGTCCCAGGTGGGGCCTGTTTGGCTGATTGCAAGGGTAGGAAGTGGGTACATGCTGTCAGCTGGGTCTGCATTTGGAAGTTCATGTCAGTGTTGGTCCAGGACAATGGAGCTGCTGCCACACACTGCCTGTTGGGACTAGAATGTTGGCTGCACTGCAGAGGAGGTGAGCAGGGCTGACGGGGGGGCTGGCCGACGGGTCATGCACGTGCTGCCGGTCTTAGCGGATGGAGCAGAACTGAGGCGGACCGTGCTGGGGCAAAGTGTACTGGGGGTGGGGGGGCCCATGTATTGGGACAGTGGGAGGCAAGGACAGGGTGGGGAAGAGCAGTGCATCAGGGTCATAGAGGGTGGGGAGGAAGGCAGTGCGCTGGGGCTGGAGGTGGAAAGATTAATATATTGCATCAGGGCTGTGGTGGGGTTTAGTGCACATCAGATTAGTGAGGGGGGGTCCAGGGTCAGATTGGGACTGTGTCCTGGAGGGGTAGAAGGGGTCCCAGGGGAAGCACTGGGGAGGATCACATGGGCCTGGGCAGTGTGGGAGCTGACTCGGGGCTACTCGAGAGGGTGTTGGGGAGCCCCGGGCCCGTGCTGGAGATTGCAAGGCTGCAGTCTGGGCTGTGTGGTGGTTTCCGGCCCTCGAGAGCGAGGGGGGAGCAGAGAGGGGGCAGGCCAGAACAGAAGTGCCGTAGGTGCAGACACCACCGAGCGCTGCAGCCCCCCGAACCCCCCCCCTCCAGCATACCGGAAACAGGAGCAGTAGTCTTCCGGCACCGGGCTTCCGGGCGGACGTGTTGTTTTGCGCGGCATGCCGGGAGCAGTAGTCTTCCGGCACCGGGCTTCCGGGCGGACGTGTTGTTTTGCGCGGCATGCCGGGAGCAGTAGTCTTCCGGCACCGGGCTTCCGGGCGGACGTGTTGTTTTGCGCGGCATGCCGGGAGCAGTAGTCTTCCGGCACCGGGCTTCCGGGCGGACGTGTTGTTTTGCGCGGCATGCCGGGAGCAGTAGTCTTCCGGCACCGGGCTTCCGGGCGGACATGTTGTTTTGCGCGGCATGCCGGGAGCAGTAGTCTTCCGGCACCGGGCTTCCGGGCGGACATGTTGTTTTGCGCGGCATGCCGGGAGCAGTAGTCTTCCGGCACCGGGCTTCCGGGCGGACATGTTGTTTTGCGCGGCATGCCGGGAGCAGTAGTCTTCCGGCACCGGGCTTCCGGGCGGACATGTTGTTTTGCGCGGCATGCCGGGAGCAGTAGTCTTCCGGCACCGGGCTTCCGGGCGGACATGTTTGTTTTGCGCGGCATGCCGGGAGCAGTAGTCTTCCGGCACCGGGCTTCCGGGCGGACATGTTGTTTTGCGCGGCATGCCGGGAGCAGTAGTCTTCCGGCACCGGGCTTCCGGGAGTTTTTTTTTTTTTTTTTTCCGCGCGCGGTATGCCGGGAGCACTAGTCCACCTGAATCTGACTTCCGGTCGGCCATTTCAGTGTGCAGCGGATGCCGGGAGAGCTAAGCTTCCTGTCGGCCATATTGTTTTGCTCTGCATGCCGATAGATGTAGTCTTCCGGCAGAGAGTTTCCGGGGAGCCATTTTAGCCTGCCGCGCGTGCCAGGATCTGTAGTCTTCCGGCACCAGGTTTCCGGAAGGGCGTTTTCATATGCTGCGCATGGTAGGAGGTGTAGTCTTTCGGTACCGGGCTTTTGGGAGGCCATTTTTGTCTGCAGCGCATGCTAGGAGTTGTAGTCTTGTTCCTGGAACGCTGCTGTGGAAACCCTGCAAGACTGAAGGACAAGGGAGAGAGGCTATTGTACCACAGTAATGTGAAGGACGAACAGTTCCAGCTGAATAACATCAAGGAAACAACACTTTGAACAATGTGAAGAGTTGGCAAAACAAAAACAGTAGAATAACCCAGTAATCTATAAGTTCATTAATACTTATTAACATATTAAATTACTCCCCTAAATCAATGAGATCAGAATGACATGATAATGACATAGTAATCATGTTACCACCTTCTGAGCTTCTTGTGCTAATTAATAGGAATGTTAAAGTGCAAGCATGGAGTTAATACATGATATGATAAAAACTGTAACTAATAGAAAAACATGTGTAAAGTACTCCCTGAAAAGTGTATATATAAATAAAGAATGAGGAAAGGAGAAGGTGCGCTAGCTTTGTGGATCTACCACTTAGCACCTATCTCTGCACAGAAATATAATAAACAAATATTTCAATCCTGTGTGTCTATCGGTTCCTTGCATACCAGATAACATGATTAAGGGCTCCACCCCGCTTTAGTAGCCCGCTTCTCTGCTTTGCCCTGCTCCTTTGGCCTTTTATTTTCCATCTGCTGAGCTCTGCTGGCCTTCCAGACCCCTTAGCACCCCTCTCGCGCACTTTGCATTACTCTCGCAGCCCTCCTTGTGCCTCACAGCTATCTTTTGTCCCTCCAGCAGCTTTAGCACCCCTCTACTCCCTTCAGAGTCCCTCTGCAGGCCTTTATTCTGCCCCAGAGCACTCCTTTGATCCTCTAGACCTCTGTGTGACACTCCTTTCTTCCGGCGCTGACCTCTCTTCTGGCCCTCTACACCCATTAGCACCCCTGCAGTCGCTTCAGAATCCCCCAAGAGATCTTCTTCCTGCCCTAGAGCTTTCTGGTTGCCAGTCCAGTCCCTTTAGCGGCCTGCCGCTCTGCTTTGGCCTGCTCCTTCGGCCTTTTATTTTCTATCTCCTGAGCTCTGCTGGCCCTCTAGATCCCTTAGCTCTGCTCTCGTCCACCTGGACTATCCTTTCGGCCTTTGGCGTGCCCCAGAGCTGTCTTCTGGCCTCCCCGCCCAGGCAGTTTAGGAACTCTCTAGTCTCAGAAAGCCTCCTTCTTCTCCAGAGTCATCTTTGCATCCTGTAGCACACTCCAGAATACTCTTTTAGCTTTTCTTCTGCTCCAGAGGTTTGTCTTGGCACCCTGTAGACCCATTAGCCCCCCTCTTGTCCCTTTAGGATCCCCCAGGTGCCCTCCTCCTTGCCCTGCAGCCCTCAGTTGGTGCTCCAGCAGCCTTTAGCAGCCTACTGCCCCGGTTAAGCCTTCTACTTTCCATCTGCTGACCTCTGTGGCCTTCTAGACCCCTTAGCATCCCTCTCATGCTCTCCGGACTATTCTTGCAGCCTTCCTTGTACCCCACAGCTGTCTTTTCCTCCTCCAGCCTCTCTAGCACACCTTGAGTCCCCTCAGAGCCTCTCTGAAGGCCTTTATTCCAACCCAGAGCACTCCTTTGGTCCTCCAGAACCCTGTGTGACGCTGCTCTGCTCCGGACTGCTCTTTTGGCCTCTGTGGTGCCCCAGAGTCTTCTCTTGGCCCTGTAGAGCCCCAAGGACCCCTCTCGTGCTCTCTGGACACCTCTTTTGGACAGAATGGGGCTCAAGAGCAGTCTTCTGCCTTTCTGGACCCTTTCAGGACCACCTAGTCTTCTCAAAACCCCTCCAGATTCCCTCCTTGTTCCTGAAAGTCTCTGTTTTGGCCCTCTGGATGGCTTAGGATCTCTATAGTGCACTCTGGACTATTCTTTCAACTTTTCTTCTGCCCTAGAGCTCTCTTCTGGTCCTTTACACCCATTAGCACCTTGCAGTCCCCTCAGAATCCCCTTGGAGCCCTCTGGTTGCCAGCGCAGCCCCTTTAGTAGCACTCTCCTCCAGTTTAGCGACCTCTTTTGGCCTTTTATTTTACACCTGCAGACCTCTGTTGGCCCTCTAGACCCCTTAGCATCCTTCTAGTGTACTCTGGATTACCCTTTCAGCTGTGTGCCCCAGAGTTCTCCCCCGCCCCACCCCAACACTTTGGAACCCTCTAGTCTCCTCAGAACTCCTCCAGCTATCTTCCTTGTTCCCTAGAGTAATTCTTTTTGCCATGTAGATTGCTTAGCACTCCTAGTTTCCTCTGGATGTCTCAGCCTTCCTTGTGGTCTTGATGTGTCTTCTGGCCCTCTGGAATCCCATTAGAAAGCATGTAATTTTCTGATAGCCCGTCCAGGTTTCTTCTTTATTCCCTAGAGTCATTTGTTTGGCTATGTAGGCCCCTTTTGAACCGTCGTCGTACACTTTAGACTAGTTGCTTCCCTTCATTGTTTGCCAGAGCTGTTGTCCGGCCCTCCCCCTCCCCGGATCCCGCAGTCCCCTCAGAATCCCTCTCGAGCGCTCCTGCCGCCCTAGAGCCCTCTTAGCGCTCCAGCTCTTTGAGCAGCCTACCGCTCCGCTTCGGCCTCCTCTTTCGGCCTTTTGTTTCCCGCCCGCAGACCTGCGTTGACTGCGTAAGCTCCCCCTTAGCACCATGCTACTCCCCTGGAAACCCTTCAAAAACTCTTCCCTTTAAAGGCCCTTTTCGTGCCCCAGAGCTGTCTTCTGGCCCTCAAAGTTGCTTAAAACCCCTCCAGTTGTTCAAATGGCCTCCTGAGGCCTTTGGCCCTATATATCTCATAAAACCTCTTCTGTGCCCTTAGAATACCTCTAGAAGTCTCTCTCGTTAGCAAGTTCTTAATTTTTGGCCATCTAGTCCCCTTACGAGCTCTGGTCTGCTCTGGACGCTTCCTGGGATGCTTACTGTGCTCCAGAGATTCTCTCTGACTCTCTAGCCACCTTAGGAACTGTCTAGTCTCCTCAGTAGCCCTCCAGCTATCTTCCTTGTGCCCCAGAGTCATTTTTTAGCCATGCAGGTCTGTTAGGAGCTCTCTAGTGCACTGTGGAGTCTTTTGGCCTTCCATCCTCCCTAGAGCTGTCTTTTGGCACTCTAGCTTCTTTAGGATTTCTGCAGTGTTCTCAAAACTGTTCCTGAGCTTTTTCTTATGCCCTAATCCCTTTTTTCTTTTTTTTCATTCAGCTGCCTGAGCCCCCTTTTCTCCTCTGAACCCTTTGGGTGGCCTTGGTTGGACTTTTTGGGGTTTTTTTTAGTTGTTCTCTAGTATCTATAAGAGATGTTTAATGTGCTCTGGATTCTTCTTCAGAGCTTTACTGTGCCACGTGCACCTCTGTTGGCCCTGCAGAGCCCTTAGGAATCCCTTTATTTTAGTCTGGACTATTATTTCAACCTTCTTTTTGTGCCCAAGTTATGTTTTGGCCTTTTCACCCTTGTAGGACTCCTCTAGTCCCTTCAGGACCTCATTCTGAAGCCTTTGTTGCGCCCTAAAGCGCTGTGTTGGTTCTGCAGCCCTGTTAGTACCTTTCTTGTTTTCTGCGAGTCCTCCACTTTGAGATACAGAGCTAGTATTCCCCTGGGGACCTACCTATCCCACCTAGCAACTGCATTTTCTTAATTACTCCAGGTACTACACAGGAAACACCCCTCTTGGGAAGCAGTCACCTTACAGAAGCAGGCTTATTCCAAGAGTTTATTGCGGTATCTCGGTTTGCCCTATAGGAAATGGTGTCCTGCCCGAACAGCTGAATTGTATGCAGGTCTGAACCAATCGACTGTGGTATAATATTCCCTTTAAAGGTTACGTGGAATGTTGTCATTTTCTTCCAAAGCATAAGCAGAACCGGTTTCTAGTTTTGAATGCAAAGGCTCGTGCTGGTTAGAGTAAAAAGAAGTTTAACAACATACCTCCTGGTATTATAGAAATAGTAGATGAAGTCTCAGTAGCAGAGTAGATAACTCTTTCCGTCAAAATGGTCTGCTGATCCTTTCCACAGTTTGCAGTCTGAGCAGAAGAGAAAGACCTGCTTCTGCCCAGCCCTATGTATTTATGGCTTCCACTGCTTTGCTCCGCCCCTTCCAAGGGCTTGTGGGTAGGGCGGTGGGCGGGCCTAGCGTCACATAAAGGCAGGCTCTCAGCCCAGGGAGATCATTCTGGCTTTGCTCTCTCATGGGAGTAGAGCTCTGGAATTGCCTTAAAATAATAAATGCTGTAAATAACAGCATTTGAGGAAATAAAACCGCCTGCAAAATTTATTGCTGCATTTAGCATAGCAAGGGTCACACCTTAACGTAAGAGCGACGGGACGGCCGAACGCAGAGACGCGAGTACGACAGAAAACCCCTCGTACCCCGCGTTTTTTCTCTCCGGTCGGTGTTTCGGTACGGGGCGTTCAGCGGCGGAAAAGGACTTCCGGGTCTCCAGGTATATCTTCTGTTAAGTGTCATTATTGGGTTCTGGCGTTTCTGTGTTTATTGTGGAAGGGTCCCAACTTCATCACTGGGTTCTTCCCAGATGATGAGACCTGAGAAATTATTTGCTCTTCTCTTGGACTGCGGACAAAAGGAGACAGCAGAGGTTCTCAAAAAGCATTTTCTCCTTCTTTCACAGCCTAGGCGGTGGTGTGTTGTGTAGCATCTCCAGTAATTCAGATCTGTGTGAGCTGTTGCTCTCATCAGCTAGTCTGACAGCTTACTTGCTGGATGTTTTGCTGCTCCTCAGAAATATTGTCAGCCCTGTCAGGGAGATACTGCTTGAGATTTTTGTAGTATGTAGACTTGTAGAAGAGCGTAGACTTTATATGAAGAGAGAAGGAAGCACCCTTCCTCCCTACCACCGCAGTATGATGAGAAACGTAGTCATCTCATTGGAAACACAACCCCCACATAAGTAAGCATATGTGCTTCAAGAGCTCAAAAATCAACCTACATATAGCTAATCAACTCCCCTCTTTTCCTACCGAAGCATTAGGGCCGAACAGGAAGAAACTGCTGGACTTCCCTGGGCGAGCAGCAAGCGATTTGCAGCGTTGCCTTCCGGCGCCTTTCTTATATTTGTGCCCCCGAACATGCTGCAGCGTACAGTTTCGCGGCTGTGCTTCTGACCCTTACTCTGGCTTTAGGGGCCGCCCGCTCTGTTTTTTCAGGTACCGTGCGGCCCTTCCAAGAAACGGCTGAGCGTTTCCGGTGAGGCAGAACAGGTGATGGTACCGGTGTTTCAGTTGTTCCAGGGCTGGTTAGCGCTGCCTGGCAGCACAGTAAGTTTGTCGCGTTGGTTTTCCAGGTACCGTGGACGTCACCGCAGAGAAGTTGCGGGAGCTCGGAATCGGCGTGGCACGGGCGAGCGGCGCACGCACGGCGCTCGGGCGGAGGAAGCTCTCGCGGACGAGGCCGGAGCCGGCCGGCACGGGGGCGACCGCTCGCGTTCCGATTTGGCGGGCGATGAAGGTGAATGTGGCGACCGAAGGAAGATCGGAGAGCGTGCGGCTACCATTGCGGATGTTTCTTCAGTACAGATAGTGACCCCAAGAACTCCAAAAGCTAAGTTGAGGGGCAAAGAGCGTTGGGGCGTCTTGGCTGCGTGTGTGTGCCCGCTGACGTTCAGTGCAGTGCGGAGGGCTCTTCTGGTGCGTGCCGTGTGTGAGGCAGGCGCGGCGGAGGGTGGATGGGAGGAAGCGAGAGCGAGCTAGGCGGGGCAGCTCCAGCCTGTGTCTATGTTCGTGTGTAGTTTGTGTGTTTTAGCTCTGCTACCTTTTGTTCAGGTCTTGATGTTGCTTTTGTCCTTTGCGCTCAAGGAGCATGATCCACACCGCGCAGCGGTAGCGCGGTAGGCATCCGTCGTCTTTTGCCTGGCGTGACTCATCGGCGTCGCGGCGACAGATCGCCTCTCGTTCCGCGTGGCCGGCTAAAAGGGGCCGTCCGTCGCTCCGGCTTTGCGTCGTAGCCGTTTGTGGCCAATCATCTTTGCCATCGTCGAGGCATCATCGGCCGCTCTTTTTTTGCGTCTTTGCGGCGTCCTTTCAGGGTTTTCTTCCCTGCGTCATCGCCGCGTCGGATCTTTCTCGCCGACCTTTCTCGCGTCGATCTTTCTGGCTTTGCCGGAGCTCTCGCCACCGGAAGTGGTGGCACTTGGTTCCTTTCTGGTCTTGTGCAGAGCATCAGAGCTGTGCGGTCATGATGTTGTAGAGCTTTCTAACCCACAGCATCTTATGTGTGGGAGTAGTTCTTTTTGTGTAGGGCTTTCCTGCATGTTTGTGTCTAATGTTTCTTATCTGTCTGTTTAGTGCTGGAGCTGCCTTGCGTGTGGGTGTTAGCAACGGTAGTGTGTAGAGCGTGTCAGTGATGGACCGGAGCGGCAATCGATCGGCCTCCTTGCGCTCTGCTTTGATTTTTTGCAGCTATGCAGCGGCTTTTCCAGCGGGCTGAAGAGAGATGGAGGAAGAAAGGGTTGTGCTATAAGAAGATGAGCTAGAGTTGTTTTTGGAAGGAGAGCGGTGTGGTCAACGGTCCCCTTGTTAACTTTTGCTTTGTGCTTGTAGGTGTGGAACAATGTGCAGCGAGGGTCCCTCTCACCCGGGAGGAGCGCGGCGAGGCGAGCGTCAGTCCGAGAGAGGATGCGGAACCTAGTATAGAGCCGTCGTCTTGTCGGCGCCGTCCCCGTTGCCCACCGCCGTTCTGATTTTACAGGTGTGTGGCACGCCTCGGCATGGCAACCCATAGCCTGTCGGTCAGGATGGGCAAGCGGAGCAGGTAAGTGTTATAGTGAGGTATGGTTGCAGACGGGGTGTGGTTTTTGGCATCACCTCCAGGTGTAGTCTTTTCTCTGGTTTTGCAGGTTTTGCAGGAAGTCGTGGAGAGGAGAACGTGAGCGGCAACAAGAAGGCTGAGCAGGTGAGAGGGGGCACTTGTCAGCTGGAGTTCCCCTGTCCTGTCGGGTAATGCCAGGCTGCTGGTCAGTAACTTATTTTTTTCTTTTCTTTTCGAGGTACTGTGTGGGCTTTTCCCAGGAACGTTTGAGTGTTTGAGATTAGGTAGAATGGGTGAGTATAATGGTGTGACAGTTCTAGAGCTAAGTCGATGCCGCCTAGCAGAAGAGTACTTTTGTTGTCTCGTTTTTTCCAGGTGCCACGGGTGTTCTCATAGCCACGACGGAGCGTAGAATCGGTGCGGTGCAGGCGAACAGAGCAATTATAACGATTGCGGGGAGGGTGCCGTCGCAGAAGAGGCCGGAGCCGACCGGCACGGGGGCGACCGCTCGCGCTCCAGTTTGGCGAGCGACGAAGGCGAACGTGGCGACCGAAGGAAGATCGGAGAGGATGCGACCGTTATCGAGGATGACTCGTGAGGACAGACGGTGACTCGCAGTACTCCAAAAACGAAATTGAGGGTCAAAGAGTGTGTGTGGGGTGTATATGTGCACACTGACATTCAGTGTAGCATGGAGGGTTCTTCTGGTGATTCCTGTGCGAGGCAAGTGCAGCAGAGGGTGTACGGGAGAAAGCGAGGGTGCGCTAGGCAGGGCAGCTGCAGCTTGTGTCTGTGTTGTGTGTAGCTGTGATACCTTTTTTTCTCACGTCTTGATGTCACTCTTCTTCTTTGTGCTCAAGGAGCACGGCCCATACTGTGCAGCAGTAGAGTGATAGGCATCTGTTGTCTTTTGTCTGGCGCGACTCATCAACATCCTGCCAAGGGATCCTGTCTCATTCTGTGCGGCCAGCTAGAAGGGGCGGTCCGTCGCTCCGGCTTCGCGTCCCGGTCATTTGCGGCCGATCGTTTCCGCGGTCGTCATCGAGGCCTGGTCGGCTCTCATCTTCTGGGACCGCTCTCGTTTTGCATCTTGCTGGCACCCTTTCAGGGTTCTCTTCCCTGTACAGGCACAGCTCGGGGTCTTCCGTGGCCGGCTGCTTCGGCATCGACTCTCCTGCCTTTGTCGGCACCTTTGCATCACGGACGCTGGTATTTGACTCTTTTGTGGACTTGTCCAGAGCATCAGAGCCGCACAGCTGTGGCATTGTAGGACTTTCTGGCTAGCAAGGGTGTGTGTGTGTGTGTTTCTTTTTGTGTAGGACTCTGCTTTGTGTTTGTGTCTGTCCGTCTGTTTGGGGCTGGAGCTGCCTCGCCTGTGGGCGTTAGGAACGGTAGGATGTAGAGTGTGGCAGGGATGGCTCAGAACACTGATCTGCCAGCCTGTGCGCTCCCCTTTATGCTGTTTTGCAGATGTGCTGCAGCAGCCTACGTGCCCAAGGGAGATGAAGGAAGCGAGAGGCATATCCGCTCTTAGGTTCAGGTGCAGAGCAGCATTCCCAGTGGGCCGAAGGGAGACGGAGGAAGAAAGGGGCACGGTCTTAGAAGGTGATCTAGGGGTTTGTTGTTGGAAAATGGGGTGGTGTTGTGCTACGGTTCCTGGATCAGTTCTTGCTTTGTACTTGTAGATGAGGAGCGATGCGGAGGCCAGATTCCTTGCACCGAGGCAGAATACGGCAAGGTGAGCGTCGGTCCCAGAGATGAAGCGGAGGCTATATAGGGCCGTTGTCCTGTCGGCGCCGTCCGTGTCGCACACCGCCGTTCTCGTTTTACAGACGGGCCTCGACACTGTGACCGTAGCATGGCAGTCAGCAGGGGTTATAGGAGCGGGTAAAGGTGTGGGAGCAAATGCTTGATGCGGGTGGGCTGTGGTCTTGCACGCATCACCTCAGTGCACGATTGCTCTGTGCTTGCAGGTTTTGCAGAAAGCTGTGGAGAGAAGTCGAGTGCTGGCAAGAGCCTGAGCAGGTGAGAGCGTATCTTGTTTGTGTCAGAACGTTATTGTGTGGTGGGCGGTGTCGGGCTGCCCCTCGATGACGTCTCTCGCTCTGCTTTTTTGCAGGTACCGTGCAGGCCTTTCCGAGGCGTGCCCGGGGTCGCAGGGGAGCAGTTCGGTGCCTGGCATCACGGGGCTGGCGAGCATTGTCTGGGCGAAGAGCAATTTTGTTTTTCTGTTTCTTCCGGATGCTGCGGGTGGCCCATCCAGCCGCAGCGTCGGGGTTTGGAAGCGTTGTAGCGAAGGCGAGCAGAGCATCTGCGGTGCTTTGGGGGAGGGTGTTGTCGGGGATGAGGTAGGAGCCGACCGGCACGGAGGTGACCGCTCGTGCTGCGGTTTGGCAGGCGCCGGAGGCGAACGCGGCGATCGAAGGACGACCGGAGAGGACGCGGCCGCCGTCGCGGGTGCCTCCTGAGGACAGACGGTGACCCGCAGGCTCTGCGCTCTAAAAGCTAAGCTGAAGGGCAAAGGGTGTTGGGGTGTGTTGGCTCAGTGTGTGTGTGTGTGTGTGTGTGTGTGCGTGTGCACGTGTGCTGACATCATTGTAGTGTGGAGGGCTCCTCAGGAGGAGTGCTGTGTGTGAGGAAGAGATGGTGGGGTGTGTGTGGCAGAAAGCGAGGGGGTGCTAGGCAGGGCAGCTCCAGGGTGTCGTCTGTGTCCGGGTGTCGTCTGTGTCCTGGTGTCGTCTGTGTGTTGTGGCTGTGTTCTCTTTTGCTGAGGTCTTGACGTCGCTCTCGTTCTTTGTGCTCAGGGAGCACAGCCCACACTGCGTAGGAGCAGCGTGGCAGGCATCCGTTGCCCTTGGCCGGGCACGAGTCATCGGCATCGCGCCAAGGGACTCTCGTCTCATTCCGTGCGGCCTCCCAGAAGGGGCGGTCCGTCGCTCCGGCTTCGCGTCACGGCCGATCGGGCCGCGGTCGCGGCCTCGCCGTCCGCTCCTCTTCCGAGGCCGCTCTCGTTCCGCATCTTTGCGGCGCCCTTTCAGGGTTCTCTTCCCTGCGTTGTCCCGGGCTCGGGTCTTTCTCGCGAGCCTCCTCTTCCTCGGCGTTCCCGGCTTTGCCGGCTCCTTTCCATCGCGAGCGGTGGCCTTTCCCCCTCTTTTCTGGACTCGTCCAGAGCATCTGAGCCGCATAACTGTGCCATTGCATGGCTTTCTGGCTGACAGTCTTGCGTGTGTGTGTGATTCTTTTTGTGTACGATTCTGCTTTGTGTTTGTGTCTGTCCATCTGGGGTTGGAGCTGCCTTGCCTGTGGATGTTGCAATGGTAGGATGTAGAGTGTTGCAGTGATGGACTGGGGTGGTGATCATTCAGCCTTTGCACGCTGTGGTTTATTTCTTGTCAGATGCAGAGCAGCATTCCCAGCGGGCTGAAGGGAGATGGAGGAAGAAAGGCGCGTAGTCTTAGACGGTGATCTAGGGGTTTGTTGTTGGAAACGGGGTGGTGTCGTGTTGCGGTTCCCGGATCAATTCCCGCTTTGTGCTTGTAGATGAGGAGCAATGCGGAGAGCAGATTACTTACGCCCAGGCAGAGCACAGCAAAATGAGCGTCAGTGCAGGAGATGAAGCGGAGCCTATGTAGGGCTGTCGTGTAATCGGTGCCGTTTCTGTTGCGCGCCGCCGTTCCGGTTTTACAGGGGCGCGACAGAGCTCGGCACGGTGGCCGTAGCCTGGCGGTCAGCAGGGGTTATAGGAGCGGGTAAAAGGGCGGGCACAAATGCTTGATGCGGGTGGGCTGTGGTCTTGGACACATCACCTCAGTGCACGATTGCTCTGTGCTTGCAGGTTTTGCAGGACGCTGTGGAGAGAAGTCGAGTGCTGGCAAGAGCCTGAGCAGGTGAGAGCATATCTTGTTTGTGTCAGAATGTTATTGTGTGGTGGGCTGCCCCTCGATGACGTCTCTCGCTCTGCTTTTTTGCAGGTACCGTGCAGGCCTTTCCGAGGCGTGCCCGGGGTCACAGGGGAGCAGTTCGGTGCCTGGCATCACGGGGCTGGCGAGCATTGTCTGGGCGAAGAGCAATTTTGTTTTTCTGTTTCTTCCGGATGCTGCGGGTGGCCCATCCAGCCGCAGCGTCGGGGTTTGGAAGCGTTGTAGCGAAGGCGAGCAGAGCATCTGCGGTGCTTTGGGGGAGGGTGTTGTCGGGGATGAGGTAGGAGCCGACCGGCACGGAGGTGACCGCTCGTGCTGCGGTTTGGCAGGCGCCGGAGGCGAACGCGGCGATCGAAGGACGACCGGAGAGGACGCGGCCGCCGTCGCGGGTGCCTCCTGAGGACAGACGGTGACCCGCAGGCTCTGCGCTCTAAAAGCTAAGCTGAAGGGCAAAGGGTGTTGGGGTGTGTTGGCTCAGTGTGTGTGTGTGTGTGTGTGTGCGTGTGCACGTGTGCTGACATCATTGTAGTGTGGAGGGCTCCTCAGGAGGAGTGCTGTGTGTGAGGAAGAGATGGTGGGGTGTGTGTGGCAGAAAGCGAGGGGGTGCTAGGCAGGGCAGCTCCAGGGTGTCGTCTGTGTCCGGGTGTCGTCTGTGTCCTGGTGTCGTCTGTGTGTTGTGGCTGTGTTCTCTTTTGCTGAGGTCTTGACGTCGCTCTCGTTCTTTGTGCTCAGGGAGCACAGCCCACACTGCGTAGGAGCAGCGTGGCAGGCATCCGTTGCCCTTGGCCGGGCACGAGTCATCGGCATCGCGCCAAGGGACTCTCGTCTCATTCCGTGCGGCCTCCCAGAAGGGGCGGTCCGTCGCTCCGGCTTCGCGTCACGGCCGATCGGGCCGCGGTCGCGGCCTCGCCGTCCGCTCCTCTTCCGAGGCCGCTCTCGTTCCGCATCTTTGCGGCGCCCTTTCAGGGTTCTCTTCCCTGCGTTGTCCCGGGCTCGGGTCTTTCTCGCGAGCCTCCTCTTCCTCGGCGTTCCCGGCTTTGCCGGCTCCTTTCCATCGCGAGCGGTGGCCTTTCCCCCTCTTTTCTGGACTCGTCCAGAGCATCTGAGCCGCACAACTGTAGCGTCATAGGTCTTACTGGCCGGCAACATTGTCTTCGCTGCCCTTTTTCTATGCTAGGATGTATGTTTGTGTCTGTATGTATGTCCGTGTCTTTGTTTGGAGCTGCCTTGCCTGTGGATGTAGTTATGGTAGTGGGTAGAATATAGTAATGTAGCTATCCTAGTTATTAACCCCCCCCCCCAATAAGAGGTAGAGGTATTTATTTATTTATTATTAGTTAGAATTTCCAGTCTGGGGGGCTTCCCGGTCATTCCAACGCAGCATTACCTTTAAGAAGAACGGTAGCAGATAGTTACGTTAGCTCAGGGGATGGATGGCCATAGCGAGCGTGAACGGGCGGTTGTTTGGTAGTGGGATGGGTCTAATGTTGTATGCTTTTCTTTTTGCCTCTAGGTTGTAGTTAGCATTTTAAATTTATTTTTGGTTTTTATTTAAAAAAAAAAAAAAAAAAAACCCCAGCTGGGGGATTTTTTTTTTTTTCCCCCAGCTGGGTTTTTTTTTCCCCGGTCCCGGCCACTCTGCGAGGCAACTGTTGTTGCCCGTGTCAAGGCGGAGCTCTGCCTCGGGACTGGGTTTTTTTTTTTTTTTTTTTTTTTTTTTTTTTTTTTTTTTTTTTTTCCCAGCTGGGTTTTTTTTTTCCCCTGGTCCCGGCCACTCTGCGAGGCAACTATCGTCACCCGCGTCGATGCGGAGCTTTGCCTCGGTACTGGGGTTTTTTAGGATTTTTTTTTTTTTTCCTTTTTTCTTCTTGGTAACCGTGTTACTGAGAGCTACCTAAAATAGGAGGGGATCGCCTATTACCGCAGGAAGGTAGCGTATGTGCCGGGCGACGTGAGTAGAAGCTGTGAGATTATAGAGACGGATGGCGAGGAGTATGCAGAGCCGCTCTAGGACGTGGAGTTGCTTGTTGAGGTTTTTCTATTGTGATGATCGAAGGCCAAGATATCTTGTTGCGATAAAGAGATCGTTGACCGGTCTCGAGCAATAAAGACAAAGATAGTTGCGTGCGTCTGTTCTTTCGAATAAAGACGGTTTTGTTTGTTTGCGTCCTCTTAATTAAATCACATTCATCCCCTCGGCTTTCGATCCGGCCGAAACGGTCCTTTTTTAGAAAGAAGTCATAGACTGCTGCTCGCCAGGCTATGGCGCTTTATTCTCTCCTCTATTCCGCTTTATTCTCTCCTCTCTAGGCCGTCTTCTTTATTGCTAGACTACTGCTTGGGAGTCAGCTTTCTTCTCCCTGTAGTTATCTGTTTTAATTTGCATATACCATGCCTTCCCTAGCAGAGGGAGGATACTAGCTCGGAGCAAATATTATTAAAAAAAATTTAATAATTAATTTTTTTTAAATATTTTTTTTTAAAAAAATATATTTTAAAAAATATTTAAAATTTTTTTTTTTAAAAATAATTATTAAATTTTTTAATAATATTTCCTCCGAGCTAGTATCCTCCCTCTGCTAGGGAAGGCATGGTATATGCAAATTAATTTCCCATTTTTATATTTTTTCTTATTTTTTTTTTCTTTTTTTTCTCCCCACCTCTCTCCCTCCTTTCCCATCCTCCCTCCCACCCCAAGCCCCCCCCCACCCATCCTCTCTCCCCCACTTCCCACTCCAAGCCCCCCATCCTCCCTCCCAACCCTCCCCCCCACCCATCCCCTCCCCACCCTACTTCCCACCCCAAGCCCCACCCTACTTCCCACCCCAAGCCCCCCACCCCTCCTCTCCCCAGCCCACTCCCAACCCATCCTCTTTCCCCCACCGCCCACCCCAACCCCCCCACCCATCCTGTCCCATCCCAACCCCCCCCACCCCTCCTCTCCCCACCCCACTCCCCCCCACCCCTCCTCTCCCCACCCCACTCCCAACCCATCCTCTCCCCCCCACCTCCCACCCCAACCCCCCCACCTGTCAGGGTTAGGGTCAGAGGGTTAGGGGTTGGGGGATTAGGGTGTTGGGGTTGGGTTAGGGTTAGGGTTAGAGGGTTAGGTTTGCGGTTAGGGTTGGGGTTGGGGTTAGGGTTAGAGGGTCAGGGTTAGAGGGTCAGGGTCAGGGTCAGGGTCAGGGTCAGGGTCAGGGTCAGGGCCATTTAGGGTTAGGGTCAGGGTTAGGGTTAGGGTTAGGGTTAGGGTTAGGGTTAGGGTTAGGGTTAGGGTTAGAGCCATTTAGGGTTAGGGTTAGGGTTAGGGTTAGGGTTAGGGTTAGGGTTAGGGTTAGGGTTAGGGTTAGGGTTAGGGTTAGGGTTAGGGTTAGGGTTAGGGTTAGGGTTAGGGTTAGGGTTAGGGTTAGGGTTAGGGTTAGGGTTAGGGTTAGGGTTAGGGTTAGGGTTAGGGTTAGGGTTAGGGTTAGGGTTAGGGTTAGGGTTAGGGTTAGGGTTAGGGTTAGGGTTAGGGTTAGGGTTAGGGTTAGGGTTAGGGTTAGGGTTAGGGTTAGGGTTAGGGTTAGGGTTAGGGTTAGGGTTAGGGTTAGGGTTAGGGTTAGGGTTAGGGTTAGGGTTAGGGTTAGGGTTAGGGTTAGGGTTAGGGTTAGGGTTAGGGTTAGGGTTAGGGTTAGGGTTAGGGTTAGGGTTAGGGTTAGGGTTAGGGTTAGGGTTAGGGTTAGGGTTAGGGTTAGGGTTAGGGTTAGGGTTAGGGTTAGGGTTAGGGTTAGGGTTAGGGTTAGGGTTAGGGTTAGGGTTAGGGTTAGGGTTAGGGTTAGGGTTAGGGTTAGGGTTAGGGTTAGGGTTAGGGTTAGGGTTAGGGTTAGGGTTAGGGTTAGGGTTAGGGTTAGGGTTAGGGTTAGGGTTAGGGTTAGGGTTAGGGTTAGGGTTAGGGTTAGGGTTAGGGTTAGGGTTAGGGTTAGGGTTAGGGTTAGGGTTAGGGTTAGGGTTAGGGTTAGGGTTAGGGTTAGGGTTAGGGTTAGGGTTAGGGTTAGGGTTAGGGTTAGGGTTAGGGTTAGGGTTAGGGTTAGGGTTAGGGTTAGGGTTAGGGTTAGGGTTAGGGTTAGGGTTAGGGTTAGGGTTAGGGTTAGGGTTAGGGTTAGGGTTAGGGTTAGGGTTAGGGTTAGGGTTAGGGTTAGGGTTAGGGTTAGGGTTAGGGTTAGGGTTAGGGTTAGGGTTAGGGTTAGGGTTAGGGTTAGGGTTAGGGTTAGGGTTAGGGTTAGGGTTAGGGTTAGGGTTAGGGTTAGGGTTAGGGTTAGGGTTAGGGTTAGGGTTAGGGTTAGGGTTAGGGTTAGGGTTAGGGTTAGGGTTAGGGTTAGGGTTAGGGTTAGGGTTAGGGTTAGGGTTAGGGTTAGGGTTAGGGTTAGGGTTAGGGTTAGGGTTAGGGTTAGGGTTAGGGTTAGGGTTAGGGTTAGGGTTAGGGTTAGGGTTAGGGTTAGGGTTAGGGTTAGGGTTAGGGTTAGGGTTAGGGTTAGGGTTAGGGTTAGGGTTAGGGTTAGGGTTAGGGTTAGGGTTAGGGTTAGGGTTAGGGTTAGGGTTAGGGTTAGGGTTAGGGTTAGGGTTAGGGTTAGGGTTAGGGTTAGGGTTAGGGTTAGGGTTAGGGTTAGGGTTAGGGTTAGGGTTAGGGTTAGGGTTAGGGTTAGGGTTAGGGTTAGGGTTAGGGTTAGGGTTAGGGTTAGGGTTAGGGTTAGGGTTAGGGTTAGGGTTAGGGTTAGGGTTAGGGTTAGGGTTAGGGTTAGGGTTAGGGTTAGGGTTAGGGTTAGGGTTAGGGTTAGGGTTAGGGTTAGGGTTAGGGTTAGGGTTAGGGTTAGGGTTAGGGTTAGGGTTAGGGTTAGGGTTAGGGTTAGGGTTAGGGTTAGGGTTAGGGTTAGGGTTAGGGTTAGGGTTAGGGTTAGGGTTAGGGTTAGGGTTAGGGTTAGGGTTAGGGTTAGGGTTAGGGTTAGGGTTAGGGTTAGGGTTAGGGTTAGGGTTAGGGTTAGGGTTAGGGTTAGGGTTAGGGTTAGGGTTAGGGTTAGGGTTAGGGTTAGGGTTAGGGTTAGGGTTAGGGTTAGGGTTAGGGTTAGGGTTAGGGTTAGGGTTAGGGTTAGGGTTAGGGTTAGGGTTAGGGTTAGGGTTAGGGTTAGGGTTAGGGTTAGGGTTAGGGTTAGGGTTAGGGTTAGGGTTAGGGTTAGGGTTAGGGTTAGGGTTAGGGTTAGGGTTAGGGTTAGGGTTAGGGTTAGGGTTAGGGTTAGGGTTAGGGTTAGGGTTAGGGTTAGGGTTAGGGTTAGGGTTAGGGTTAGGGTTAGGGTTAGGGTTAGGGTTAGGGTTAGGGTTAGGGTTAGGGTTAGGGTTAGGGTTAGGGTTAGGGTTAGGGTTAGGGTTAGGGTTAGGGTTAGGGTTAGGGTTAGGGTTAGGGTTAGGGTTAGGGTTAGGGTTAGGGTTAGGGTTAGGGTTAGGGTTAGGGTTAGGGTTAGGGTTAGGGTTAGGGTTAGGGTTAGGGTTAGGGTTAGGGTTAGGGTTAGGGTTAGGGTTAGGGTTAGGGTTAGGGTTAGGGTTAGGGTTAGGGTTAGGGTTAGGGTTAGGGTTAGGGTTAGGGTTAGGGTTAGGGTTAGGGTTAGGGTTAGGGTTAGGGTTAGGGTTAGGGTTAGGGTTAGGGTTAGGGTTAGGGTTAGGGTTAGGGTTAGGGTTAGGGTTAGGGTTAGGGTTAGGGTTAGGGTTAGGGTTAGGGTTAGGGTTAGGGTTAGGGTTAGGGTTAGGGTTAGGGTTAGGGTTAGGGTTAGGGTTAGGGTTAGGGTTAGGGTTAGGGTTAGGGTTAGGGTTAGGGTTAGGGTTAGGGTTAGGGTTAGGGTTAGGGTTAGGGTTAGGGTTAGGGTTAGGGTTAGGGTTAGGGTTAGGGTTAGGGTTAGGGTTAGGGTTAGGGTTAGGGTTAGGGTTAGGGTTAGGGTTAGGGTTAGGGTTAGGGTTAGGGTTAGGGTTAGGGTTAGGGTTAGGGTTAGGGTTAGGGTTAGGGTTAGGGTTAGGGTTAGGGTTAGGGTTAGGGTTAGGGTTAGGGTTAGGGTTAGGGTTAGGGTTAGGGTTAGGGTTAGGGTTAGGGTTAGGGTTAGGGTTAGGGTTAGGGTTAGGGTTAGGGTTAGGGTTAGGGTTAGGGTTAGGGTTAGGGTTAGGGTTAGGGTTAGGGTTAGGGTTAGGGTTAGGGTTAGGGTTAGGGTTAGGGTTAGGGTTAGGGTTAGGGTTAGGGTTAGGGTTAGGGTTAGGGTTAGGGTTAGGGTTAGGGTTAGGGTTAGGGTTAGGGTTAGGGTTAGGGTTAGGGTTAGGGTTAGGGTTAGGGTTAGGGTTAGGGTTAGGGTTAGGGTTAGGGTTAGGGTTAGGGTTAGGGTTAGGGTTAGGGTTAGGGTTAGGGTTAGGGTTAGGGTTAGGGTTAGGGTTAGGGTTAGGGTTAGGGTTAGGGTTAGGGTTAGGGTTAGGGTTAGGGTTAGGGTTAGGGTTAGGGTTAGGGTTAGGGTTAGGGTTAGGGTTAGGGTTAGGGTTAGGGTTAGGGTTAGGGTTAGGGTTAGGGTTAGGGTTAGGGTTAGGGTTAGGGTTAGGGTTAGGGTTAGGGTTAGGGTTAGGGTTAGGGTTAGGGTTAGGGTTAGGGTTAGGGTTAGGGTTAGGGTTAGGGTTAGGGTTAGGGTTAGGGTTAGGGTTAGGGTTAGGGTTAGGGTTAGGGTTAGGGTTAGGGTTAGGGTTAGGGTTAGGGTTAGGGTTAGGGTTAGGGTTAGGGTTAGGGTTAGGGTTAGGGTTAGGGTTAGGGTTAGGGTTAGGGTTAGGGTTAGGGTTAGGGTTAGGGTTAGGGTTAGGGTTAGGGTTAGGGTTAGGGTTAGGGTTAGGGTTAGGGTTAGGGTTAGGGTTAGGGTTAGGGTTAGGGTTAGGGTTAGGGTTAGGGTTAGGGTTAGGGTTAGGGTTAGGGTTAGGGTTAGGGTTAGGGTTAGGGTTAGGGTTAGGGTTAGGGTTAGGGTTAGGGTTAGGGTTAGGGTTAGGGTTAGGGTTAGGGTTAGGGTTAGGGTTAGGGTTAGGGTTAGGGTTAGGGTTAGGGTTAGGGTTAGGGTTAGGGTTAGGGTTAGGGTTAGGGTTAGGGTTAGGGTTAGGGTTAGGGTTAGGGTTAGGGTTAGGGTTAGGGTTAGGGTTAGGGTTAGGGTTAGGGTTAGGGTTAGGGTTAGGGTTAGGGTTAGGGTTAGGGTTAGGGTTAGGGTTAGGGTTAGGGTTAGGGTTAGGGTTAGGGTTAGGGTTAGGGTTAGGGTTAGGGTTAGGGTTAGGGTTAGGGTTAGGGTTAGGGTTAGGGTTAGGGTTAGGGTTAGGGTTAGGGTTAGGGTTAGGGTTAGGGTTAGGGTTAGGGTTAGGGTTAGGGTTAGGGTTAGGGTTAGGGTTAGGGTTAGGGTTAGGGTTAGGGTTAGGGTTAGGGTTAGGGTTAGGGTTAGGGTTAGGGTTAGGGTTAGGGTTAGGGTTAGGGTTAGGGTTAGGGTTAGGGTTAGGGTTAGGGTTAGGGTTAGGGTTAGGGTTAGGGTTAGGGTTAGGGTTAGGGTTAGGGTTAGGGTTAGGGTTAGGGTTAGGGTTAGGGTTAGGGTTAGGGTTAGGGTTAGGGTTAGGGTTAGGGTTAGGGTTAGGGTTAGGGTTAGGGTTAGGGTTAGGGTTAGGGTTAGGGTTAGGGTTAGGGTTAGGGTTAGGGTTAGGGTTAGGGTTAGGGTTAGGGTTAGGGTTAGGGTTAGGGTTAGGGTTAGGGTTAGGGTTAGGGTTAGGGTTAGGGTTAGGGTTAGGGTTAGGGTTAGGGTTAGGGTTAGGGTTAGGGTTAGGGTTAGGGTTAGGGTTAGGGTTAGGGTTAGGGTTAGGGTTAGGGTTAGGGTTAGGGTTAGGGTTAGGGTTAGGGTTAGGGTTAGGGTTAGGGTTAGGGTTAGGGTTAGGGTTAGGGTTAGGGTTAGGGTTAGGGTTAGGGTTAGGGTTAGGGTTAGGGTTAGGGTTAGGGTTAGGGTTAGGGTTAGGGTTAGGGTTAGGGTTAGGGTTAGGGTTAGGGTTAGGGTTAGGGTTAGGGTTAGGGTTAGGGTTAGGGTTAGGGTTAGGGTTAGGGTTAGGGTTAGGGTTAGGGTTAGGGTTAGGGTTAGGGTTAGGGTTAGGGTTAGGGTTAGGGTTAGGGTTAGGGTTAGGGTTAGGGTTAGGGTTAGGGTTAGGGTTAGGGTTAGGGTTAGGGTTAGGGTTAGGGTTAGGGTTAGGGTTAGGGTTAGGGTTAGGGTTAGGGTTAGGGTTAGGGTTAGGGTTAGGGTTAGGGTTAGGGTTAGGGTTAGGGTTAGGGTTAGGGTTAGGGTTAGGGTTAGGGTTAGGGTTAGGGTTAGGGTTAGGGTTAGGGTTAGGGTTAGGGTTAGGGTTAGGGTTAGGGTTAGGGTTAGGGTTAGGGTTAGGGTTAGGGTTAGGGTTAGGGTTAGGGTTAGGGTTAGGGTTAGGGTTAGGGTTAG